>NW_028188998.1:7500-366209 GCF_054131305.1 Coturnix japonica | reverse complement strand
ATTCCGAGTTGAGACGTAGCCGCAGTAGATTCCGAGTTGAGAAGTAGCCGCAGAGGACTCTGAGTTGAGACGTAGCCGCAGTAGATTCCGAGTTGAGAAGTAGCCGCAGTAGATTCCGAGTTGAGACGTAGCCGCAGTAGATTCCGAGTTGAGACGTAGCCGCAGTAGATTCCGAGTTGAGAAGTAGCCGCAGTAGATTCCGAGTTGAGACGTAGCCGCAGTAGATTCCGAGTTGAGACGTAGCCGCAGTAGATTCCGAGTTGAGAAGTAGCCGCAGTAGATTCCGAGTTGAGTCGTAGCCGCAGTAGATTCCGAGTTGAGAAGTAGCCGCAGTAGATTCCGAGTTGAGACGTAGCCGCAGTAGATTCCGAGTTGAGAAGTAGCCGCAGTAGATTCCGAGTTGAGACGTAGCCGCAGTAGATTCCGAGTTGAGAAGTAGCCGCAGTAGATTCCGAGTTGAGACGTAGCCGCAGTAGATTCCGAGTTGAGAAGTAGCCGCAGTAGATTCCGAGTTGAGACGTAGCCGCAGTAGATTCCGAGTTGAGAAGTAGCCGCAGAGGACTCTGAGTTGAGACGTAGCCGCAGTAGATTCCGAGTTGAGAAGTAGCCGCAGTAGATTCCGAGTTGAGACGTAGCCGCAGTAGATTCCGAGTTGAGACGTAGCCGCAGTAGATTCCGAGTTGAGAAGTAGCCGCAGAGGACTCTGAGTTGAGTCGTAGCCGCAGTAGATTCCGAGTTGAGAAGTAGCCGCAGTAGATTCCGAGTTGAGACGTAGCCGCAGTAGATTCCGAGTTGAGAAGTAGCCGCAGTAGATTCCGAGTTGAGACGTAGCCGCAGTAGATTCCGAGTTGAGAAGTAGCCGCAGTAGATTCCGAGTTGAGACGTAGCCGCAGTAGATTCCGAGTTGAGAAGTAGCCGCAGAGGACTCTGAGTTGAGTCGTAGCCGCAGTAGATTCCGAGTTGAGAAGTAGCCGCAGAGGATTCTGAGTTGAGTCGTAGCCGCAGTAGATTCCGAGTTGAGAAGTAGCCGCAGTAGATTCCGAGTTGAGACGTAGCCGCAGTAGATTCCGAGTTGAGAAGTAGCCGCAGTAGATTCCGAGTTGAGACGTAGCCGCAGTAGATTCCGAGTTGAGAAGTAGCCGCAGTAGATTCCGAGTTGAGACGTAGCCGCAGTAGATTCCGAGTTGAGAAGTAGCCGCAGTAGATTCCGAGTTGAGACGTAGCCGCAGTAGATTCCGAGTTGAGAAGTAGCCGCAGAGGACTCTGAGTTGAGTCGTAGCCGCAGTAGATTCCGAGTTGAGAAGTAGCCGCAGTAGATTCCGAGTTGAGACGTAGCCGCAGTAGATTCCGAGTTGAGAAGTAGCCGCAGTAGATTCCGAGTTGAGACGTAGCCGCAGTAGATTCCGAGTTGAGAAGTAGCCGCAGAGGACTCTGAGTTGAGACGTAGCCGCAGTAGATTCCGAGTTGAGAAGTAGCCGCAGAGGACTCTGAGTTGAGTCGTAGCCGCAGTAGATTCCGAGTTGAGAAGTAGCCGCAGAGGACTCTGAGTTGAGTCGTAGCCGCAGTAGATTCCGAGTTGAGAAGTAGCCGCAGTAGATTCCGAGTTGAGACGTAGCCGCAGTAGATTCCGAGTTGAGAAGTAGCCGCAGTAGATTCCGAGTTGAGACGTAGCCGCAGTAGATTCCGAGTTGAGAAGTAGCCGCAGTAGATTCCGAGTTGAGACGTAGCCGCAGTAGATTCCGAGTTGAGAAGTAGCCGCAGTAGATTCCGAGTTGAGACGTAGCCGCAGTAGATTCCGAGTTGAGAAGTAGCCGCAGTAGATTCCGAGTTTAGACGTAGCCGCAGTAGATTCCGTGTTGAGAAGTAGCCGCAGAGGACTCTGAGTTGAGACGTAGCCGCAGTAGATTCCGAGTTGAGAAGTAGCCGCAGTAGATTCCGAGTTGAGACGTAACCGCAGTAGATTCCGAGTTGAGAAGTAGCCGCAGAGGACTCTGAGTTGAGACGTAGCCGCAGTAGATTCCGAGTTGAGACGTAGCCGCAGTAGATTCCGAGTTGAGACGTAGCCGCAGTAGATTCCGAGTTGAGAAGTAGCCGCAGTAGATTCCGAGTTGAGACGTAGCCGCAGTAGATTCCGAGTTGAGAAGTAGCCGCAGTAGATTCCGAGTTGAGAAGTAGCCGCAGAGGACTCTGAGTTGAGTCGTAGCCGCAGTAGATTCCGAGTTGAGAAGTAGCCGCAGTAGATTCCGAGTTGAGACGTAGCCGCAGGAGATTCCGAGTTGAGACGTAGCCGCAGTAGATTCCGAGTTGAGAAGTAGCCGCAGTAGATTCCGAGTTGAGACGTAGCCGCAGTAGATTCCGAGTTGAGAAGTAGCCGCAGTAGATTCCGAGTTGAGACGTAGCCGCAGTAGATTCCGAGTTGAGAAGTAGCCGCAGAGGACTCTGAGTTGAGTCGTAGCCGCAGTAGATTCCGAGTTGAGAAGTAGCCGCAGTAGATTCCGAGTTGAGACGTAGCCGCAGTAGATTCCGAGTTGAGAAGTAGCCGCAGTAGATTCCGAGTTGAGACGTAGCCGCAGTAGATTCCGAGTTGAGAAGTAGCCGCAGAGGACTCTGAGTTGAGACGTAGCCGCAGTAGATTCCGAGTTGAGAAGTAGCCGCAGAGGACTCTGAGTTGAGTCGTAGCCGCAGTAGATTCCGAGTTTAGAAGTAGCCGCAGAGGACTCTGAGTTGAGACGTAGCCGCAGTAGATTCCGAGTTGAGAAGTAGCCGCAGTAGATTCCGAGTTGAGACGTAGCCGCAGTAGATTCCGAGTTGAGAAGTAGCCGCAAAGGACTCTGAGTTGAGACGTAGCCGCAGTAGATTCCGAGTTGAGAAGTAGCCGCAGTAGATTCCGAGTTGAGACGTAGCCGCAGTAGATTCCGAGTTGAGAAGTAGCCGCAGTAGATTCCGAGTTGAGACGTAGCCGCAGTAGATTCCGAGTTGAGAAGTAGCCGCAGTAGATTCCGAGTTGAGAAGTAGCCGCAGTAGATTCCGAGTTGAGAAGTAGCCGCAGAGGACTCTGAGTTGAGACGTAGCCGCAGTAGATTCCGAGTTGAGAAGTAGCCGCAGTAGATTCCGAGTTGAGACGTAGCCGCAGTAGATTCCGAGTTGAGAAGTAGCCGCAGTAGATTCCGAGTTGAGACGTAGCCGCAGTAGATTCCGAGTTGAGACGTAGCCGCAGTAGATTCCGAGTTGAGAAGTAGCCGCAGTAGATTCCGAGTTGAGACGTAGCCGCAGTAGATTCCGAGTTGAGAAGTAGCCGCAGTAGATTCCGAGTTGAGACGTAGCCGCAGTAGATTCCGAGTTGAGAAGTAGCCGCAGAGGACTCTGAGTTGAGACGTAGCCGCAGTAGATTCCGAGTTGAGAAGTAGCCGCAGTAGATTCCGAGTTGAGACGTAGCCGCAGTAGATTCCGAGTTGAGAAGTAGCCGCAGAGGACTCTGAGTTGAGACGTAGCCGCAGTAGATTCCGAGTTGAGAAGTAGCCGCAGTAGATTCCGAGTTGAGACGTAGCCGCAGTAGATTCAGAGTTGAGACGTAGCCGCAGTAGATTCCGAGTGTAGAAGTAGCCGCAGAGGACTCTGAGTTGAGACGTAGCCGCAGTAGATTCCGAGTTGAGAAGTAGCCGCAGTAGATTCCGAGTTGAGAAGTAGCCGCAGTAGATTCCGAGTTGAGACGTAGCCGCAGTAGATTCCGAGTTGAGAAGTAGCCGCAGAGGACTCTGAGTTGAGTCGTAGCCGCAGTAGATTCCGAGTTGAGAAGTAGCCGCAGAGGACTCTGAGTTGAGTCGTAGCCGCAGTAGATTCCGAGTTGAGAAGTAGCCGCAGTAGATTCCGAGTTGAGACGTAGCCGCAGTAGATTCCGAGTTGAGAAGTAGCCGCAGTAGATTCCGAGTTGAGAAGTAGCCGCAGTAGATTCCGAGTTGAGACGTAGCCGCAGTAGATTCCGAGTTGAGAAGTAGCCGCAGTAGATTCCGAGTTGAGACGTAGCCGCAGTAGATTCCGAGTTGAGAAGTAGCCGCAGTAGATTCCGAGTTGAGACGTAGCCGCAGTAGATTCCGAGTTGAGACGTAGCCGCAGTAGATTCCGAGTTGAGAAGTAGCCGCAGTAGATTCCGAGTTGAGACGTAGCCGCAGTAGATTCCGAGTTGAGAAGTAGCCGCAGTAGATTCCGAGTTGAGACGTAGCCGCAGTAGATTCCGAGTTGAGAAGTAGCCGCAGTAGATTCCGAGTTGAGAAGTAGCCGCAGAGGACTCTGAGTTGAGTCGTAGCCGCAGTAGATTCCGAGTTGAGAAGTAGCCGCAGTAGATTCCGAGTTGAGACGTAGCCGCAGTAGATTCCGAGTTGAGAAGTAGCCGCAGGAGATTCCGAGTTGAGAAGTAGCCGCAGTAGATTCCGAGTTGAGAAGTAGCCGCAGTAGATTCCGAGTTGAGACGTAGCCGCAGTAGATTCCGAGTTGAGAAGTAGCCGCAGTAGATTCCGAGTTGAGACGTAGCCGCAGTAGATTCCGAGTTGAGAAGTAGCCGCAGAGGACTCTGAGTTGAGTCGTAGACGCAGTAGATTCCGAGTTGAGAAGTAGCCGCAGTAGATTCCGAGTTGAGACGTAGCCGCAGTAGATTCCGAGTTGAGAAGTAGCCGCAGTAGATTCCGAGTTGAGACGTAGCCGCAGTAGATTCCGAGTTGAGAAGTAGCCGCAGTAGATTCCGAGTTGAGACGTAGCCGCAGTAGATTCCGAGTTGAGAAGTAGCCGCAGTAGATTCCGAGTTGAGACGTAGCCGCAGTAGATTCCGAGTTGAGAAGTAGCCGCAGAGGACTCTGAGTTGAGTCGTAGCCGCAGTAGATTCCGAGTTGAGAAGTAGCCGCAGTAGATTCCGAGTTGAGACGTAGCCGCAGTAGATTCCGAGTTGAGAAGTAGCCGCAGTAGATTCCGAGTTGAGACGTAGCCGCAGTAGATTCCGAGTTGAGAAGTAGCCGCAGAGGACTCTGAGTTGAGACGTAGCCGCAGTAGATTCCGAGTTGAGAAGTAGCCGCAGAGGACTCTGAGTTGAGTCGTAGCCGCAGTAGATTCCGAGTTGAGAAGTAGCCGCAGAGGACTCTGAGTTGAGTCGTAGCCGCAGTAGATTCCGAGTTGAGAAGTAGCCGCAGTAGATTCCGAGTTGAGACGTAGCCGCAGTAGATTCCGAGTTGAGAAGTAGCCGCAGTAGATTCCGAGTTGAGACGTAGCCGCAGTAGATTCCGAGTTGAGAAGTAGCCGCAGTAGATTCCGAGTTGAGACGTAGCCGCAGTAGATTCCGAGTTGAGAAGTAGCCGCAGTAGATTCCGAGTTGAGACGTAGCCGCAGTAGATTCCGAGTTGAGAAGTAGCCGCAGTAGATTCCGAGTTGAGACGTAGCCGCAGTAGATTCCGTGTTGAGAAGTAGCCGCAGAGGACTCTGAGTTGAGACGTAGCCGCAGTAGATTCCGAGTTGAGAAGTAGCCGCAGTAGATTCCGAGTTGAGACGTAGCCGCAGTAGATTCCGAGTTGAGAAGTAGCCGCAGAGGACTCTGAGTTGAGACGTAGCCGCAGTAGATTCCGAGTTGAGAAGTAGCCGCAGTAGATTCCGAGTTGAGACGTAGCCGCAGTAGATTCCGAGTTGAGAAGTAGCCGCAGTAGATTCCGAGTTGAGACGTAGCCGCAGTAGATTCCGAGTTGAGAAGTAGCCGCAGTAGATTCCGAGTTGAGAAGTAGCCGCAGAGGACTCTGAGTTGAGTCGTAGCCGCAGTAGATTCCGAGTTGAGAAGTAGCCGCAGTAGATTCCGAGTTGAGACGTAGCCGCAGTAGATTCCGAGTTGAGAAGTAGCCGCAGGAGATTCCGAGTTGAGACGTAGCCGCAGTAGATTCCGAGTTGAGAAGTAGCCGCAGTAGATTCCGAGTTGAGACGTAGCCGCAGTAGATTCCGAGTTGAGAAGTAGCCGCAGTAGATTCCGAGTTGAGACGTAGCCGCAGTAGATTCCGAGTTGAGAAGTAGCCGCAGAGGACTCTGAGTTGAGTCGTAGCCGCAGTAGATTCCGAGTTGAGAAGTAGCCGCAGTAGATTCCGAGTTGAGACGTAGCCGCAGTAGATTCCGAGTTGAGAAGTAGCCGCAGTAGATTCCGAGTTGAGACGTAGCCGCAGTAGATTCCGAGTTGAGAAGTAGCCGCAGTACATTCCGAGTTGAGACGTAGCCGCAGTAGATTCCGAGTTGAGAAGTAGCCGCAGAGGACTCTGAGTTGAGACGTAGCCGCAGTAGATTCCGAGTTGAGAAGTAGCCGCAGTAGATTCCGAGTTGAGACGTAGCCGCAGTAGATTCCGAGTTGAGAAGTAGCCGCAGTAGATTCCGAGTTGAGACGTAGCCGCAGTAGATTCCGAGTTGAGAAGTAGCCGCAGTAGATTCCGAGTTGAGAAGTAGCCGCAGTAGATTCCGAGTTGAGAAGTAGCCGCAGAGGACTCTGAGTTGAGACGTAGCCGCAGTAGATTCCGAGTTGAGAAGTAGCCGCAGTAGATTCCGAGTTGAGACGTAGCCGCAGTAGATTCCGAGTTGAGAAGTAGCCGCAGTAGATTCCGAGTTGAGACGTAGCCGCAGTAGATTCCGAGTTGAGACGTAGCCGCAGTAGATTCCGAGTTGAGAAGTAGCCGCAGTAGATTCCGAGTTGAGACGTAGCCGCAGTAGATTCCGAGTTGAGAAGTAGCCGCAGTAGATTCCGAGTTGAGACGTAGCCGCAGTAGATTCCGAGTTGAGAAGTAGCCGCAGAGGACTCTGAGTTGAGACGTAGCCGCAGTAGATTCCGAGTTGAGAAGTAGCCGCAGTAGATTCCGAGTTGAGACGTAGCCGCAGTAGATTCCGAGTTGAGAAGTAGCCGCAGTAGATTCCGAGTTGAGACGTAGCCGCAGTAGATTCCGAGTTGAGAAGTAGCCGCAGTAGATTCCGAGTTGAGACGTAGCCGCAGTAGATTCCGAGTTGAGAAGTAGCCGCAGAGGACTCTGAGTTGAGACGTAGCCGCAGTAGATTCCGAGTTGAGAAGTAGCCGCAGTAGATTCCGAGTTGAGAAGTAGCCGCAGTAGATTCCGAGTTGAGAAGTAGCCGCAGTAGATTCCGAGTTGAGACGTAGCCGCAGTAGATTCCGAGTTGAGAAGTAGCCGCAGAGGACTCTGAGTTGAGTCGTAGCCGCAGTAGATTCCGAGTTGAGAAGTAGCCGCAGAGGACTCTGAGTTGAGTCGTAGCCGCAGTAGATTCCGAGTTGAGAAGTAGCCGCAGTAGATTCCGAGTTGAGACGTAGCCGCAGTAGATTCCGAGTTGAGAAGTAGCCGCAGTAGATTCCGAGTTGAGAAGTAGCCGCAGTAGATTCCGAGTTGAGACGTAGCCGCAGTAGATTCCGAGTTGAGAAGTAGCCGCAGTAGATTCCGAGTTGAGACGTAGCCGCAGTAGATTCCGAGTTGAGAAGTAGCCGCAGTAGATTCCGAGTTGAGACGTAGCCGCAGTAGATTCCGAGTTGAGAAGTAGCCGCAGAGGACTCTGAGTTGAGACGTAGCCGCAGTAGATTCCGAGTTGAGAAGTAGCCGCAGTAGATTCCGAGTTGAGAAGTAGCCGCAGTAGATTCCGAGTTGAGACGTAGCCGCAGTAGATTCCGAGTTGAGAAGTAGCCGCAGAGGACTCTGAGTTGAGTCGTAGCCGCAGTAGATTCCGAGTTGAGAAGTAGCCGCAGAGGACTCTGAGTTGAGTCGTAGCCGCAGTAGATTCCGAGTTGAGAAGTAGCCGCAGAGGACTCTGAGTTGAGTCGTAGCCGCAGTAGATTCCGAGTTGAGAAGTAGCCGCAGTAGATTCCGAGTTGAGACGTAGCCGCAGTAGATTCCGAGTTGAGAAGTAGCCGCAGAGGACTCTGAGTTGAGACGTAGCCGCAGTAGATTCCGAGTTGAGAAGTAGCCGCAGAGGACTCTGAGTTGAGTCGTAGCCGCAGTAGATTCCGAGTTGAGAAGTAGCCGCAGTAGATTCCGAGTTGAGACGTAGCCGCAGTAGATTCCGAGTTGAGAAGTAGCCGCAGAGGACTCTGAGTTGAGACGTAGCCGCAGTAGATTCCGAGTTGAGAAGTAGCCGCAGAGGACTCTGAGTTGAGTCGTAGCCGCAGTAGATTCCGAGTTGAGAAGTAGCCGCAGAGGACTCTGAGTTGAGTCGTAGCCGCAGTAGATTCCGAGTTGAGACGTAGCCGCAGTAGATTCCGAGTTGAGAAGTAGCCGCAGTAGATTCCGAGTTGAGACGTAGCCGCAGTAGATTCCGAGTTGAGAAGTAGCCGCAGAGGACTCTGAGTTGAGACGTAGCCGCAGTAGATTCCGAGTTGAGAAGTAGCCGCAGTAGATTCCGAGTTGAGAAGTAGCCGCAGTAGATTCCGAGTTGAGACGTAGCCGCAGTAGATTCCGAGTTGAGAAGTAGCCGCAGAGGACTCTGAGTTGAGTCGTAGCCGCAGTAGATTCCGAGTTGAGAAGTAGCCGCAGAGGACTCTGAGTTGAGTCGTAGCCGCAGTAGATTCCGAGTTGAGAAGTAGCCGCAGTAGATTCCGAGTTGAGACGTAGCCGCAGTAGATTCCGAGTTGAGAAGTAGCCGCAGTAGATTCCGAGTTGAGAAGTAGCCGCAGTAGATTCCGAGTTGAGACGTAGCCGCAGTAGATTCCGAGTTGAGAAGTAGCCGCAGAGGACTCTGAGTTGAGTCGTAGCCGCAGTAGATTCCGAGTTGAGAAGTAGCCGCAGTAGATTCCGAGTTGAGACGTAGCCGCAGTAGATTCCGAGTTGAGAAGTAGCCGCAGGAGATTCCGAGTTGAGACGTAGCCGCAGTAGATTCCGAGTTGAGAAGTAGCCGCAGTAGATTCCGAGTTGAGACGTAGCCGCAGTAGATTCCGAGTTGAGAAGTAGCCGCAGTAGATTCCGAGTTGAGACGTAGCCGCAGTAGATTCCGAGTTGAGAAGTAGCCGCAGAGGACTCTGAGTTGAGTCGTAGCCGCAGTAGATTCCGAGTTGAGAAGTAGCCGCAGTAGATTCCGAGTTGAGACGTAGCCGCAGTAGATTCCGAGTTGAGAAGTAGCCGCAGTAGATTCCGAGTTGAGACGTAGCCGCAGTAGATTCCGAGTTGAGAAGTAGCCGCAGTAGATTCCGAGTTGAGACGTAGCCGCAGTAGATTCCGAGTTGAGAAGTAGCCGCAGAGGACTCTGAGTTGAGACGTAGCCGCAGTAGATTCCGAGTTGAGAAGTAGCCGCAGTAGATTCCGAGTTGAGACGTAGCCGCAGTAGATTCCGAGTTGAGAAGTAGCCGCAGAGGACTCTGAGTTGAGACGTAGCCGCAGTAGATTCCGAGTTGAGAAGTAGCCGCAGTAGATTCCGAGTTGAGACGTAGCCGCAGTAGATTCCGAGTTGAGAAGTAGCCGCAGTAGATTCCGAGTTGAGACGTAGCCGCAGTAGATTCCGAGTTGAGAAGTAGCCGCAGTAGATTCCGAGTTGAGACGTAGCCGCAGTAGATTCCGAGTTGAGAAGTAGCCGCAGAGGACTCTGAGTTGAGACGTAGCCGCAGTAGATTCCGAGTTGAGAAGTAGCCGCAGTAGATTCCGAGTTGAGACGTAGCCGCAGTAGATTCCGAGTTGAGAAGTAGCCGCAGTAGATTCCGAGTTGAGACGTAGCCGCAGAGGACTCTGAGTTGAGACGTAGCCGCAGTAGATTCCGAGTTGAGAAGTAGCCGCAGTAGATTCCGAGTTGAGACGTAGCCGCAGTAGATTCCGAGTTGAGAAGTAGCCGCAGTAGATTCCGAGTTGAGACGTAGCCGCAGTAGATTCCGAGTTGAGAAGTAGCCGCAGTAGATTCCGAGTTGAGACGTAGCCGCAGTAGATTCCGAGTTGAGAAGTAGCCGCAGAGGACTCTGAGTTGAGACGTAGCCGCAGTAGATTCCGAGTTGAGAAGTAGCCGCAGTAGATTCCGAGTTGAGACGTAGCCGCAGTAGATTCCGAGTTGAGAAGTAGCCGCAGAGGACTCTGAGTTGAGACGTAGCCGCAGTAGATTCCGAGTTGAGAAGTAGCCGCAGTAGATTCCGAGTTGAGACGTAGCCGCAGTAGATTCCGAGTTGAGACGTAGCCGCAGTAGATTCCGAGTTGAGAAGTAGCCGCAGTAGATTCCGAGTTGAGAAGTAGCCGCAGTAGATTCCGAGTTGAGAAGTAGCCGCAGAGGACTCTGAGTTGAGACGTAGCCGCAGTAGATTCCGAGTTGAGACGTAGCCGCAGTAGATTCCGAGTTGAGAAGTAGCCGCAGTAGATTCCGAGTTGAGACGTAGCCGCAGTAGATTCCGAGTTGAGAAGTAGCCGCAGAGGACTCTGAGTTGAGACGTAGCTGCAGTAGATTCCGAGTTGAGAAGTAGCCGCAGTAGATTCCGAGTTGAGACGTAGCCGCAGTAGATTCCGAGTTGAGTCGTAGCCGCAGTAGATTCCGAGTTGAGAAGTAGCCGCAGTAGATTCCGAGTTGAGACGTAGCCGCAGTAGATTCCGAGTTGAGAAGTAGCCGCAGTAGATTCCGAGTTGAGACGTAGCCGCAGTAGATTTGAGTTGAGAAGTAGCCGCAGTAGATTCCGAGTTGAGACGTAGCCGCAGTAGATTCCGAGTTGAGACGTAGCCGCAGTAGATTCCGAGTTGAGACGTAGCCGCAGTAGATTCCGAGTTGAGAAGTAGCCGCAGTAGATTCCGAGTTGAGACGTAGCCGCAGTAGATTCCGAGTTGAGAAGTAGCCGCAGAGGACTCTGAGTTGAGACGTAGCCGCAGTAGATTCCGAGTTGAGAAGTAGCCGCAGTAGATTCCGAGTTGAGACGTAGCCGCAGTAGATTCCGAGTTGAGACGTAGCCGCAGTAGATTCCGAGTTGAGAAGTAGCCGCAGTAGATTCCGAGTTGAGACGTAGCCGCAGTAGATTCCGAGTTGAGAAGTAGCCGCAGAGGACTCTGAGTTGAGACGTAGCCGCAGTAGATTCCGAGTTGAGACGTAGCCGCAGTAGATTCCGAGTTGGGACGTAGCCGCAGTAGATTCCGAGTTGAGAAGTAGCCGCAGTAGATTCCGAGTTGAGACGTAGCCGCAGTAGATTCCGAGTTGAGAAGTAGCCGCAGTAGATTCCGAGTTGAGACGTAGCCGCAGTAGATTCCGAGTTGAGAAGTAGCCGCAGAGGACTCTGAGTTGAGACGTAGCCGCAGTAGATTCCGAGTTGAGAAGTAGCCGCAGTAGATTCCGAGTTGAGACGTAGCCGCAGTAGATTCCGAGTTGAGAAGTAGCCGCAGTAGATTCCGAGTTGAGACGTAGCCGCAGTAGATTCCGAGTTGAGAAGTAGCCGCAGAGGACTCTGAGTTGAGACGTAGCCGCAGTAGATTCCGAGTTGAGAAGTAGCCGCAGTAGATTCCGAGTTGAGACGTAGCCGCAGTAGATTCCGAGTTGAGTCGTAGCCGCAGTAGATTCCGAGTTGAGAAGTAGCCGCAGTAGATTCCGAGTTGAGAAGTAGCCGCAGAGGACTCTGAGTTGAGACGTAGCCGCAGTAGATTCCGAGTTGAGAAGTAGCCGCAGTAGATTCCGAGTTGAGACGTAGCCGCAGTAGATTCCGAGTTGAGAAGTAGCCGCAGTAGATTCCGAGTTGAGACGTAGCCGCAGTAGATTCCGAGTTGAGAAGTAGCCGCAGAGGACTCTGAGTTGAGACGTAGCCGCAGTAGATTCCGAGTTGAGAAGTAGCCGCAGTAGATTCCGAGTTGAGACGTAGCCGCAGTAGATTCCGAGTTGAGAAGTAGCCGCAGAGGACTCTGAGTTGAGACGTAGCCGCAGTAGATTCCGAGTTGAGAAGTAGCCGCAGTAGATTCCGAGTTGAGACGTAGCCGCAGTAGATTCCGAGTTGAGACGTAGCCGCAGTAGATTCCGAGTTGAGAAGTAGCCGCAGTAGATTCCGAGTTGAGACGTAGCCGCAGTAGATTCCGAGTTGAGAAGTAGCCGCAGAGGACTCTGAGTTGAGACGTAGCCGCAGTAGATTCCGAGTTGAGACGTAGCCGCAGTAGATTCCGAGTTGAGAAGTAGCCGCAGTAGATTCCGAGTTGAGACGTAGCCGCAGTAGATTCCGAGTTGAGAAGTAGCCGCAGAGGACTCTGAGTTGAGACGTAGCCGCAGTAGATTCCGAGTTGAGAAGTAGCCGCAGTAGATTCCGAGTTGAGACGTAGCCGCAGTAGATTCCGAGTTGAGTCGTAGCCGCAGTAGATTCCGAGTTGAGAAGTAGCCGCAGTAAATTACGAGTTGAGACGTAGCCGCAGTAGATTCCGAGTTGAGAAGTAGCCGCAGTAGATTCCGAGTTGAGACGTAGCCGCAGTAGATTCCAAGTAGAGAAGTAGCCGCAGAGGACTCTGAGTTGAGACGTAGCCGCAGTAGATTCCGAGTTGAGACGTAGCCGCAGTAGATTCCGAGTTGAGAAGTAGCCGCAGTAGATTCCGAGTTGAGACGTAGCCGCAGTAGATTCCGAGTTGAGAAGTAGCCGCAGAGGACTCTGAGTTGAGACGTAGCCGCAGTAGATTCCGAGTTGAGAAGTAGCCGCAGTAGATTCCGAGTTGAGACGTAGCCGCAGTAGATTCCGAGTTGAGTCGTAGCCGCAGTAGATTCCGAGTTGAGAAGTAGCCGCAGTAGATTCCGAGTTGAGAAGTAGCCGCAGAGGACTCTGAGTTGAGACGTAGCCGCAGTAGATTCCGAGTTGAGAAGTAGCCGCAGTAGATTCCGAGTTGAGACGTAGCCGCAGTAGATTCCGAGTTGAGAAGTAGCCGCAGTAGATTCCGAGTTGAGACGTAGCCGCAGTAGATTCCGAGTTGAGAAGTAGCCGCAGAGGACTCTGAGTTGAGACGTAGCCGCAGTAGATTCCGAGTTGAGAAGTAGCCGCAGTAGATTCCGAGTTGAGACGTAGCCGCAGTAGATTCCGAGTTGAGAAGTAGCCGCAGAGGACTCTGAGTTGAGACGTAGCCGCAGTAGATTCCGAGTTGAGAAGTAGCCGCAGTAGATTCCGAGTTGAGACGTAGCCGCAGTAGATTCCGAGTTGAGACGTAGCCGCAGTAGATTCCGAGTTGAGAAGTAGCCGCAGTAGATTCCGAGTTGAGACGTAGCCGCAGTAGATTCCGAGTTGAGAAGTAGCCGCAGAGGACTCTGAGTTGAGACGTAGCCGCAGTAGATTCCGAGTTGAGACGTAGCCGCAGTAGATTCCGAGTTGAGAAGTAGCCGCAGTAGATTCCGAGTTGAGACGTAGCCGCAGTAGATTCCGAGTTGAGAAGTAGCCGCAGAGGACTCTGAGTTGAGACGTAGCCGCAGTAGATTCCGAGTTGAGAAGTAGCCGCAGTAGATTCCGAGTTGAGACGTAGCCGCAGTAGATTCCGAGTTGAGTCGTAGCCGCAGTAGATTCCGAGTTGAGAAGTAGCCGCAGTAGATTACGAGTTGAGACGTAGCCGCAGTAGATTCCGAGTTGAGAAGTAGCCGCAGTAGATTCCGAGTTGAGACGTAGCCGCAGTAGATTCCAAGTAGAGAAGTAGCCGCAGAGGACTCTGAGTTGAGACGTAGCCGCAGTAGATTCCGAGTTGAGACGTAGCCGCAGTAGATTCCGAGTTGAGAAGTAGCCGCAGTAGATTCCGAGTTGAGACGTAGCCGCAGTAGATTCCGAGTTGAGAAGTAGCCGCAGAGGACTCTGAGTTGAGACGTAGCCGCAGTAGATTCCGAGTTGAGAAGTAGCCGCAGTAGATTCCGAGTTGAGACGTAGCCGCAGTAGATTCCGAGTTGAGTCGTAGCCGCAGTAGATTCCGAGTTGAGAAGTAGCCGCAGTAGATTCCGAGTTGAGAAGTAGCCGCAGAGGACTCTGAGTTGAGACGTAGCCGCAGTAGATTCCGAGTTGAGAAGTAGCCGCAGTAGATTCCGAGTTGAGACGTAGCCGCAGTAGATTCCGAGTTGAGAAGTAGCCGCAGTAGATTCCGAGTTGAGACGTAGCCGCAGTAGATTCCGAGTTGAGAAGTAGCCGCAGTAGATTCCGAGTTGAGACGTAGCCGCAGTAGATTCCGAGTTGAGAAGTAGCCGCAGTAGATTCCGAGTTGAGACGTAGCCGCAGTAGATTCCGAGTTGAGAAGTAGCCGCAGAGGACTCTGAGTTGAGACGTAGCCGCAGTAGATTCCGAGTTGAGAAGTAGCCGCAGTAGATTCCGAGTTGAGACGTTGCCGCAGTAGATTCCGAGTTGAGACGTAGCCGCAGTATATTCCGAGTTGAGAAGTAGCCGCAGTAGATTCCGAGTTGAGACGTAGCCGCAGTAGATTCCGAGTTGAGAAGTAGCCGCAGTAGATTCCGAGTTGAGACGTAGCCGCAGTAGATTCCGAGTTGAGAAGTAGCCGCAGAGGACTCTGAGTTGAGACGTAGCCGCAGTAGATTCCGAGTTGAGAAGTAGCCGCAGTAGATTCCGAGTTGAGACGTAGCCGCAGTAGATTCCGAGTTGAGACGTAGCCGCAGTAGATTCCGAGTTGAGACGTAGCCGCAGTAGATTCCGAGTTGAGAAGTAGCCGCAGTAGATTCCGAGTTGAGACGTAGCCGCAGTAGATTCCGAGTTGAGACGTAGCCACAGAGGACTCTGAGTTGAGACGTAGCCGCAGTAGATTCCGAGTTGAGACGTAGCCGCAGTAGATTCCGAGTTGAGAAGTAGCCACAGTAGATTCCGAGTTGAGACGTAGCCGCAGTAGATTCCGAGTTGAGAAGTAGCCGCAGAGGACTCTGAGTTGAGACGTAGCCGCAGTAGATTCCGAGTTGAGAAGTAGCCGCAGTAGATTCCGAGTTGAGACGTAGCCGCAGTAGATTCCGAGTTGAGTCGTAGCCGCAGTAGATTCCGAGTTGAGAAGTAGCCGAAGTAGATTCCGAGTTGAGACGTAGCCGCAGTAGATTCCGAGTTGAGAAGTAGCCGCAGTAGATTCCGAGTTGAGACGTAGCCGCAGTAGTTTCCGAGTTGAGAAGTAGCCGCAGAGGACTCTGAGTTGAGACGTAGCCGCAGTAGATTCCGAGTTGAGACGTAGCCGCAGTAGATTCCGAGTTGAGAAGTAGCCGCAGTAGATTCCGAGTTGAGACGTAGCCGCAGTAGATTCCGAGTTGAGAAGTAGCCGCAGAGGACTCTGAGTTGAGACGTAGCCGCAGTAGATTCCGAGTTGAGAAGTAGCCGCAGTAGATTCCGAGTTGAGACGTAGCCGCAGTAGATTCCGAGTTGAGTCGTAGCCGCAGTAGATTCCGAGTTGAGAAGTAGCCGCAGTAGATTCCGAGTTGAGACGTAGCCGCAGTAGATTCCGAGTTGAGAAGTAGCCGCAGTAGATTCCGAGTTGAGACGTAGCCGCAGTAGATTCCGAGTTGAGAAGTAGCCGCAGTAGATTCCGAGTTGAGAAGTAGCCGCAGTAGATTCCGAGTTGAGACGTAGCCGCAGTAGATTCCGAGTTGAGACGTAGCCGCAGTAGATTCCGAGTTGAGACGTAGCCGCAGTAGATTCCGAGTTGAGAAGTAGCCGCAGTAGATTCCGAGTTGAGAAGTAGCCGCAGAGGACTCTGAGTTGAGTCGTAGCCGCAGTAGATTCCGAGTTGAGACGTTGCCGCAGTAGATTCCGAGTTGAGACGTAGCCGCAGTAGATTCCGAGTTGAGACGTAGCCGCAGTAGATTCCGAGTTGAGAAGTAGCCGCAGTAGATTCCGAGTTGAGACGTAGCCGCAGTAGATTCCGAGTTGAGTCGTAGCCGCAGTAGATTCCGAGTTGAGAAGTAGCCGCAGTAGATTCCGAGTTGAGACGTAGCCGCAGTAGATTCCGAGTTGAGACGTAGCCGCAGTAGATTCCGAGTTGAGAAGTAGCCGCAGAGGACTCTGAGTTGAGACGTAGCCGCAGTAGATTCCGAGTTGAGAAGTAGCCGCAGTAGATTCCGAGTTGAGACGTAGCCGCAGTAGATTCCGAGTTGAGTCGTAGCCGCAGTAGATTCCGAGTTGAGAAGTAGCCGCAGTAGATTCCGAGTTGAGAAGTAGCCGCAGAGGACTCTGAGTTGAGACGTAGCCGCAGTAGATTCCGAGTTGAGAAGTAGCCGCAGTAGATTCCGAGTTGAGACGTAGCCGCAGTAGATTCCGAGTTGAGAAGTAGCCGCAGTAGATTCCGAGTTGAGACGTAGCCGCAGTAGATTCCGAGTTGAGAAGTAGCCGCAGTAGATTCCGAGTTGAGACGTAGCCGCAGTAGATTCCGAGTTGAGAAGTAGCCGCAGTAGATTCCGAGTTGAGACGTAGCCGCAGTAGATTCCGAGTTGAGACGTAGCCGCAGTAGATTCCGAGTTGAGAAGTAGCCGCAGTAGATTCCGAGTTGAGACGTAGCCGCAGTAGATTCCGAGTTGAGAAGTAGCCGCAGTAGATTCCGAGTTGAGACGTAGCCGCAGTAGATTCCGAGTTGAGACGTAGCCGCAGTAGATTCCGAGTTGAGAAGTAGCCGCAGTAGATTCCGAGTTGAGACGTAGCCGCAGTAGATTCCGAGTTGAGAAGTAGCCGCAGTAGATTCCGAGTTGAGACGTAGCCGCAGTAGATTCCGAGTTGAGAAGTAGCCGCAGTAGATTCCGAGTTGAGACGTAGCCGCAGTAGATTCCGAGTTGAGAAGTAGCCGCAGAGGACTCTGAGTTGAGACGTAGCCGCAGTAGATTCCGAGTTGAGAAGTAGCCGCAGTAGATTCCGAGTTGAGACGTAGCCGCAGTAGATTCCGAGTTGAGAAGTAGCCGCAGTAGATTCCGAGTTGAGTCGTAGCCGCAGTAGATTCCGAGTTGAGAAGTAGCCGCAGTAGATTCCGAGTTGAGACGTAGCCGCAGTAGATTCCGAGTTGAGAAGTAGCCGCAGTAGATTCCGAGTTAAGAAGTAGCCGCAGTAGATTCCGAGTTGAGACGTAGCCGCAGTAGATTCCGTGTTGAGAAGTAGCCGCAGTAGATTCTGAGTTGAGACGTAGCCGCAGTAGATTCCGAGTTGAGAAGTAGCCGCAGAGGACTCTGAGTTGAGTCGTAGCCGCAGTAGATTCCGAGTAGAGAAGTAGCCGCAGTAGATTCCGAGTTGAGACGTAGCCGCAGAGGACTCTGAGTTGAGTCGTAGCCGCAGTAGATTCCGAGTTGAGACGTAGCCGCAGTAGATTCCGAGTTGAGAAGTAGCCGCAGAGGACTCTGAGTTGAGTCGTAGCCGCAGTAGATTCCGAGTTGAGTCGTAGCCGCAGTAGATTCCGAGTTGAGAAGTAGCCGCAGTAGATTCCGAGTTGAGTCGTAGCCGCAGTAGATTCCGAGTTGAGAAGTAGCCACAGTAGATTCCGAGTTGAGACGTAGCCGCAGTAGATTCCGAGTTGAGAAGTAGCCGCAGTAGATTCCGAGTTGAGACGTAGCCGCAGTAGATTCCGAGTTGAGAAGTAGCCGCAGTAGATTCCGAGTTGAGACGTAGCCGCAGTAGATTCCGAGTTGAGAAGTAGCCGCAGTAGATTCCGAGTTGAGACGTAGCCGCAGTAGATTCCGAGTTGAGAAGTAGCCGCAGAGGACTCTGAGTTGAGTCGTAGCCGCAGTAGATTCCGAGTTGAGAAGTAGCCGCAGTAGATTCCGAGTTGAGACGTAGCCGCAGTAGATTCCGAGTTGAGAAGTAGCCGCAGTAGATTCCGAGTTGAGATGTAGCCGCAGTAGATTCCGAGTTGAGAAGTAGCCGCAGTAGATTCCTAGTTGAGACGTAGCCGCAGTAGATTCCGAGTTGAGAAGTAGCCGCAGTAGATTCCGAGTTGAGACGTAGCCGCAGTAGATTCCGAGTTGAGAAGTAGCCGCAGTAGATTCCGAGTTGAGATGTAGCCGCAGTAGATTCCGAGTTGAGAAGTAGCCGCAGTAGATTCCGAGTTGAGACGTAGCCGCAGTAGATTCCGAGTTGAGACGTAGCCGCAGTAGATTCCGAGTTGAGAAGTAGCCGCAGTAGATTCCGAGTTGAGACGTAGCCGCAGTAGATTCCGAGTTGAGAAGTAGCCGCAGTAGATTCCGAGTTGAGACGTAGCCGCAGTAGATTCCGAGTTGAGAAGTAGCCGCAGTAGATTCCGAGTTGAGAAGTAGCCGCAGTAGATTCCGAGTTGAGACGTAGCCGCAGTAGATTCCGAGTTGAGACGTAGCCGCAGTAGATTCCGAGTTGAGACGTAGCCGCAGTAGATTCCGAGTTGAGAAGTAGCCACAGAGGACTCTGAGTTGAGTCGTAGCCGCAGTAGATTCCGAGTTGAGAAGTAGCCGCAGTAGATTCCGAGTTGAGACGTAGCCGCAGTAGATTCCGAGTTGAGAAGTAGCCGCAGTAGATTCCGAGTTGAGAAGTAGCCGCAGAGGACTCTGAGTTGAGTCGTAGCCGCAGTAGATTCCGAGTTGAGAAGTAGCCGCAGTAGATTCCGAGTTGAGACGTAGCCACAGTAGATTCCGAGTTGAGAAGTAGGCGCAGTAGATTCCGAGTTGAGACGTAGCCGCAGTAGATTCCGAGTTGAGAAGTAGCCGCAGAGGACTCTGAGTTGAGACGTAGCCGCAGTAGATTCCGAGTTGAGAAGTAGCCGCAGTAGATTCCGAGTTTAGACGTAGCCGCAGTAGATTCCGAGTTGAGAAGTAGCCGCAGTAGATTCCGAGTTGAGACGTAGCCGCAGTAGATTCCGAGTTGAGAAGTAGCCGCAGTAGATTCCGAGTTGAGACGTAGCCGCAGTAGATTCCGAGTTGAGAAGTAGCCGCAGTAGATTCCGAGTTGAGACGTAGCCGCAGTAGATTCCGAGTTGAGAAGTAGCCGCAGTAGATTCCGAGTTGAGACGTAGCCGCAGTACATTCCGAGTTGAGACGTAGCCGCAGTAGATTCCGAGTTGAGAAGTAGCCGCAGAGGACTCTGAGTTGAGACGTAGCCGCAGTAGATTCCGAGTTGAGACGTAGCCGCAGTAGATTCCGAGTTGAGACGTAGCCGCAGTAGATTCCGAGTTGAGACGTAGCCGCAGTAGATTCCGAGTTGAGAAGTAGCCGCAGAGGACTCTGAGTTGAGACGTAGCCGCAGTAGATTCCGAGTTGAGACGTAGCCGCAGTAGATTCCGAGTTGAGACGTAGCCGCAGTAGATTCCGAGTTGAGAAGTAGCCGCAGTAGATTCCGAGTTGAGAAGTAGCCGCAGTAGATTCCGAGTTGAGACGTAGCCGCAGTAGATTCCGAGTTGAGACGTAGCCGCAGTAGATTCCGAGTTGAGAAGTAGCCGCAGAGGACTCTGAGTTGAGATGTAGCCGCAGTAGATTCCGAGTTGAGAAGTAGCCGCAGTAGATTCCGAGTTGAGACGTAGCCGCAGTAGATTCCGAGTTGAGACGTAGCCGCAGTAGATTCCGAGTTGAGAAGTAGCCGCAGTAGATTCCGAGTTGAGACGTAGCCGCAGTAGATTCTGAGTTGAGAAGTAGCCGCAGAGGACTCTGAGTTGAGACGTAGCCGCAGTAGATTCCGAGTTGAGAAGTAGCCGCAGTAGATTTCGAGTTGAGACGTAGCCGCAGTAGATTCCGAGTTGAGACGTAGCCGCAGTAGATTCCGAGTTGAGAAGTAGCCGCAGGAGATTCCGAGTTGAGACGTAGCCGCAGTAGATTCCGAGTTGAGAAGTAGCCGCAGTAGATTCCGAGTTGAGACGTAGCCGCAGTAGATTCCGAGTTGAGAAGTAGCCGCAGAGGACTCTGAGTTGAGACGTAGCCGCAGTAGATTCCGAGTTGAGAAGTAGCCGCAGTAGATTCCGAGTTGAGACGTAGCCGCAGTAGATTCCGAGTTGAGTCGTAGCCGCAGTAGATTCCGAGTTGAGAAGTAGCCGCAGTAGATTCCGAGTTGAGACGTAGCCGCAGTAGATTCCGAGTTGAGAAGTAGCCGCAGTAGATTCCGAGTTGAGACGTAGCCGCAGTAGATTCCAAGTAGAGAAGTAGCCGCAGAGGACTCTGAGTTGAGACGTAGCCGCAGTAGATTCCGAGTTGAGACGTAGCCGCAGTAGATTCCGAGTTGAGAAGTAGCCGCAGTAGATTCCGAGTTGAGACGTAGCCGCAGTAGATTCCGAGTTGAGAAGTAGCCGCAGTAGATTCCGAGTTGAGACGTAGCCGCAGTAGATTCCGAGTTGAGAAGTAGCCGCAGTAGATTCCGAGTTGAGAAGTAGCCGCAGTAGATTCCGAGTTGAGACGTAGCCGCAGTAGGTTCCGAGTTGAGAAGTAGCCGCAGTAGATTCCGAGTTGAGACGTAGCCGCAGTAGATTCCGAGTTGAGAAGTAGCCGCAGTAGATTCCGAGTTGAGACGTAGCCGCAGTAGATTCCGAGTTGAGAAGTAGCCGCAGAGGACTCTGAGTTGAGACGTAGCCGCAGTAGATTCCGAGTTGAGAAGTAGCCGCAGTAGATTCCGAGTTGAGACGTTGCCGCAGTAGATTCCGAGTTGAGTCGTAGCCGCAGTAGATTCCGAGTTGAGAAGTAGCCGCAGTAGATTCCGAGTTGAGACGTAGCCGCAGTAGATTCCGAGTTGAGAAGTAGCCGCAGTAGATTCCGAGTTGAGACGTAGCCGCAGTAGATTCCGAGTTGAGTCGTAGCCGCAGTAGATTCCGAGTTGAGAAGTAGCCGCAGTAGATTCCGAGTTGAGACGTAGCCGCAGTAGATTCCGAGTTGAGAAGTAGCCGCAGTAGATTCCGAGTTGAGACGTAGCCGCAGTAGATTCCGAGTTGAGACGTAGCCGCAGTAGATTCCGAGTTGAGAAGTAGCCGCAGTAGATTCCGAGTTGAGACGTAGCCGCAGTAGATTCCGAGTTGAGAAGTAGCCGCAGTAGATTCCGAGTTGAGACGTAGCCGCAGTAGATTCCGAGTTGAGAAGTAGCCGCAGTAGATTCCGAGTTGAGAAGTAGCCGCAGTAGATTCCGAGTTGAGACGTAGCCGCAGTAGATTCCGAGTTGAGAAGTAGCCGCAGTAGATTCCGAGTTGAGACGTAGCCGCAGTAGATTCCGAGTTGAGACGTAGCCGCAGTAGATTCCGAGTTGAGAAGTAGCCGCAGTAGATTCCGAGTTGAGACGTAGCCGCAGTAGATTCCGAGTTGAGAAGTAGCCGCAGAGGACTCTGAGTTGAGACGTAGCCGCAGTAGATTCCGAGTTGAGAAGTAACCGCAGTAGATTCCGAGTTGAGACGTTGCCGCAGTAGATTCCGAGTTGAGTCGTAGCCGCAGTAGATTCCGAGTTGAGAAGTAGCCGCAGTAGATTCCGAGTTGAGACGTAGCCGCAGTAGATTCCGAGTTGAGACGTAGCCGCAGTAGATTCCGAGTTGAGAAGTAGCCGCAGTAGATTCCGAGTTGAGACGTAGCCGCAGTAGATTCCGAGTTGAGTCGTAGCCGCAGTAGATTCCGAGTTGAGAAGTAGCCGCAGTAGATTCCGAGTTGAGACGTAGCCGCAGTAGATTCCGAGTTGAGAAGTAGCCGCAGTAGATTCCGAGTTGAGACGTAGCCGCAGTAGATTCCGAGTTGAGACGTAGCCGCAGTAGATTCCGAGTTGAGAAGTAGCCGCAGTAGATTCCGAGTTGAGACGTAGCCGCAGTAGATTCCGAGTTGAGAAGTAGCCGCAGTAGATTCCGAGTTGAGACGTAGCCGCAGTAGATTCCGAGTTGAGAAGTAGCCGCAGTAGATTCCGAGTTGAGAAGTAGCCGCAGTAGATTCCGAGTTGAGACGTAGCCGCAGTAGATTCCGAGTTGAGAAGTAGCCGCAGTAGATTCCGAGTTGAGACGTAGCCGCAGTAGATTCCGAGTTGAGAAGTAGCCGCAGTAGATTCCGAGTTGAGAAGTAGCCGCAGTAGATTCCGAGTTGAGACGTAGCCGCAGTAGATTCCGAGTTGAGAAGTAGCCGCAGTAGATTCCGAGTTGAGACGTAGCCGCAGTAGATTCCGAGTTGAGACGTAGCCGCAGTAGATTCCGAGTTGAGAAGTAGCCGCAGTAGATTCCGAGTTGAGACGTAGCCGCAGTAGATTCCGAGTTGAGAAGTAGCCGCAGAGGACTCTGAGTTGAGACGTAGCCGCAGTAGATTCCGAGTTGAGAAGTAGCCGCAGTAGATTCCGAGTTGAGACGTTGCCGCAGTAGATTCCGAGTTGAGTCGTAGCCGCAGTAGATTCCGAGTTGAGAAGTAGCCGCAGTAGATTCCGAGTTGAGACGTAGCCGCAGTAGATTCCGAGTTGAGAAGTAGCCGCAGTAGATTCCGAGTTGAGACGTAGCCGCAGTAGATTCCGAGTTGAGTCGTAGCCGCAGTAGATTCCGAGTTGAGAAGTAGCCGCAGTAGATTCCGAGTTGAGACGTAGCCGCAGTAGATTCCGAGTTGAGACGTAGCCACAGTAGATTCCGAGTTGAGAAGTAGCCGCAGTAGATTCCGAGTTGAGACGTAGCCGCAGTAGATTCCGAGTTGAGACGTAGCCGCAGTAGATTCCGAGTTGAGACGTAGCCGCAGTAGATTCCGAGTTGAGAAGTAGCCGCAGTAGATTCCGAGTTGAGACGTAGCCGCAGTAGATTCCGAGTTGAGAAGTAGCCGCAGTAGATTCCGAGTTGAGACGTAGCCGCAGTAGATTCCGAGTTGAGAAGTAGCCGCAGTAGATTCCGAGTTGAGACGTAGCCGCAGTAGATTCCGAGTTGAGAAGTAGCCGCAGTAGATTCCGAGTTGAGACGTAGCCGCTGTAGATTCCGAGTTGAGAAGTAGCCGCAGTAGATTCCGAGTTGAGACGTAGCCGCAGTAGATTCCGAGTTGAGAAGTAGCCGCAGTAGATTCCGAGTTGAGACGTAGCCGCAGTAGATTCCGAGTTGAGAAGTAGCCGCAGTAGATTCCGAGTTGAGACGTAGCCGCAGTAGATTCCGAGTTGAGAAGTAGCCGCAGAGGACTCTGAGTTGAGTCGTAGTCGCAGTAGATTCCGAGTTGAGAAGTAGCCGCAGAGGACTCTGAGTTGAGTCGTAGCCGCAGTAGATTCCGAGTTGAGAAGTAGCCGCAGTAGATTCCGAGTTGAGACGTAGCCGCAGTAGATTCCGAGTTGAGAAGTAGCCGCAGTAGATTCCGAGTTGAGACGTAGCCGCAGTAGATTCCGAGTTGAGAAGTAGCCGCAGTAGATTCCGAGTTGAGACGTAGCCGCAGTAGATTCCGAGTTGAGAAGTAGCCGCAGAGGACTCTGAGTTGAGTCGTAGCCGCAGTAGATTCCGAGTTGAGAAGTAGCCGCAGTAGATTCCGAGTTGAGACGTAGCCGCAGTAGATTCCGAGTTGAGAAGTAGCCGCAGTAGATTCCGAGTTGAGACGTAGCCGCAGTAGATTCCGAGTTGAGAAGTAGCCGCAGTAGATTCCGAGTTGAGACGTAGCCGCAGTAGATTCCGAGTTGAGAAGTAGCCACAGTAGATTCCGAGTTGAGACGTAGCCGCAGTAGATTCCGAGTTGAGAAGTAGCCGCAGTAGATTCCGAGTTGAGACGTAGCCGCAGTAGATTCCGAGTTGAGAAGTAGCCGCAGTAGATTCCGAGTTGAGAAGTAGCCGCAGTAGATTCCGAGTTGAGACGTAGCCGCAGTAGATTCCGAGTTGAGAAGTAGCCGCAGTAGATCCCGAGTTGAGACGTAGCCGCTGTAGATTCCGAGTTGAGAAGTAGCCGCAGTAGATTCCGAGTTGAGACGTAGCCGCAGTAGATTCCGAGTTGAGAAGTAGCCGCAGTAGATTCCGAGTTGAGACGTAGCCGCAGTAGATTCCGAGTTGAGAAGTAGCCGCAGTAGATTCCGAGTTGAGACGTAGCCGCAGTAGATTCCGAGTTGAGAAGTAGCCGCAGTAGATTCCGAGTTGAGACGTAGCCGCAGTAGATTCCGAGTTGAGAAGTAGCCGCAGAGGACTCTGAGTTGAGTCGTAGCCGCAGTAGATTCCGAGTTGAGAAGTAGCCGCAGAGGACTCTGAGTTGAGTCGTAGCCGCAGTAGATTCCGAGTTGAGAAGTAGCCGCAGTAGATTCCGAGTTGAGACGTAGCCGCAGTAGATTCCGAGTTGAGAAGTAGCCGCAGTAGATTCCGAGTTGAGACGTAGCCGCAGTAGATTCCGAGTTGAGAAGTAGCCGCAGTAGATTCCGAGTTGAGACGTAGCCGCAGTAGATTCCGAGTTGAGAAGTAGCCGCAGAGGACTCTGAGTTGAGTCGTAGCCGCAGTAGATTCCGAGTTGAGAAGTAGCCGCAGTAGATTCCGAGTTGAGACGTAGCCGCAGTAGATTCCGAGTTGAGAAGTAGCCGCAGTAGATTCCGAGTTGAGACGTAGCCGCAGTAGATTCCGAGTTGAGAAGTAGCCGCAGTAGATTCCGAGTTGAGACGTAGCCGCAGTAGATTCCGAGTTGAGAAGTAGCCGCAGAGGACTCTGAGTTGAGTCGTAGCCGCAGTAGATTCCGAGTTGAGAAGTAGCCGCAGTAGATTCCGAGTTGAGACGTAGCCGCAGTAGATTCCGAGTTGAGAAGTAGCCGCAGTAGATTCCGAGTTGAGACGTAGCCGCAGTAGATTCCGAGTTGAGAAGTAGCCGCAGAGGATTCTGAGTTGAGTCGTAGCCGCAGTAGATTCCGAGTTGAGTCGTAGCCGCAGTAGATTCCGAGTTGAGAAGTAGCCGCAGTAGATTCCGAGTTGAGTCGTAGCCGCAGCAGATTCCGAGTTGAGAAGTAGCCGCAGTAGATTCCGAGTTGAGACGTAGCCGCAGTAGATTCCGAGTTGAGAAGTAGCCGCAGTAGATTCCGAGTTGAGAAGTAGCCGCAGTAGATTCCGAGTTGAGACGTAGCCGCAGTAGATTCCGTGTTGAGAAGTAGCCGCAGTAGATTCTGAGTTGAGTCGTAGCCGCAGTAGATTCCGAGTTGAGAAGTAGCCGCAGAGGACTCTGAGTTGAGTCGTAGCCGCAGTAGATTCCGAGTTGAGAAGTAGCCGCAGTAGATTCCGAGTTGAGACGTAGCCGCAGTAGATTCCGAGTTGAGAAGTAGCCGCAGTAGATTCCGAGTTGAGACGTAGCCGCAGAGGACTCTGAGTTGAGACGTATCCGCAGTAGATTCCGAGTTGAGAATTAGCCGCAGTAGATTCCGAGTTGAGACGTAGCCGCAGTAGATTCCGAGTTGAGAAGTAGCCGCAGTAGATTCCGAGTTGAGACGTAGCCGCAGTAGATTCCGAGTTGAGAAGTAGCCGCAGTAGATTCCGAGTTGAGACGTAGCCGCAGTAGATTCCGAGTTGAGAAGTAGCCGCAGAGGACTCTGAGTTGAGACGTAGCCGCAGTAGATTCCGAGTTGAGAAGTAGCCGCAGTAGATTCCGAGTTGAGACGTAGCCGCAGTAGATTCCGAGTTGAGAAGTAGCCGCAGTAGATTCCGAGTTGAGACGTAGCCGCAGTAGATTCCGAGTTGAGAAGTAGCCGCAGAGGACTCTGAGTTGAGTCGTAGCCGCAGTAGATTCCGAGTTGAGAAGTAGCCGCAGTAGATTCCGAGTTGAGACGTAGCCGCAGTAGATTCCGAGTTGAGAAGTAGCCGCAGTAGATTCCGAGTTGAGACGTAGCCGCAGTAGATTCCGAGTTGAGAAGTAGCCGCAGTAGATTCCTAGTTGAGACGTAGCCGCAGTAGATTCCGAGTTGAGAAGTAGCCGCAGTAGATTCCGAGTTGAGTCGTAGCCGCAGTAGATTCCGAGTTGAGAAGTAGCCGCAGTAAATTCCTAGTTGAGATGTAGCCGCAGTAGATTCCGAGTTGAGAAGTAGCCGCAGTAGATTCCGAGTTGAGACGTAGCCGCAGTAGATTCCGAGTTGAGACGTAGCCGCAGTAGATTCCGAGTTGAGAAGTAGCCGCAGTAGATTCCGAGTTGAGACGTAGCCGCAGTAGATTCCGAGTTGAGAAGTAGCCGCAGTAGATTCCGAGTTGAGAAGTAGCCGCAGTAGATTCCGAGTTGAGACGTAGCCGCAGTAGATTCCGTGTTGAGAAGTAGCCGCAGTAGATTCTGAGTTGAGTCGTAGCCGCAGTAGATTCCGAGTTGAGAAGTAGCCGCAGAGGACTCTGAGTTGAGTCGTAGCCGCAGTAGATTCCGAGTTGAGAAGTAGCCGCAGTAGATTCCGAGTTGAGACGTAGCCGCAGTAGATTCCGAGTTGAGAAGTAGCCGCAGTAGATTCCGAGTTGAGACGTAGCCGCAGAGGACTCTGAGTTGAGACGTAGCCGCAGTAGATTCCGAGTTGAGAAGTAGCCGCAGTAGATTCCGAGTTGAGACGTAGCCGCAGTAGATTCCGAGTTGAGAAGTAGCCGCAGTAGATTCCGAGTTGAGACGTAGCCGCAGTAGATTCCGAGTTGAGAAGTAGCCGCAGTAGATTCCGAGTTGAGACGTAGCCGCAGTAGATTCCGAGTTGAGAAGTAGCCGCAGAGGACTCTGAGTTGAGACGTAGCCGCAGTAGATTCCGAGTTGAGAAGTAGCCGCAGTAGATTCCGAGTTGAGACGTAGCCGCAGTAGATTCCGAGTTGAGAAGTAGCCGCAGTAGATTCCGAGTTGAGACGTAGCCGCAGTAGATTCCGAGTTGAGAAGTAGCCGCAGAGGACTCTGAGTTGAGTCGTAGCCGCAGTAGATTCCGAGTTGAGAAGTAGCCGCAGTAGATTCCGAGTTGAGACGTAGCCGCAGTAGATTCCGAGTTGAGAAGTAGCCGCAGTAGATTCCTAGTTGAGACGTAGCCGCTGTAGATTCCGAGTTGAGAAGTAGCCGCAGTAGATTCCGAGTTGAGACGTAGCCGCAGTAGATTCCGAGTTGAGAAGTAGCCGCAGTAAATTCCTAGTTGAGATGTAGCCGCAGTAGATTCCGAGTTGAGAAGTAGCCGCAGTAGATTCCGAGTTGAGACGTAGCCGCAGTAGATTCCGAGTTGAGACGTAGCCGCAGTAGATTCCGAGTTGAGAAGTAGCCGCAGTAGATTCCGAGTTGAGACGTAGCCGCAGTAGATTCCGAATTGAGAAGTAGCCGCAGTAGATTCCGAGTTGAGACGTAGCCGCAGTAGATTCCGAGTTGAGAAGTAGCCGCAGTAGATTCCGAGTTGAGAAGTAGCCGCAGTAGATTCCGAGTTGAGACGTAGCCGCAGTAGATTCCGAGTTGAGACGTAGCCGCAGTAGATTCCGAGTTGAGACGTAGCCGCAGTAGATTCCGAGTTGAGAAGTAGCCGCAGAGGACTCTGAGTTGAGTCGTAGCCGCAGTAGATTCCGAGTTGAGAAGTAGCCGCAGTAGATTCCGAGTTGAGACGTAGCCGCAGTAGATTCCGAGTTGAGAAGTAGCCGCAGTAGATTCCGAGTTGAGACGTAGCCGCAGTAGATTCCGAGTAGAGAAGTAGCCGCAGAGGACTCTGAGTTGAGTCGTAGCCGCAGTAGATTCCGAGTTGAGAAGTAGCCGCAGTAGATTCCGAGTTGAGACGTAGCCACAGTAGATTCCGAGTTGAGAAGTAGCCGCAGTAGATTCCGAGTTGAGACGTAGCCGCAGTAGATTCCGAGTTGAGAAGTAGCCGCAGAGGACTCTGAGTTGAGACATAGCCGCAGTAGATTCCGAGTTGAGAAGTAGCCGCAGTAGATTCCGAGTTTAGACGTAGCCGCAGTAGATTCCGAGTTGAGAAGTAGCCGCAGAGGACTCTGAGTTGAGACGTAGCCGCAGTAGATTCCGAGTTGAGAAGTAGCCGCAGTAGATTCCGAGTTGAGACGTAGCCGCAGTAGATTCCGAGTTGAGAAGTAGCCGCAGTAGATTCCGAGTTGAGACGTAGCCGCAGTAGATTCCGAGTTGAGAAGTAGCCGCAGTAGATTCCGAGTTGAGACGTAGCCGCAGTAGATTCCGAGTTGAGAAGTAGCCGCAGAGGACTCTGAGTTGAGACGTAGACGCAGTAGATTCCGAGTTGAGAAGTAGCCGCAGAGGACTCTGAGTTGAGTCGTAGCCGCAGTAGATTCCGAGTTGAGAAGTAGCCGCAGTAGATTCCGAGTTGAGACGTAGCCGCAGTAGATTCCGAGTTGAGAAGTAGCCGCAGTAGATTCCGAGTTGAGACGTAGCCGCAGTAGATTCCGAGTTGAGAAGTAGCCGCAGTAGATTCCGAGTTGAGACGTAGCCGCAGTAGATTCCGAGTTGAGAAGTAGCCGCAGAGGACTCTGAGTTGAGTCGTAGCCGCAGTAGATTCCGAGTTGAGAAGTAGCCGCAGTAGATTCCGAGTTGAGACGTAGCCGCAGTAGATTCCGAGTTGAGACGTAGCCGCAGTAGATTCCGAGTTGAGAAGTAGCCGCAGAGGACTCTGAGTTGAGTCGTAGCCGCAGTAGATTCCGAGTTGAGAAGTAGCCGCAGTAGATTCCGAGTTGAGACGTAGCCGCAGTAGATTCCGAGTTGAGAAGTAGCCGCAGTAGATTCCGAGTTGAGACGTAGCCGCAGTAGATTCCGAGTTGAGAAGTAGCCGCAGTAGATTCCTAGTTGAGACGTAGCCGCAGTAGAGTCCGAGTTGAGAAGTAGCCGCAGTAGATTCCGAGTTGAGACGTAGCCGCAGTAGATTCCGAGTTGAGAAGTAGCCGCAGTAGATTCCGAGTTGAGATGTAGCCGCAGTAGATTCCGAGTTGAGAAGTAGCCGCAGTAGATTCCGAGTTGAGACGTAGCCGCAGTAGATTCCGAGTTGAGACGTAGCCGCAGTAGATTCCGAGTTGAGAAGTAGCCGCAGTAGATTCCGAGTTGAGACGTAGCCGCAGTAGATTCCGAATTGAGAAGTAGCCGCAGTAGATTCCGAGTTGAGACGTAGCCGCAGTAGATTCCGAGTTGAGAAGTAGCCGCAGTAGATTCCGAGTTGAGAAGTAGCCGCAGTAGATTCCGAGTTGAGACGTAGCCGCAGTAGATTCCGAGTTGAGACGTAGCCGCAGTAGATTCCGAGTTGAGACGTAGCCGCAGAGGACTCTGAGTTGAGTCGTAGCCGCAGTAGATTCCGAGTTGAGAAGTAGCCGCAGTAGATTCCGAGTTGAGACGTAGCCGCAGTAGATTCCGAGTTGAGAAGTAGCCGCAGTAGATTCCGAGTTGAGACGTAGCCGCAGTAGATTCCGAGTAGAGAAGTAGCCGCAGAGGACTCTGAGTTGAGTCGTAGCCGCAGTAGATTCCGAGTTGAGAAGTAGCCGCAGTAGATTCCGAGTTGAGACGTAGCCACAGTAGATTCCGAGTTGAGAAGTAGCCGCAGTAGATTCCGAGTTGAGACGTAGCCGCAGTAGATTCCGAGTTGAGAAGTAGCCGCAGAGGACTCTGAGTTGAGACGTAGCCGCAGTAGATTCCGAGTTGAGAAGTAGCCGCAGTAGATTCCGAGTTTAGACGTAGCCGCAGTAGATTCCGAGTTGAGAAGTAGCCGCAGTAGATTCCGAGTTGAGACGTAGCCGCAGTAGATTCCGAGTTGAGAAGTAGCCGCAGTAGATTCCGAGTTGAGACGTAGCCGCAGTAGATTCCGAGTTGGGAAGTAGCCGCAGTAGATTCCGAGTTGAGACGTAGCCGCAGTAGATTCACAGTTGAGAAGTAGCCGCAGTAGATTCCGAGTTGAGACGTAGCCGCAGTAGATTCCGAGTTGAGAAGTAGCCGCAGTAGATTCCGAGTTGAGACGTAGCCGCAGTAGATTCCGAGTTGAGAAGTAGCCGCAGAGGACTCTGAGTTGAGTCGTAGCCGCAGTAGATTCCGAGTTGAGAAGTAGCCGCAGTATATTCCGAGTTGAGACGTAGCCGCAGTAGATTCCGAGTTGAGAAGTAGCCGCAGTAGATTCCGAGTTGAGACGTAGCCGCAGTAGATTCCGAGTTGAGAAGTAGCCGCAGTAGATTCCGAGTTGAGACGTAGCCGCAGTAGATTCCGAGTTGAGAAGTAGCCGCAGAGGACTCTGAGTTGAGTCGTAGCCGCAGTAGATTCCGAGTTGAGAAGTAGCCGCAGTAGATTCCGAGTTGAGACGTAGCCGCAGTAGATTCCGAGTTGAGAAGTAGCCGCAGTAGATTCCGAGTTGAGACGTAGCCGCAGTAGATTCCGAGTTGAGAAGTAGCCGCAGAGGACTCTGAGTTGAGTCGTAGCCGCAGTAGATTCCGAGTTGAGTCGTAGCCGCAGTAGATTCCGAGTTGAGAAGTAGGCGCAGTAGATTCCGAGTTGAGTCGTAGCCGCAGTAGATTCCGAGTTGAGAAGTAGCCGCAGTAGATTCCGAGTTGAGACGTAGCCGCAGTAGATTCCGAGTTGAGAAGTAGCCGCAGTAGATTCCGAGTTGAGAAGTAGCCGCAGTAGATTCCGAGTTGAGACGTAGCCGCAGTAGATTCCGAGTTGAGAAGTAGCCGCAGTAGATTCTGAGTTGAGACGTAGCCGCAGTAGATTCCGAGTTGAGAAGTAGCCGCAGAGGACTCTGAGTTGAGTCGTAGCCGCAGTAGATTCCGAGTTGAGAAGTAGCCGCAGTAGATTCCGAGTTGAGACGTAGCCGCAGTAGATTCCGAGTTGAGAAGTAGCCGCAGTAGATTCCGAGTTGAGACGTAGCCGCAGTAGATTCCGAGTTGAGAAGTAGCCGCAGAGGACTCTGAGTTGAGTCGTAGCCGCAGTAGATTCCGAGTTGAGTCGTAGCCGCAGTAGATTCCGAGTTGAGAAGTAGCCGCAGTAGATTCCGAGTTGAGACGTAGCCGCAGTAGATTCCGAGTTGAGAAGTAGCCGCAGTAGATTCCGAGTTGAGACGTAGCCGCAGTAGATTCCTAGTTGAGAAGTAGCCGCAGTAGATTCCGAGTTGAGACGTAGCCGCAGTAGATTCCGAGTTGAGAAGTAGCCGCAGAGGACTCTGAGTTGAGTCGTAGCCGTAGTAGATTCCGAGTTGAGAAGTAGCCGCAGAGGACTCTGAGTTGAGTCGTAGCCGCAGTAGATTCCGAGTTGAGAAGTAGCCGCAGTAGATTCCGAGTTGAGACGTAGCCGCAGTAGATTCCGAGTTGAGAAGTAGCCGCAGTAGATTCCGAGTTGAGACGTAGCCGCAGTAGATTCCGAGTTGAGAAGTAGCCGCAGTAGATTCCGAGTTGAGACGTAGCCGCAGTAGATTCCGAGTTGAGAAGTAGCCGCAGAGGACTCTGAGTTGAGTCGTAGCCGCAGTAGATTCCGAGTTGAGAAGTAGCCGCAGTAGATTCCGAGTTGAGACGTAGCCGCAGTAGATTCCGAGTTGAGAAGTAGCCGCAGTAGATTCCGAGTTGAGACGTAGCCGCAGTAGATTCCGAGTTGAGAAGTAGCCGCAGTAGATTCCGAGTTGAGACGTAGCCGCAGTAGATTCCGAGTTGAGAAGTAGCCGCAGAGGACTCTGAGTTGAGTCGTAGCCGCAGTAGATTCCGAGTTGAGAAGTAGCCGCAGTAGATTCCGAGTTGAGACGTAGCCGCAGTAGATTCCGAGTTGAGAAGTAGCCGCAGTAGATTCCGAGTTGAGACGTAGCCGCAGTAGATTCCGAGTTGAGAAGTAGCCGCAGAGGACTCTGAGTTGAGTCGTAGCCGCAGTAGATTCCGAGTTGAGTCGTAGCCGCTGTAGATTCCGAGTTGAGAAGTAGCCGCAGTAGATTCCGAGTTGAGTCGTAGCCGCAGTAGATTCCGAGTTGAGAAGTAGCCGCAGTAGATTCCGAGTTGAGACGTAGCCGCAGTAGATTCCGAGTTGAGAAGTAGCCGCAGTAGATTCCGAGTTGAGACGTAGCCGCAGTAGATTCCGAGTTGAGAAGTAGCCGCAGTAGATTCTGAGTTGAGACGTAGCCGCAGTAGATTCCGAGTTGAGAAGTAGCCGCAGAGGACTCTGAGTTGAGTCGTAGCCGCAGTAGATTCCGAGTTGAGTCGTAGCCGCAGTAGATTCCGAGTTGAGACGTAGCCGCAGTAGATTCCGAGTTGAGAAGTAGCCGCAGTAGATTCCGAGTTGAGACGTAGCCGCAGTAGATTCCGAGTTGAGAAGTAGCCGCAGAGGACTCTGAGTTGAGTCGTAGCCGCAGTAGATTCCGAGTTGAGTCGTAGCCGCAGTAGATTCCGAGTTGAGAAGTAGCCGCAGTAGATTCCGAGTTGAGACGTAGCCGCAGTAGATTCCGAGTTGAGAAGTAGCCGCAGTAGATTCCGAGTTGAGAAGTAGCCGCAGTAGATTCTGAGTTGAGACGTAGCCGCAGTAGATTCCGAGTTGAGAAGTAGCCGCAGAGGACTCTGAGTTGAGTCGTAGCCGCAGTAGATTCCGAGTTGAGAAGTAGCCGCAGTAGATTCCGAGTTGAGACGTAGCCGCAGTAGATTCCGAGTTGAGAAGTAGCCGCAGTAGATTCCGAGTTGAGACGTAGCCGCAGTAGATTCCGAGTTGAGAAGTAGCCGCAGAGGACTCTGAGTTGAGTCGTAGCCGCAGTAGATTCCGAGTTGAGTCGTAGCCGCAGTAGATTCCGAGTTGAGAAGTAGCCGCAGTAGATTCCGAGTTGAGACGTAGCCGCAGTAGATTCCGAGTTGAGAAGTAGCCGCAGTAGATTCCGAGTTGAGACGTAGCCGCAGTAGATTCCTAGTTGAGAAGTAGCCGCAGTAGATTCCGAGTTGAGACGTAGCCGCAGTAGATTCCGAGTTGAGAAGTAGCCGCAGAGGACTCTGAGTTGAGTCGTAGCCGCAGTAGATTCCGAGTTGAGAAGTAGCCGCAGAGGACTCTGAGTTGAGTCGTAGCCGCAGTAGATTCCGAGTTGAGAAGTAGCCGCAGTAGATTCCGAGTTGAGACGTAGCCGCAGTAGATTCCGAGTTGAGAAGTAGCCGCAGTAGATTCCGAGTTGAGACCTAGCCGCAGTAGATTCCGAGTTGAGAAGTAGCCGCAGTAGATTCCGAGTTGAGACGTAGCCGCAGTAGATTCCGAGTTGAGAAGTAGCCGCAGAGGACTCTGAGTTGAGTCGTAGCCGCAGTAGATTCCGAGTTGAGAAGTAGCCGCAGTAGATTCCGAGTTGAGACGTAGCCGCAGTAGATTCCGAGTTGAGAAGTAGCCGCAGTAGATTCCGAGTTGAGACGTAGCCGCAGTAGATTCCGAGTTGAGAAGTAGCCGCAGTAGATTCCGAGTTGAGACGTAGCCGCAGTAGATTCCGAGTAGAGAAGTAGCCGCAGAGGACTCTGAGTTGAGTCGTAGCCGCAGTAGATTCCGAGTTGAGAAGTAGCCGCAGTAGATTCCGAGTTGAGACGTAGCCACAGTAGATTCCGAGTTGAGAAGTAGCCGCAGTAGATTCCGAGTTGAGACGTAGCCGCAGTAGATTCCGAGTTGAGAAGTAGCCGCAGAGGACTCTGAGTTGAGACGTAGCCGCAGTAGATTCCGAGTTGAGAAGTAGCCGCAGTAGATTCCGAGTTTAGACGTAGCCGCAGTAGATTCCGAGTTGAGAAGTAGCCGCAGTAGATTCCGAGTTGAGACGTAGCCGCAGTAGATTCCGAGTTGAGAAGTAGCCGCAGTAGATTCCGAGTTGAGACGTAGCCGCAGTAGATTCCGAGTTGAGAAGTAGCCGCAGTAGATTCCGAGTTGAGACGTAGCCGCAGTAGATTCCGAGTTGAGAAGTAGCCGCAGAGGACTCTGAGTTGAGTCGTAGCCGCAGTAGATTCCGAGTTGAGTCGTAGCCGCAGTAGATTCCGAGTTGAGTAGTAGCCGCAGTAGATTCCGAGTTGAGTCGTAGCCGCAGTAGATTCCGAGTTGAGAAGTAGCCGCAGTAGATTCCGAGTTGAGACGTAGCCGCAGTAGATTCCGAGTTGAGAAGTAGCCGCAGTAGATTCCGAGTTGAGACGTAGCCGCAGTAGATTCCGAGTTGAGAAGTAGCCGCAGTAGATTCCGAGTTGAGACGTAGCCGCAGTAGATTCCGAGTTGAGAAGTAGCCGCAGTTGATTCCGAGTTGAGACGTAGCCGCAGTAGATTCCGAGTTGAGAAGTAGCCGCAGAGGACTCTGAGTTGAGTCGTAGCCGCAGTAGATTCCGAGTTGAGAAGTAGCCGCAGAGGACTCTGAGTTGAGTCGTAGCCGCAGTAGATTCCGAGTTGAGAAGTAGCCGCAGTAGATTCCGAGTTGAGACGTAGCCGCAGTAGATTCCGAGTTGAGAAGTAGCCGCAGTAGATTCCGAGTTGAGACGTAGTTGCAGTAGATTCCGAGTTGAGAAGTAGCCGCAGTAGATTCCGAGTTGAGACGTAGCCGCAGTAGATTCCGAGTTGAGAAGTAGCCGCAGTAGATTCCGAGTTGAGACGTAGCCGCAGTAGATTCCGAGTTGAGAAGTAGCCGCAGAGGACTCTGAGTTGAGTCGTAGCCGCAGTAGATTCCGAGTTGAGAAGTAGCCGCAGTAGATTCCGAGTTGAGACGTAGCCGCAGTAGATTCCGAGTTGAGAAGTAGCCGCAGTAGATTCCGAGTTGAGACGTAGCCGCAGTAGATTCCGAGTTGAGAAGTAGCCGCAGAGGACTCTGAGTTGAGTCGTAGCCGCAGTAGATTCCGAGTTGAGTCGTAGCCGCAGTAGATTCCGAGTTGAGAAGTAGCCGCAGTAGATTCCGAGTTGAGTCGTAGCCGCAGTAGATTCCGAGTTGAGAAGTAGCCGCAGTAGATTCCGAGTTGAGACGTAGCCGCAGTAGATTCCGAGTTGAGAAGCAGCCGCAGTAGATTCCGAGTTGAGACGTAGCCGCAGTAGATTCCGAGTTGAGAAGTAGCCGCAGTAGATTCCGAGTTGAGACGTAGCCGCAGTAGATTCCGAGTTGAGAAGTAGCCGCAGTAGATTCCGAGTTGAGACGTAGCCGCAGTAGATTCCGAGTTGAGAAGTAGCCGCAGAGGACTCTGAGTTGAGACGTAGCCGCAGTAGATTCCGAGTTGAGAAGTAGCCGCAGAGGACTCTGAGTTGAGTCGTAGCCGCAGTAGATTCCGAGTTGAGAAGTAGCCGCAGTAGATTCCGAGTTGAGACGTAGCCGCAGTAGATTCCGAGTTGAGAAGTAGCCGCAGTAGATTCCGAGTTGAGACGTAGCCGCAGTAGATTCCGAGTAGAGAAGTAGCCGCAGAGGACTCTGAGTTGAGTCGTAGCCGCAGTAGATTCCGAGTTGAGAAGTAGCCGCAGTAGATTCCGAGTTGAGACGTAGCCGCAGTAGATTCCGAGTTGAGAAGTAGCCGCAGTAGATTCCGAGTTGAGACGTAGCCGCAGTAGATTCCGAGTTGAGAAGTAGCCGCAGAGGACTCTGAGTTGAGACGTAGCCGCAGTAGATTCCGAGTTGAGAAGTAGCCGCAGTAGATTCCGAGTTGAGACGTAGCCGCAGTAGATTCCGAGTTGAGAAGTAGCCGCAGTAGATTCCGAGTTGAGACGTAGCCGCAGTAGATTCCGAGTTGAGAAGTAGCCGCAGTAGATTCCGAGTTGAGACGTAGCCGCAGTAGATTCCGAGTTGAGAAGTAGCCGCAGTATATTCCGAGTTGAGACGTAGCCGCAGTGGATTCCGAGTTGAGAAGTAGCCGCAGAGGACTCTGAGTTTAGTCGTAGCCGCAGTAGATTCCGAGTTGAGAAGTAGCCGCAGAGGACTCTGAGTTGAGTCGTAGCCGCAGTAGATTCCGAGTTGAGAAGTAGCCGCAGTAGATTCCGAGTTGAGACGTAGCCGCAGTAGATTCCGAGTTGAGAAGTAGCCGCAGTAGATTCCGAGTTGAGACGTAGCCGCAGTAGATTCCGAGTTGAGAAGTAGCCGCAGTAGATTCCGAGTTGAGAAGTAGCCGCAGTAGATTCCGAGTTGAGACGTAGCCGATGTAGATTCCGAGTTGAGACGTAGCCGCAGTAGATTCCGAGTTGAGAAGTAGCCGCAGAGGACTCTGAGTTGAGTCGTAGCCGCAGTAGATTCCGAGTTGAGAAGTAGCCGCAGAGGACTCTGAGTTGAGTCGTAGCCGCAGTAGATTCCGAGTTGAGAAGTAGCCGCAGTAGATTCCGAGTTGAGACGTAGCCGCAGTAGATTCCGAGTTGAGAAGTAGCCGCAGTAGATTCCGAGTTGAGACGTAGCCGCAGTAGATTCCGAGTTGGGAAGTAGCCGCAGAGGACTCTGAGTTGAGTCGTAGCCGCAGTAGATTCCGAGTTGAGAAGTAGCCGCAGTAGATTCCGAGTTGAGACGTAGCCGCAGTAGATTCCGAGTTGAGAAGTAGCCGCAGTAGATTCCGAGTTGAGACGTAGCCGCAGTAGATTCCGAGTTGAGAAGTAGCCGCAGAGGACTCTGAGTTGAGACGTAGCCGCAGTAGATTCCGAGTTGAGAAGTAGCCGCAGTAGATTCCGAGTTGAGACGTAGCCGCAGTAGATTCCGAGTTGAGAAGTAGCCGCAGTAGATTCCGAGTTGAGACGTAGCCGCAGTAGATTCCGAGTTGAGAAGTAGCCGCAGAGGACTCTGAGTTGAGAAGTAGCCGCAGTAGATTCCGAGTTGAGACGTAGCCGCAGTAGATTCCGAGTTGAGAAGTAGCCGCAGTAGATTCCGAGTTGAGACGTAGCCGCAGTAGATTCCGAGTTGAGAAGTAGCCGCAGTAGATTCCGAGTTGAGACGTAGCCGCAGTAGATTCCGAGTTGAGAAGTAGCCGCAGAGGACTCTGAGTTGAGTCGTAGCCGCAGTAGATTCCGAGTTGAGAAGTAGCCGCAGAGGACTCTGAGTTGAGAAGTAGCCGCAGTAGATTCCGAGTTGAGACGTAGCCGCAGTAGATTCCGAGTTGAGAAGTAGCCGCAGTAGATTCCGAGTTGAGACGTAGCCGCAGTAGATTCCGAGTTGAGAAGTAGCCGCAGAGGACTCTGAGTTGAGTCGTAGCCGCAGTAGATTCCGAGTTGAGAAGTAGCCGCAGAGGACACTGAGTTGAGTCGTAGCCGCAGTAGATTCCGAGTTGAGACGTAGCCGCAGTAGATTCCGAGTTGAGACGTAGCCGCAGTAGATTCCGAGTTGAGAAGTAGCCGCAGTAGATTCCGAGTTGAGACGTAGCCGCAGTAGATTCCGAGTTGAGAAGTAGCCGCAGTAGATTCCGAGTTGAGACGTAGCCGCAGTAGATTCCGAGTTGAGAAGTAGCCACAGTAGATTCCGAGTTGAGACGTAGCCGCAGTAGATTCCGAGTTGAGAAGTAGCCGCAGTAGATTCCGAGTTGAGACGTAGCCGCAGTAGATTCCGAGTTGAGAAGTAGCCGCAGAGGACTCTGAGTTGAGACGTAGCCGCAGTAGATTCCGAGTTGAGAAGTAGCCGCAGTAGATTCCGAGTTGAGAAGTAGCCGCAGTAGATTCCGAGTTGAGAAGTAGCCGCAGTAGATTCCGAGTTGAGACGTAGCCGCAGTAGATTCCGAGTTGAGAAGTAGCCGCAGTAGATTCCGAGTTGAGACGTAGCCGCAGTAGATTCCGAGTTGAGAAGTAGCCGCAGAGGACTCTGAGTTGAGTCGTAGCCGCAGTAGATTCCGAGTTGAGAAGTAGCCGCAGTAGATTCCGAGTTGAGACGTAGCCGCAGTAGATTCCGAGTTGAGAAGTAGCCGCAGTAGATTCCGAGTTGAGACGTAGCCGCAGTAGATTCCGAGTTGAGAAGTAGCCGCAGAGGACTCTGAGTTGAGTCGTAGCCGCAGTAGATTCCGAGTTGAGTCGTAGCCGCAGTAGATTCCGAGTTGAGAAGGAGCCGCAGTAGATTCCGAGTTGAGTCGTAGCCGCAGTAGATTCCGAGTTGAGAAGTAGCCGCAGTAGATTCCGAGTTGAGACGTAGCCGCAGTAGATTCCGAGTTGAGAAGTAGCCGCAGTAGATTCCGAGTTGAGACGTAGTTGCAGTAGATTCCGAGTTGAGAAGTAGCCGCAGTAGATTCCGAGTTGAGACGTAGCCGCAGTAGATTCCGAGTTGAGAAGTAGCCGCAGTAGATTCCGAGTTGAGACTCAGCCGCAGTAGATTCCGAGTTGAGAAGTAGCCGCAGTAGATTCCGAGTTGAGACGTAGCCGCAGTAGATTCCGAGTTGAGAAGTAGCCGCAGTAGATTCCGAGTTGAGACGTAGCCGCAGTAGATTCCGAGTTGAGAAGTAGCCGCAGTAGATTCCGAGTTGAGAAGTAGCCGCAGTAGATTCCGAGTTGAGACGTAGCCGATGTAGATTCCGAGTTGAGACGTAGCCGCAGTAGATTCCGAGTTGAGAAGTAGCCGCAGAGGACTCTGAGTTGAGTCGTAGCCGCAGTAGATTCCGAGTTGAGAAGTAGCCGCAGAGGACTCTGAGTTGAGTCGTAGCCGCAGTAGATTCCGAGTTGAGAAGTAGCCGCAGTAGATTCCGAGTTGAGACGTAGCCGCAGTAGATTCCGAGTTGAGAAGTAGCCGCAGTAGATTCCGAGTTGAGACGTAGCCGCAGTAGATTCCGAGTTGGGAAGTAGCCGCAGAGGACTCTGAGTTGAGTCGTAGCCGCAGTAGATTCCGAGTTGAGAAGTAGCCGCAGTAGATTCCGAGTTGAGACGTAGCCGCAGTAGATTCCGAGTTGAGAAGTAGCCGCAGTAGATTCCGAGTTGAGACGTAGCCGCAGTAGATTCCGAGTTGAGAAGTAGCCGCAGAGGACTCTGAGTTGAGACGTAGCCGCAGTAGATTCCGAGTTGAGAAGTAGCCGCAGTAGATTCCGAGTTGAGACGTAGCCGCAGTAGATTCCGAGTTGAGAAGTAGCCGCAGTAGATTCCGAGTTGAGACGTAGCCGCAGTAGATTCCGAGTTGAGAAGTAGCCGCAGAGGACTCTGAGTTGAGAAGTAGCCGCAGTAGATTCCGAGTTGAGACGTAGCCGCAGTAGATTCCGAGTTGAGAAGTAGCCGCAGTAGATTCCGAGTTGAGACGTAGCCGCAGTAGATTCCGAGTTGAGAAGTAGCCGCAGTAGATTCCGAGTTGAGACGTAGCCGCAGTAGATTCCGAGTTGAGAAGTAGCCGCAGAGGACTCTGAGTTGAGTCGTAGCCGCAGTAGATTCCGAGTTGAGAAGTAGCCGCAGAGGACTCTGAGTTGAGAAGTAGCCGCAGTAGATTCCGAGTTGAGACGTAGCCGCAGTAGATTCCGAGTTGAGAAGTAGCCGCAGTAGATTCCGAGTTGAGACGTAGCCGCAGTAGATTCCGAGTTGAGAAGTAGCCGCAGAGGACTCTGAGTTGAGTCGTAGCCGCAGTAGATTCCGAGTTGAGAAGTAGCCGCAGAGGACACTGAGTTGAGTCGTAGCCGCAGTAGATTCCGAGTTGAGAAGTAGCCGCAGTAGATTCCGAGTTGAGACGTAGCCGCAGTAGATTCCGAGTTGAGAAGTAGCCGCAGTAGATTCCGAGTTGAGACGTAGCCGCAGTAGATTCCGAGTTGAGAAGTAGCCGCAGTAGATTCCGAGTTGAGACGTAGCCGCAGTAGATTCCGAGTTGAGAAGTAGCCGCAGTAGATTCCGAGTTGAGACGTAGCCGCAGTAGATTCCGAGTTGAGAAGTAGCCGCAGTAGATTCCGAGTTGAGACGTAGCCGCAGTAGATTCCGAGTTGAGAAGTAGCCGCAGTAGATTCCGAGTTGAGACGTAGCCGCAGTAGATTCCGAGTTGAGAAGTAGCCGCAGAGGACTCTGAGTTGAGTCGTAGCCGCAGTAGATTCCGAGTTGAGTCGTAGCCGCAGTAGATTCCGAGTTGAGAAGGAGCCGCAGTAGATTCCGAGTTGAGTCGTAGCCGCAGTAGATTCCGAGTTGAGAAGTAGCCGCAGTAGATTCCGAGTTGAGACGTAGCCGCAGTAGATTCCGAGTTGAGAAGTAGCCGCAGTAGATTCTGAGTTGAGACGTAGTTGCAGTAGATTCCGAGTTGAGAAGTAGCCGCAGTAGATTCCGAGTTGAGACGTAGCCGCAGTAGATTCCGAGTTGAGAAGTAGCCGCAGTAGATTCCGAGTTGAGACGCAGCCGCAGTAGATTCCGAGTTGAGAAGTAGCCGCAGAGGACTCTGAGTTGAGTCGTAGCCGCAGTAGATTCCGAGTTGAGAAGTAGCCGCAGAGGACTCTGAGTTTAGTCGTAGCCGCAGTAGATTCCGAGTTGAGAAGTAGCCGCAGTAGATTCCGAGTTGAGACGTAGCCGCAGTAGATTCCGAGTTGAGAAGTAGCCGCAGTAGATTCCGAGTTGAGAAGTAGCCGCAGTAGATTCCGAGTTGAGACGTAGCCGCAGTAGATTCCGAGTTGAGAAGTAGCCGCAGTAGATTCCGAGTTGAGAAGTAGCCGCAGAGGACTCTGAGTTGAGTCGTAGCCGCAGTAGATTCCGAGTTGAGAAGTAGCCGCAGTAGATTCCGAGTTGAGACGTAGCCGCAGTAGATTCCGAGTTGAGAAGTAGCCGCAGAGGACTCTGAGTTGAGACGTAGCCGCAGTAGATTCCGAGTTGAGAAGTAGCCGCAGTAGATTCCGAGTTGAGACGTAGCCGCAGTAGATTCCGAGTTGAGAAGTAGCCGCAGTAGATTCCGAGTTGAGACGTAGCCGCAGTAGATTCCGAGTTGAGAAGTAGCCGCAGAGGACTCTGAGTTGAGACGTAGCCGCAGTAGATTCCGAGTTGAGAAGTAGCCGCAGAGGACTCTGAGTTGAGTCGTAGCCGCAGTAGATTCCGAGTTGAGAAGTAGCCGCAGAGGACTCTGAGTTGAGTCGTAGCCGCAGTAGATTCCGAGTTGAGAAGTAGCCGCGGTAGATTCCGAGTTGATACGTAGCCGCAGTAGATTCCGAGTTGAGACGTAGCCGCAGTAGATTCCGAGTTGAGAAGTAGCCGCAGTAGATTCCGAGTTGAGACGTAGCCGCAGTAGATTCCGAGTTGAGAAGTAGCCGCAGAGGACTCTGAGTTGAGTCGTAGCCGCAGTAGATTCCGAGTTGAGAAGTAGCCGCAGAGGACTCTGAGTTGAGTCGTAGCCGCAGTAGATTCCGAGTTGAGAAGTAGCCGCAGTAGATTCCGAGTTGAGACGTAGCTGCAGTAGATTCCGAGTTGAGAAGTAGCTGCAGTAGATTCCGAGTTGAGACGTAGCCGCAGTAGATTCCGAGTTGAGTCGTAGCCGCAGTAGATTCCGAGTTGAGAAGTAGCCGCAGTAGATTCCGAGTTGAGTCGTAGCCGCAGTAGATTCCGAGTTGAGAAGTAGCCGCAGTAGATTCCGAGTTGAGACGTAGCCGCAGTAGATTCCGAGTTGAGAAGTAGCCGCAGTAGATTCCGAGTTGAGACGTAGTTGCAGTAGATTCCGAGTTGAGAAGTAGCCGCAGTAGATTCCGAGTTGAGACGTAGCCGCAGTAGATTCCGAGTTGAGAAGTAGCCGCAGTAGATTCCGAGTTGAGACGCAGCCGCAGTAGATTCCGAGTTGAGAAGTAGCCGCAGAGGACTCTGAGTTGAGTCGTAGCCGCAGTAGATTCCGAGTTGAGAAGTAGCCGCAGAGGACTCTGAGTTGAGTCGTAGCCGCAGTAGATTCCGAGTTGAGAAGTAGCCGCAGAGGACTCTGAGTTGAGTCGTAGCCGCAGTAGATTCCGAGTTGAGAAGTAGCCGCAGTAGATTCCGAGTTGAGACGTAGCCGCAGTAGATTCCGAGTTGAGAAGTAGCCGCAGTAGATTCCGAGTTGAGACGTAGCCGCAGTAGATTCCGAGTTGAGAAGTAGCCGCAGTAGATTCCGAGTTGAGACGTAGCCGCAGTAGATTCCGAGTTGAGAAGTAGCTGCAGTAGATTCCGAGTTGAGACGTAGCCGCAGTAGATTCCGAGTTGAGAAGTAGCCGCAGAGGACTCTGAGTTGAGTCGAAGCCGCAGTAGATTCCGAGTTGAGTCGTAGCCGCAGTAGATTCCGAGTTGAGAAGTAGCCGCAGTAGATTCCGAGTTGAGTCGTAGCCGCAGTAGATTCCGAGTTGAGAAGTAGCCGCAGTAGATTCTGAGTTGAGAAGTAGCCGCAGTAGATTCCGAGTTGAGACGTAGCCGCAGTAGATTCCGAGTTGAGAAGTAGCCACAGTAGATTCCGAGTTGAGAAGAAGCCACAGTAGAGTCCGAGTTGAGACGTAGCCGCAGTAGATTCCGAGTTGAGAAGTAGCCGCAGTAGATTCCGAGTTGAGACGTAGCCGCAGTAGATTCCGAGTTGAGAAGTAGCCGCAGTAGATTCCGAGTTGAGACGTAGCCGCAGTAGATTCCGAGTTGAGAAGTAGCCGCAGAGGACTCTGAGTTGAGTCGTAGCCGCAGTAGATTCCGAGTTGAGAAGTAGCCGCAGAGGACTCTGAGTTGAGTCGTAGCCGCAGTAGATTCCGAGTTGAGAAGTAGCCGCGGTAGATTCCGAGTTGAGACGTAGCCGCAGTAGATTCCGAGTTGAGACGTAGCCGTAGTAGATTCCGAGTTGAGAAGTAGCCGCAGTAGATTCCGAGTTGAGACGTAGCCGCAGTAGATTCCGAGTTGAGAAGTAGCCGCAGAGGACTCTGAGTTGAGTCGTAGCCGCAGTAGATTCCGAGTTGAGAAGTAGCCGCAGAGGACTCTGAGTTGAGTCGTAGCCGCAGTAGATTCCGAGTTGAGAAGTAGCCGCAGTAGATTCCGAGTTGAGACGTAGCCGCAGTAGATTCCGAGTTGAGAAGTAGCCGCAGTAGATTCCGAGTTGAGACGTAGCCGCAGTAGATTCCGAGTTGAGAAGTAGCCGCAGTAGATTCCGAGTTGAGACGTAGCCGCAGTAGATTCCGAGTTGAGAAGTAGCTGCAGTAGATTCCGAGTTGAGACGTAGCCGCAGTAGATTCCGAGTTGAGAAGTAGCCGCAGAGGACTCTGAGTTGAGTCGTAGCCGCAGTAGATTCCGAGTTGAGTCGTAGCCGCAGTAGATTCCGAGTTGAGAAGTAGCCGCAGTAGATTCCGAGTTGAGTCGTAGCCGCAGTAGATTCCGAGTTGAGAAGTAGCCGCAGTAGATTCCGAGTTGAGAAGTAGCCGCAGTAGATTCCGAGTTGAGACGTAGCCGCAGTAGATTCCGAGTTGAGAAGTAGCCACAGTAGATTCCGAGTTGAGAAGTAGCCACAGTAGAGTCCGAGTTGAGACGTAGCCGCAGTAGATTCCGAGTTGAGTCGTAGCCGCAGTAGATTCCGAGTTGAGTCGTAGCCGCAGTAGATTCCGAGTTGAGAAGTAGCCGCAGAGGACTCTGAGTTGAGTCGTAGCCGCAGTAGATTCCGAGTTGAGAAGTAGCCGCAGTAGATTCCGAGTTGAGACGTAGCCGCAGTAGATTCCGAGTTGAGAAGTAGCCGCAGTAGATTCCGAGTTGAGACGTAGCCGCAGTAGATTCCGAGTTGAGAAGTAGCCGCAGTAGATTCCGAGTTGAGACGTAGCCGCAGTAGATTCCGAGTTGAGAAGTAGCTGCAGTAGATTCCGAGTTGAGACGTAGCCGCAGTAGATTCCGAGTTGAGAAGTAGCCGCAGAGGACTCTGAGTTGAGTCGAAGCCGCAGTAGATTCCGAGTTGAGTCGTAGCCGCAGTAGATTCCGAGTTGAGAAGTAGCCGCAGTAGATTCCGAGTTGAGTCGTAGCCGCAGTAGATTCCGAGTTGAGAAGTAGCCGCAGTAGATTCTGAGTTGAGAAGTAGCCGCAGTAGATTCCGAGTTGAGACGTAGCCGCAGTAGATTCCGAGTTGAGAAGTAGCCACAGTAGATTCCGAGTTGAGAAGTAGCCACAGTAGAGTCCGAGTTGAGACGTAGCCGCAGTAGATTCCGAGTTGAGAAGTAGCCGCAGTAGATTCCGAGTTGAGACGTAGCCGCAGTAGATTCCGAGTTGAGAAGTAGCCGCAGTAGATTCCGAGTTGAGACGTAGCCGCAGTAGATTCCGAGTTGAGAAGTAGCCGCAGAGGACTCTGAGTTGAGTCGTAGTTGCAGTAGATTCCGAGTTGAGAAGTAGCCGCAGAGGACTCTGAGTTGAGTCGTAGCCGCAGTAGATTCCGAGTTGAGAAGTAGCCGCAGTAGATTCCGAGTTGAGAAGTAGCCGCAGTAGATTCCGAGTTGAGTCGTAGCCGCAGTAGATTCCGAGTTGAGAAGTAGCCGCAGTAGATTCTGAGTTGAGAAGTAGCCGCAGTAGATTCCGAGTTGAGACGTAGCCGCAGTAGATTCCGAGTTGAGAAGTAGCCACAGTAGATTCCGAGTTGAGAAGTAGCCACAGTAGAGTCCGAGTTGAGACGTAGCCGCAGTAGATTCCGAGTTGAGAAGTAGCCGCAGTAGATTCCGAGTTGAGACGTAGCCGCAGTAGATTCCGAGTTGAGAAGTAGCCGCAGTAGATTCCGAGTTGAGACGTAGCCGCAGTAGATTCCGAGTTGAGAAGTAGCCGCAGTAGATTCCGAGTTGAGACGTAGCCGCAGTAGATTCCGAGTTGAGAAGTAGCTGCAGTAGATTCCGAGTTGAGACGTAGCCGCAGTAGATTCCGAGTTGAGAAGTAGCCGCAGAGGACTCTGAGTTGAGTCGAAGCCGCAGTAGATTCCGAGTTGAGTCGTAGCCGCAGTAGATTCCGAGTTGAGAAGTAGCCGCAGTAGATTCCGAGTTGAGAAGTAGCTGCAGTAGATTCCGAGTTGAGACGTAGCCGCAGTAGATTCCGAGTTGAGAAGTAGCCGCAGTAGATTCCGAGTTGAGACGTAGCCGCAGTAGATTCCGAGTTGAGAAGTAGCCGCAGAGGACTCTGAGTTGAGTCGTAGCCGCAGTAGATTCCGAGTTGAGAAGTAGCCGCAGAGGACTCTGAGTTGAGTCGTAGCCGCAGTAGATTCCGAGTTGAGAAGTAGCCGCGGTAGATTCCGAGTTGAGACGTAGCCGCAGTAGATTCCGAGTTGAGACGTAGCCGTAGTAGATTCCGAGTTGAGAAGTAGCCGCAGTAGATTCCGAGTTGAGACGTAGCCGCAGTAGATTCCGAGTTGAGAAGTAGCCGCAGAGGACTCTGAGTTGAGTCGTAGCCGCAGTAGATTCCGAGTTGAGAAGTAGCCGCAGAGGACTCTGAGTTGAGTCGTAGCCGCAGTAGATTCCGAGTTGAGAAGTAGCCGCAGTAGATTCCGAGTTGAGACGTAGCCGCAGTAGATTCCGAGTTGAGAAGTAGCCGCAGTAGATTCCGAGTTGAGACGTAGCCGCAGTAGATTCCGAGTTGAGAAGTAGCCGCAGTAGATTCCGAGTTGAGACGTAGCCGCAGTAGATTCCGAGTTGAGAAGTAGCTGCAGTAGATTCCGAGTTGAGACGTAGCCGCAGTAGATTCCGAGTTGAGAAGTAGCCGCAGAGGACTCTGAGTTGAGTCGTAGCCGCAGTAGATTCCGAGTTGAGTCGTAGCCGCAGTAGATTCCGAGTTGAGAAGTAGCCGCAGTAGATTCCGAGTTGAGTCGTAGCCGCAGTAGATTCCGAGTTGAGAAGTAGCCGCAGTAGATTCCGAGTTGAGAAGTAGCCGCAGTAGATTCCGAGTTGAGACGTAGCCGCAGTAGATTCCGAGTTGAGAAGTAGCCACAGTAGATTCCGAGTTGAGAAGTAGCCACAGTAGAGTCCGAGTTGAGACGTAGCCGCAGTAGATTCCGAGTTGAGAAGTAGCCGCAGTAGATTCCGAGTTGAGACGCAGCCGCAGTAGATTCCGAGTTGAGAAGTAGCCGCAGAGGACTCTGAGTTGAGTCGTAGCCGCAGTAGATTCCGAGTTGAGAAGTAGCCGCAGAGGACTCTGAGTTGAGTCGTAGCCGCAGTAGATTCCGAGTTGAGAAGTAGCCGCAGAGGACTCTGAGTTGAGTCGTAGCCGCAGTAGATTCCGAGTTGAGAAGTAGCCGCAGTAGATTCCGAGTTGAGACGTAGCCGCAGTAGATTCCGAGTTGAGAAGTAGCCGCAGTAGATTCCGAGTTGAGACGTAGCCGCAGTAGATTCCGAGTTGAGAAGTAGCCGCAGTAGATTCCGAGTTGAGACGTAGCCGCAGTAGATTCCGAGTTGAGAAGTAGCTGCAGTAGATTCCGAGTTGAGACGTAGCCGCAGTAGATTCCGAGTTGAGAAGTAGCCGCAGAGGACTCTGAGTTGAGTCGAAGCCGCAGTAGATTCCGAGTTGAGTCGTAGCCGCAGTAGATTCCGAGTTGAGAAGTAGCCGCAGTAGATTCCGAGTTGAGTCGTAGCCGCAGTAGATTCCGAGTTGAGAAGTAGCCGCAGTAGATTCTGAGTTGAGAAGTAGCCGCAGTAGATTCCGAGTTGAGACGTAGCCGCAGTAGATTCCGAGTTGAGAAGTAGCCACAGTAGATTCCGATTTGAGAAGTAGCCACAGTAGAGTCCGAGTTGAGACGTAGCCGCAGTAGATTCCGAGTTGAGAAGTAGCCGCAGTAGATTCCGAGTTGAGACGTAGCCGCAGTAGATTCCGAGTTGAGAAGTAGCCGCAGTAGATTCCGAGTTGAGACGTAGCCGCAGTAGATTCCGAGTTGAGAAGTAGCCGCAGAGGACTCTGAGTTGAGTCGTAGCCGCAGTAGATTCCGAGTTGAGAAGTAGCCGCAGAGGACTCTGAGTTGAGTCGTAGCCGCAGTAGATTCCGAGTTGAGAAGTAGCCGCGGTAGATTCCGAGTTGAGACGTAGCCGCAGTAGATTCCGAGTTGAGACGTAGCCGTAGTAGATTCCGAGTTGAGAAGTAGCCGCAGTAGATTCCGAGTTGAGACGTAGCCGCAGTAGATTCCGAGTTGAGAAGTAGCCGCAGAGGACTCTGAGTTGAGTCGTAGCCGCAGTAGATTCCGAGTTGAGAAGTAGCCGCAGAGGACTCTGAGTTGAGTCGTAGCCGCAGTAGATTCCGAGTTGAGAAGTAGCCGCAGTAGATTCCGAGTTGAGACGTAGCCGCAGTAGATTCCGAGTTGAGAAGTAGCCGCAGTAGATTCCGAGTTGAGACGTAGCCGCAGTAGATTCCGAGTTGAGAAGTAGCCGCAGTAGATTCCGAGTTGAGACGTAGCCGCAGTAGATTCCGAGTTGAGAAGTAGCTGCAGTAGATTCCGAGTTGAGACGTAGCCGCAGTAGATTCCGAGTTGAGAAGTAGCCGCAGAGGACTCTGAGTTGAGTCGTAGCCGCAGTAGATTCCGAGTTGAGTCGTAGCCGCAGTAGATTCCGAGTTGAGAAGTAGCCGCAGTAGATTCCGAGTTGAGTCGTAGCCGCAGTAGATTCCGAGTTGAGAAGTAGCCGCAGTAGATTCCGAGTTGAGAAGTAGCCGCAGTAGATTCCGAGTTGAGACGTAGCCGCAGTAGATTCCGAGTTGAGAAGTAGCCACAGTAGATTCCGAGTTGAGAAGTAGCCACAGTAGAGTCCGAGTTGAGACGTAGCCGCAGTAGATTCCGAGTTGAGAAGTAGCCGCAGTAGATTCCGAGTTGAGACGTAGCCGCAGTAGATTCCGAGTTGAGAAGTAGCCGCAGAGGACTCTGAGTTGAGTCGTAGCCGCAGTAGATTCCGAGTTGAGTCATAGCCGCAGTAGATTCCGAGTTGAGAAGTAGCCGCAGTAGATTCCGAGTTGAGACGTAGCCGCAGTAGATTCCGAGTTGAGAAGTAGCCGCAGTAGATTCCGAGTTGAGACGTAGCCGCAGTAGATTCCGAGTTGAGAAGTAGCCGCAGAGGACTCTGAGTTGAGTCGTAGCCGCAGTAGATTCCGAGTTGAGAAGTAGCCGCAGAGGACTCTGAGTTGAGTCGTAGCTGCAGTAGATTCCGAGTTGAGAAGTAGCCGCAGTAGATTCCGAGTTGAGACGTAGCCGCAGTAGATTCCGAGTTGAGAAGTAGCCGCAGTAGATTCCGAGTTGAGACGTAGCCGCAGTAGATTCCGAGTTGAGAAGTAGCCGCAGTAGATTCCGAGTTGAGACGTAGCCGCAGTAGATTCCGAGTTGAGAAGTAGCCGCAGTAGATTCCGAGTTGAGACGTAGCCGCAGTAGATTCCGAGTTGAGAAGTAGCCGCAGTAGATTCCGAGTTGAGACGTAGCCGCAGTAGATTCCGAGTTGAGAAGTAGCCGCAGAGGACTCTGAGTTGAGTCGTAGCCGCAGTAGATTCCGAGTTGAGTCGTAGCCGCAGTAGATTCCGAGTTGAGAAGTAGCCGCAGTAGATTCCGAGTTGAGTCGTAGCCGCAGTAGATTCCGAGTTGAGAAGTAGCCGCAGTAGATTCCGAGTTGAGAAGTAGCCGCAGTAGATTCCGAGTTGAGACGTAGCCGCAGTAGATTCCGAGTTGAGAAGTAGCCACAGTAGATTCCGAGTTGAGAAGTAGCCACAGTAGATTCCGAGTTGAGAAGTAGCCACAGTAGAGTCCGAGTTGAGACGTAGCCGCAGTAGATTCCGAGTTGAGAAGTAGCCGCAGTAGATTCCGAGTTGAGACGTAGCCGCAGTAGATTCCGAGTTGAGAAGTAGCCGCAGTAGATTCCGAGTTGAGACGTAGCCGCAGTAGATTCCGAGTTGAGAAGTAGCCGCAGTAGATTCCGAGTTGAGACGTAGCCGCAGTAGATTCCGAGTTGAGAAGTAGCCGCAGTAGATTCCGAGTTGAGACGTAGCCGCAGTAGATTCCGAGTTGAGAAGTAGCCACAGTAGATTCCGGGTTGAGAAGTAGCCACAGTAGAGTCCGAGTTGAGACGTAGCCGCAGTAGATTCCGAGTTGAGATGTAGCCGCAGTAGATTCCGAGTTGAGAAGTAGCCGCAGAGGACTCTGAGTTGAGTCGTAGCCGCAGTAGATTCCGAGTTGAGAAGTAGCCGCAGTAGATTCCGAGTTGAGAAGTAGCCGCAGAGGACTCTGAGTTGAGACGTAGCCGCAGTAGATTCCGAGTTGAGAAGTAGCCGCAGTAGATTCCGAGTTGAGACGTAGCCGCAGTAGATTCCGAGTTGAGAAGTAGCCGCAGAGGACTCTGAGTTGAGACGTAGCCGCAGTAGATTCCGAGTTGAGAAGTAGCCGCAGAGGACTCTGAGTTGAGTCGTAGCCGCAGTAGATTCCGAGTTGAGAAGTAGCCGCAGAGGACTCTGAGTTGAGTCGTAGCCGCAGTAGATTCCGAGTTGAGACGTAGCCGCAGTAGATTCCGAGTTGATACGTAGCCGCAGTAGATTCCGAGTTGAGACGTAGCCGCAGTAGATTCCGAGTTGAGAAGTAGCCGCAGTAGATTCCGAGTTGAGACGTAGCCGCAGTAGATTCCGAGTTGAGAAGTAGCCGCAGAGGACTCTGAGTTGAGTCGTAGCCGCAGTAGATTCCGAGTTGAGAAGTAGCCGCAGAGGACTCTGAGTTGAGTCGTAGTTGCAGTAGATTCCGAGTTGAGAAGTAGCCGCAGTAGATTCCGAGTTGAGACGTAGCCGCAGTAGATTCCGAGTTGAGAAGTAGCCGCAGTAGATTCCGAGTTGAGACGTAGCCGCAGTAGATTCCGAGTTGAGAAGTAGCCGCAGTAGATTCCGAGTTGATACGTAGCCGCAGTAGATTCCGAGTTGAGAAGTAGCTGCAGTAGATTCCGAGTTGAGACGTAGCCGCAGTAGATTCCGAGTTGAGAAGTAGCCGCAGAGGACTCTGAGTTGAGTCGTAGCTGCAGTAGATTCCGAGTTGAGAAGTAGCCGCAGTAGATTCCGAGTTGAGACGTAGCCGCAGTAGATTCCGAGTTGAGAAGTAGCCGCAGTAGATTCCGAGTTGAGACGTAGCCGCAGTAGATTCCGAGTTGAGAAGTAGCCGCAGTAGATTCCGAGTTGAGACGTAGCCGCAGTAGATTCCGAGTTGAGAAGTAGCCGCAGTAGATTCCGAGTTGAGACGTAGCCGCAGTAGATTCCGAGTTGAGAAGTAGCCGCAGTAGATTCCGAGTTGAGACGTAGCCGCAGTAGATTCCGAGTTGAGAAGTAGCCGCAGAGGACTCTGAGTTGAGTCGTAGCCGCAGTAGATTCCGAGTTGAGTCGTAGCCGCAGTAGATTCCGAGTTGAGAAGTAGCCGCAGTAGATTCCGAGTTGAGTCGTAGCCGCAGTAGATTCCGAGTTGAGAAGTAGCCGCAGTAGATTCCGAGTTGAGAAGTAGCCGCAGTAGATTCCGAGTTGAGACGTAGCCGCAGTAGATTCCGAGTTGAGAAGTAGCCACAGTAGATTCCGAGTTGAGAAGTAGCCACAGTAGATTCCGAGTTGAGAAGTAGCCACAGTAGAGTCCGAGTTGAGACGTAGCCGCAGTAGATTCCGAGTTGAGAAGTAGCCGCAGTAGATTCCGAGTTGAGACGTAGCCGCAGTAGATTCCGAGTTGAGAAGTAGCCGCAGTAGATTCCGAGTTGAGACGTAGCCGCAGTAGATTCCGAGTTGAGAAGTAGCCGCAGTAGATTCCGAGTTGAGACGTAGCCGCAGTAGATTCCGAGTTGAGAAGTAGCCGCAGTAGATTCCGAGTTGAGACGTAGCCGCAGTAGATTCCGAGTTGAGAAGTAGCCACAGTAGATTCCGGGTTGAGAAGTAGCCACAGTAGAGTCCGAGTTGAGACGTAGCCGCAGTAGATTCCGAGTTGAGATGTAGCCGCAGTAGATTCCGAGTTGAGAAGTAGCCGCAGAGGACTCTGAGTTGAGTCGTAGCCGCAGTAGATTCCGAGTTGAGAAGTAGCCGCAGTAGATTCCGAGTTGAGAAGTAGCCGCAGAGGACTCTGAGTTGAGACGTAGCCGCAGTAGATTCCGAGTTGAGAAGTAGCCGCAGTAGATTCCGAGTTGAGACGTAGCCGCAGTAGATTCCGAGTTGAGAAGTAGCCGCAGAGGACTCTGAGTTGAGACGTAGCCGCAGTAGATTCCGAGTTGAGAAGTAGCCGCAGAGGACTCTGAGTTGAGTCGTAGCCGCAGTAGATTCCGAGTTGAGAAGTAGCCGCAGAGGACTCTGAGTTGAGTCGTAGCCGCAGTAGATTCCGAGTTGAGACGTAGCCGCAGTAGATTCCGAGTTGATACGTAGCCGCAGTAGATTCCGAGTTGAGACGTAGCCGCAGTAGATTCCGAGTTGAGAAGTAGCCGCAGTAGATTCCGAGTTGAGACGTAGCCGCAGTAGATTCCGAGTTGAGAAGTAGCCGCAGAGGACTCTGAGTTGAGTCGTAGCCGCAGTAGATTCCGAGTTGAGAAGTAGCCGCAGAGGACTCTGAGTTGAGTCGTAGTTGCAGTAGATTCCGAGTTGAGAAGTAGCCGCAGTAGATTCCGAGTTGAGACGTAGCCGCAGTAGATTCCGAGTTGAGAAGTAGCCGCAGTAGATTCCGAGTTGAGACGTAGCCGCAGTAGATTCCGAGTTGAGAAGTAGCCGCAGTAGATTCCGAGTTGATACGTAGCCGCAGTAGATTCCGAGTTGAGAAGTAGCTGCAGTAGATTCCGAGTTGAGACGTAGCCGCAGTAGATTCCGAGTTGAGAAGTAGCCGCAGAGGACTCTGAGTTGAGTCGTAGCCGCAGTAGATTCCGAGTTGAGTCGTAGCCGCAGTAGATTCCGAGTTGAGAAGTAGCCGCAGTAGATTCCGAGTTGAGTCGTAGCCGCAGTAGATTCCGAGTTGAGAAGTAGCCGCAGTAGATTCCGAGTTGAGAAGTAGCCGCAGTAGATTCCGAGTTGAGACGTAGCCGCAGTAGATTCCGAGTTGAGAAGTAGCCACAGTAGATTCCGAGTTGAGAAGTAGCCACAGTAGAGTCCGAGTTGAGTCGTAGCCGCAGTAGATTCCGAGTTGAGAAGTAGCCGCAGAGGACTCTGAGTTGAGTCGTAGCCGCAGTAGATTCCGAGTTGAGAAGTAGCCGCAGTAGATTCCGAGTTGAGACGTAGCCGCAGTAGATTCCGAGTTGAGAAGTAGCCGCAGTAGATTCCGAGTTGAGACGTAGCCGCAGTAGATTCCGAGTTGAGAAGTAGCCGCAGTAGATTCCGAGTTGAGACGTAGCCGCAGTAGATTCCGAGTTGAGAAGTAGCTGCAGTAGATTCCGAGTTGAGACGTAGCCGCAGTAGATTCCGAGTTGAGAAGTAGCCGCAGAGGACTCTGAGTTGAGTCGTAGCCGCAGTAGATTCCGAGTTGAGTCGTAGCCGCAGTAGATTCCGAGTTGAGAAGTAGCCGCAGTAGATTCCGAGTTGAGTCGTAGCCGCAGTAGATTCCGAGTTGAGAAGTAGCCGCAGTAGATTCCGAGTTGAGAAGTAGCCGCAGTAGATTCCGAGTTGAGACGTAGCCGCAGTAGATTCCGAGTTGAGAAGTAGCCACAGTAGATTCCGAGTTGAGAAGTAGCCACAGTAGAGTCCGAGTTGAGACGTAGCCGCAGTAGATTCCGAGTTGAGAAGTAGCCGCAGTAGATTCCGAGTTGAGACGTAGCCGCAGTAGATTCCGAGTTGAGAAGTAGCCGCAGTAGATTCCGAGTTGAGACGTAGCCGCAGTAGATTCCGAGTTGAGAAGTAGCCGCAGAGGACTCTGAGTTGAGTCGTAGCCGCAGTAGATTCCGAGTTGAGAAGTAGCCGCAGAGGACTCTGAGTTGAGTCGTAGCCGCAGTAGATTCCGAGTTGAGAAGTAGCCGCGGTAGATTCCGAGTTGAGACGTAGCCGCAGTAGATTCCGAGTTGAGACGTAGCCGCAGTAGATTCCGAGTTGAGAAGTAGCCGCAGTAGATTCCGAGTTGAGACGTAGCCGCAGTAGATTCCGAGTTGAGAAGTAGCCGCAGAGGACTCTGAGTTGAGTCGTAGCCGCAGTAGATTCCGAGTTGAGAAGTAGCCGCAGAGGACTCTGAGTTGAGTCGTAGCCGCAGTAGATTCCGAGTTAAGAAGTAGCCGCAGTAGATTCCGAGTTGAGACGTAGCCGCAGTAGATTCCGAGTTGAGAAGTAGCCGCAGTAGATTCCGAGTTGAGACGTAGCCGCAGTAGATTCCGAGTTGAGAAGTAGCCGCAGTAGATTCCGAGTTGAGACGTAGCCGCAGTAGATTCCGAGTTGAGAAGTAGCTGCAGTAGATTCCGAGTTGAGACGTAGCCGCAGTAGATTCCGAGTTGAGAAGTAGCCGCAGAGGACTCTGAGTTGAGTCATAGCCGCAGTAGATTCCGAGTTGAGTCGTAGCCGCAGTAGATTCCGAGTTGAGAAGTAGCCGCAGTAGATTCCGAGTTGAGTCGTAGTCGCAGTAGATTCCGAGTTGAGAAGTAGCCGCAGTAGATTCCGAGTTGAGAAGTAGCCGCAGTAGATTCCGAGTTGAGACGTAGCCGCAGTAGATTCCGAGTTGAGAAGTAGCCACAGTAGATTCCGAGTTGAGAAGTAGCCACAGTAGAGTCCGAGTTGAGACGTAGCCGCAGTAGATTCCGAGTTGAGAAGTAGCCGCAGTAGATTCCGAGTTGAGACGTAGCCGCAGTAGATTCCGAGTTGAGAAGTAGCCGCAGAGGACTCTGAGTTGAGTCGTAGCCGCAGTAGATTCCGAGTTGAGTCGTAGCCGCAGTAGATTCCGAGTTGAGAAGTAGCCGCAGTAGATTCCGAGTTGAGACGTAGCCGCAGTAGATTCCGAGTTGAGAAGTAGCCGCAGTAGATTCCGAGTTGAGACGTAGCCGCAGTAGATTCCGAGTTGAGAAGTAGCCGCAGAGGACTCTGAGTTGAGTCGTAGCCGCAGTAGATTCCGAGTTGAGAAGTAGCCGCAGAGGACTCTGAGTTGAGTCGTAGCTGCAGTAGATTCCGAGTTGAGAAGTAGCCGCAGTAGATTCCGAGTTGAGACGTAGCCGCAGTAGATTCCGAGTTGAGAAGTAGCCGCAGTAGATTCCGAGTTGAGACGTAGCCGCAGTAGATTCCGAGTTGAGAAGTAGCCGCAGTAGATTCCGAGTTGAGACGTAGCCGCAGTAGATTCCGAGTTGAGAAGTAGCCGCAGTAGATTCCGAGTTGAGACGTAGACGCAGTAGATTCCGAGTTGAGAAGTAGCCGCAGTAGATTCCGAGTTGAGACGTAGCCGCAGTAGATTCCGAGTTGAGAAGTAGCCATAGAGGACTCTGAGTTGAGTCGTAGCCGCAGTAGATTCCGAGTTGAGTCGTAGCCGCAGTAGATTCCGAGTTGAGAAGTAGCCGCAGTAGATTCCGAGTTGAGTCGTAGCCGCAGTAGATTCCGAGTTGAGAAGTAGCCGCAGTAGATTCCGAGTTGAGAAGTAGCCGCAGTAGATTCCGAGTTGAGACGTAGCCGCAGTAGATTCCGAGTTGAGAAGTAGCCACAGTAGATTCCGAGTTGAGAAGTAGCCACAGTAGAGTCCGAGTTGAGACGTAGCCGCAGTAGATTCCGAGTTGAGAAGTAGCCGCAGTAGATTCCGAGTTGAGACGTAGCCGCAGTAGATTCCGAGATGAGAAGTAGCCGCAGTAGATTCCGAGTTGAGACGTAGCCGCAGTAGATTCCGAGTTGAGAAGTAGCCGCAGTAGATTCCGAGTTGAGACGTAGCCGCAGTAGATTCCGAGTTGAGAAGTAGCCGCAGTAGATTCCGAGTTGAGACGTAGCCGCAGTAGATTCCGAGTTGAGAAGTAGCCACAGTAGATTCCGAGTTGAGAAGTAGCCACAGTAGAGTCCGAGTTGAGACGTAGCCGCAGTAGATTCCGAGTTGAGATGTAGCCGCAGTAGATTCTGAGTTGAGAAGTAGCCGCAGAGGACTCTGAGTTGAGTCGTAGCCGCAGTAGATTCCGAGTTGAGAAGTAGCCGCAGTAGATTCCGAGTTGAGACGTAGCCGCAGTAGATTCCGAGTTGAGAAGTAGCCGCAGTAGATTCCGAGTTGAGACGTAGCCGCAGTAGATTCCGAGTTGAGAAGTAGCCGCAGAGGACTCTGAGTTGAGTCGTAGCCGCAGTAGATTCCGAGTTGAGAAGTAGCCGCAGTAGATTCCGAGTTGAGAAGTAGCCGCAGAGGACTCTGAGTTGAGTCGTAGCCGCAGTAGATTCCGAGTTGAGAAGTAGCCGCAGAGGACTCTGAGTTGAGTCGTAGCCGCAGTAGATTCCGAGTTGAGAAGTAGCCGCCGTAGATTCCGAGTTGAGACGTAGCCGCAGTAGATTCCGAGTTGAGAAGTAGCCGCAGAGGACTCTGAGTTGAGTCGTAGCCGCAGTAGATTCCGAGTTGAGTCGTAGCCGCAGTAGATTCCGAGTTGAGAAGTAGCCGCAGTAGATTCCGAGTTTAGTCGTAGCCGCAGTAGATTCCGAGTTGAGAAGTAGCCGCAGTAGATTCCGAGTTGAGACGTAGCCGCAGTAGATTCCGAGTTGAGACGTAGCCGCAGTAGATTCCGAGTTGAGAAGTAGCCGCAGAGGACTCTGAGTTGAGTCGTAGCCGCAGTAGATTCCGAGTTGAGAAGTAGCCGCAGTAGATTCCGAGTTGAGAAGTAGCCGCAGAGGACTCTGAGTTGAGTCGTAGCCGCAGTAGATTCCGAGTTGAGAAGTAGCCGCAGAGGACTCTGAGTTGAGTCGTAGCCGCAGTAGATTCCGAGTTGAGAAGTAGCCGCCGTAGATTCCGAGTTGAGACGTAGCCGCAGTAGATTCCGAGTTGAGAAGTAGCCGCAGAGGACTCTGAGTTGAGTCGTAGCCGCAGTAGATTCCGAGTTGAGTCGTAGCCGCAGTAGATTCCGAGTTGAGAAGTAGCCGCAGTAGATTCCGAGTTTAGTCGTAGCCGCAGTAGATTCCGAGTTGAGAAGTAGCCGCAGTAGATTCCGAGTTGAGACGTAGCCGCAGTAGATTCCGAGTTGAGACGTAGCCGCAGTAGATTCCGAGTTGAGAAGTAGCCGCAGAGGACTCTGAGTTGAGTCGTAGCCGCAGTAGATTCCGAGTTGAGAAGTAGCCGCAGTAGATTCCGAGTTGAGACGTAGCCGCAGTAGATTCTGAGTTGAGAAGTAGCCGCAGAGGACTCTGAGTTGAGTCGTAGCCGCAGTAGATTCCGAGTTGAGTCGTAGCCGCAGTAGATTCCGAGTTGAGAAGTAGCCGCAGTAGATTCCGAGTTGAGTCGTAGCCGCAGTAGATTCCGAGTTGAGAAGTAGCCGCAGTAGATTCCGAGTTGAGACGTAGCCGCAGTAGATTCCGAGTTGAGAAGTAGCCACAGTAGATTCCGAGTTGAGACGTAGCCGCAGTAGATTCCGAGTTGAGAAGTAGCCGCAGAGGACTCTGAGTTGAGAAGTAGCCGCAGTAGATTCCGAGTTGAGACGTAGCCGCAGTAGATTCCGAGTTGAGAAGTAGCCACAGTAGATTCCGAGTTGAGAAGTAGCCACAGTAGAGTCCGAGTTGAGACGTAGCCGCAGTAGATTCCGAGTTGAGACGTAGCCGCAGTAGATTCCGAGTTGAGACGTAGCCGCAGTGCAGTCCGAGTTGAGACGTAGCCGCAGTGGATTCCGAGTTGAGACGTAGCCGCAGTAGATTCCGACTTGAGACGTAGCCGCAGTAGATTCCGAGTTGAGACGTAGCCGCAGTAGATTCCCAGTTGAGATGTAGCCGCAGTAGATTCCGAGTTGAGAAGTAGCCGCAGTAGATTCCGAGTTGAGACGTAGCCGCAGTAGATTCCGAGTTGAGAAGTAGCCACAGTAGATTCCGAGTTGAGAAGTAGCCTCAGTAGAGTCCGAGTTGAGACGTAGCCGCAGTAGATTCCGACTTGAGACGTAGCCGCAGTAGATTCCGAGTTGAGAAGTAGCCACAGTAGAGTCCGAGTTGAGACGTAGCCGCAGTAGATTCCGAGTTGAGACGTAGCCGCAGTAGATTCCGAGTTGAGAAGTAGCCGCAGAGGACTCTGAGTTGAGTCGTAGCCGCAGTAGATTCTGAGTTGAGAAGTAGCCGCAGTAGATTCCGAGTTGAGAAGTAGCCGCAGAGGACTCTGAGTTGAGTCGTAGCTGCAGTAGATTCCGAGTTGAGAAGTAGCCGCAGAGGACTCTGAGTTGAGTCGTAGCCGCAGTAGATTCCGAGTTGAGAAGTAGCCGCAGTAGATTCCGAGTTGAGACGTAGCCGCAGTAGATTCCGAGTTGAGAAGTAGCCGCAGAGGACTCTGAGTTGAGTCGTAGCCGCAGTAGATTCCGAGTTGAGTCGTAGACGCAGTAGATTCCGAGTTGAGAAGTAGCCGCAGTAGATTCCGAGTTTAGTCGTAGCCGCAGTAGATTCCGAGTTGAGAAGTAGCCGCAGTAGATTCCGAGTTGAGACGTAGCTGCAGTAGATTCCGAGTTGAGACGTAGCCGCAGTAGATTCCGAGTTGAGAAGTAGCCGCAGAGGACTCTGAGTTGAGTCGTATCCGCAGTAGATTCCGAGTTGAGAAGTAGCCGCAGTAGATTCCGAGTTGAGACGTAGCCGCAGTAGATTCCGAGTTGAGAAGTAGCCGCAGTAGATTCCGAGTTGAGAAGTAGCCGCAGAGGACTCTGAGTTGAGTCGTAGCCGCAGTAGATTCCGAGTTGAGAAGTAGCCGCAGTAGATTCCGAGTTGAGACGTAGCCACAGTAGATTCCGAGTTGAGAAGTAGCCGCAGAGGACTCTGAGTTGAGTCGTAGCCGCAGTAGATTCCGAGTTGAGTCGTAGCCGCAGTAGATTCCGAGTTGAGAAGTAGCCGCAGTAGATTCCGAGTTGAGAAGTAGCCGCAGAGGACTCTGAGTTGAGTCGTAGCTGCAGTAGATTCCGAGTTGAGAAGTAGCCGCAGTAGATTCCGAGTTGAGAAGTAGCCGCAGTAGATTCCGAGTTGAGACGTAGCCGCAGTAGATTCCGAGTTGAGAAGTAGCCACAGTAGATTCCGAGTTGAGAAGTAGCCACAGTAGAGTCCGAGTTGAGACGTAGCCGCAGTAGATTCCGAGTTGAGAAGTAGCCGCAGTAGATTCCGAGTTGAGACGTAGCCGCAGTAGATTCCGAGTTGAGAAGTAGCCGCAGTAGATTCCGAGTTGAGACGTAGCCGCAGTAGATTCCGAGTTGAGAAGTAGCCGCAGAGGACTCTGAGTTGAGTCGTAGCCGCAGTAGATTCCGAGTTGTGAAGTAGCCGCAGAGGACTCTGAGTTGAGTCGTAGCCGCAGTAGATTCCGAGTTGAGAAGTAGCCGCGGTAGATTCCGAGTTGAGACGTAGCCGCAGTAGATTCCGAGTTGAGACGTAGCCGCAGTAGATTCCGAGTTGAGAAGTAGCCGCAGTAGATTCCGAGTTGAGACGTAGCCGCAGTAGATTCCGAGTTGAGAAGTAGCCGCAGAGGACTCTGAGTTGAGTCGTAGCCGCAGTAGATTCCGAGTTGAGAAGTAGCCGCAGAGGACTCTGAGTTGAGTCGTAGCCGCAGTAGATTCCGAGTTAAGAAGTAGCCGCAGTAGATTCCGAGTTGAGACGTAGCCGCAGTAGATTCCGAGTTGAGAAGTAGCCGCAGTAGATTCCGAGTTGAGACGTAGCCGCAGTAGATTCCGAGTTGAGAAGTAGCCGCAGTAGATTCCGAGTTGAGACGTAGCCGCAGTAGATTCCGAGTTGAGAAGTAGCTGCAGTAGATTCCGAGTTGAGACGTAGCCGCAGTAGATTCCGAGTTGAGAAGTAGCCGCAGAGGACTCTGAGTTGAGTCGTAGCCGCAGTAGATTCCGAGTTGAGTCGTAGCCGCAGTAGATTCCGAGTTGAGAAGTAGCCGCAGTAGATTCCGAGTTGAGTCGTAGTCGCAGTAGATTCCGAGTTGAGAAGTAGCCGCAGTAGATTCCGAGTTGAGAAGTAGCCGCAGTAGATTCCGAGTTGAGACGTAGCCGCAGTAGATTCCGAGTTGAGAAGTAGCCACAGTAGATTCCGAGTTGAGAAGTAGCCACAGTAGAGTCCGAGTTGAGACGTAGCCGCAGTAGATTCCGAGTTGAGAAGTAGCCGCAGTAGATTCCGAGTTGAGACGTAGCCGCAGTAGATTCCGAGTTGAGAAGTAGCCGCAGAGGACTCTGAGTTGAGTCGTAGCCGCAGTAGATTCCGAGTTGAGTCGTAGCCGCAGTAGATTCCGAGTTGAGAAGTAGCCGCAGTAGATTCCGAGTTGAGACGTAGCCGCAGTAGATTCCGAGTTGAGAAGTAGCCGCAGTAGATTCCGAGTTGAGACGTAGCCGCAGTAGATTCCGAGTTGAGAAGTAGCCGCAGAGGACTCTGAGTTGAGTCGTAGCCGCAGTAGATTCCGAGTTGAGAAGTAGCCGCAGAGGACTCTGAGTTGAGTCGTAGCTGCAGTAGATTCCGAGTTGAGAAGTAGCCGCAGTAGATTCCGAGTTGAGACGTAGCCGCAGTAGATTCCGAGTTGAGAAGTAGCCGCAGTAGATTCCGAGTTGAGACGTAGCCGCAGTAGATTCCGAGTTGAGAAGTAGCCGCAGTAGATTCCGAGTTGAGACGTAGCCGCAGTAGATTCCGAGTTGAGAAGTAGCCGCAGTAGATTCCGAGTTGAGACGTAGACGCAGTAGATTCCGAGTTGAGAAGTAGCCGCAGTAGATTCCGAGTTGAGACGTAGCCGCAGTAGATTCCGAGTTGAGAAGTAGCCATAGAGGACTCTGAGTTGAGTCGTAGCCGCAGTAGATTCCGAGTTGAGTCGTAGCCGCAGTAGATTCCGAGTTGAGAAGTAGCCGCAGTAGATTACGAGTTGAGTCGTAGCCGCAGTAGATTCCGAGTTGAGAAGTAGCCGCAGTAGATTCCGAGTTGAGAAGTAGCCGCAGTAGATTCCGAGTTGAGACGTAGCCGCAGTAGATTCCGAGTTGAGAAGTAGCCACAGTAGATTCCGAGTTGAGAAGTAGCCACAGTAGAGTCCGAGTTGAGACGTAGCCGCAGTAGATTCCGAGTTGAGAAGTAGCCGCAGTAGATTCCGAGTTGAGACGTAGCCGCAGTAGATTCCGAGATGAGAAGTAGCCGCAGTAGATTCCGAGTTGAGACGTAGCCGCAGTAGATTCCGAGTTGAGAAGTAGCCGCAGTAGATTCCGAGTTGAGACGTAGCCGCAGTAGATTCCGAGTTGAGAAGTAGCCGCAGTAGATTCCGAGTTGAGACGTAGCCGCAGTAGATTCCGAGTTGAGAAGTAGCCACAGTAGATTCCGAGTTGAGAAGTAGCCACAGTAGAGTCCGAGTTGAGACGTAGCCGCAGTAGATTCCGAGTTGAGATGTAGCCGCAGTAGATTCCGAGTTGAGAAGTAGCCGCAGAGGACTCTGAGTTGAGTCGTAGCCGCAGTAGATTCCGAGTTGAGAAGTAGCCGCAGTAGATTCCGAGTTGAGACGTAGCCGCAGTAGATTCCGAGTTGAGAAGTAGCCGCAGTAGATTCCGAGTTGAGACGTAGCCGCAGTAGATTCCGAGTTGAGAAGTAGCCGCAGAGGACTCTGAGTTGAGTCGTAGCCGCAGTAGATTCCGAGTTGAGAAGTAGCCGCAGTAGATTCCGAGTTGAGAAGTAGCCGCAGAGGACTCTGAGTTGAGTCGTAGCCGCAGTAGATTCCGAGTTGAGAAGTAGCCGCAGAGGACTCTGAGTTGAGTCGTAGCCGCAGTAGATTCCGAGTTGAGAAGTAGCCGCCGTAGATTCCGAGTTGAGACGTAGCCGCAGTAGATTCCGAGTTGAGAAGTAGCCGCAGAGGACTCTGAGTTGAGTCGTAGCCGCAGTAGATTCCGAGTTGAGAAGTAGCCGCAGTAGATTCCGAGTTGAGAAGTAGCCGCAGAGGACTCTGAGTTGAGTCGTAGCCGCAGTAGATTCCGAGTTGAGAAGTAGCCGCAGAGGACTCTGAGTTGAGTCGTAGCCGCAGTAGATTCCGAGTTGAGAAGTAGCCGCAGTAGATTCTGAGTTGAGAAGTAGCCGCAGAGGACTCTGAGTTGAGTCGTAGCCGCAGTAGATTCCGAGTTGAGTCGTAGCCGCAGTAGATTCCGAGTTGAGAAGTAGCCGCAGTAGATTCCGAGTTGAGTCGTAGCCGCAGTAGATTCCGAGTTGAGAAGTAGCCGCAGTAGATTCCGAGTTGAGACGTAGCCGCAGTAGATTCCGAGTTGAGAAGTAGCCGCAGTAGATTCCGAGTTGAGACGTAGCCGCAGTAGATTCCGAGTTGAGAAGTAGCCGCAGAGGACTCTGAGTTGAGAAGTAGCCGCAGTAGATTCCGAGTTGAGACGTAGCCGCAGTAGATTCCGAGTTGAGAAGTAGCCACAGTAGATTCCGAGTTGAGAAGTAGCCACAGTAGAGTCCGAGTTGAGACGTAGCCGCAGTAGATTCCGAGTTGAGACGTAGCCGCAGTAGATTCCGAGTTGAGACGTAGCCGCAGTGCAGTCCGAGTTGAGACGTAGCCGCAGTGGATTCCGAGTTGAGACGTAGCCGCAGTAGATTCCGACTTGAGACGTAGCCGCAGTAGATTCCGAGTTGAGACGTAGCCGCAGTAGATTCCCAGTTGAGATGTAGCCGCAGAGGACTCTGAGTTGAGTCGTAGCCGCAGTAGATTCCGAGTTGAGAAGTAGCCGCGGTAGATTCCGAGTTGAGACGTAGCCGCAGTAGATTCCGAGTTGAGACGTAGCCGCAGTAGATTCCGAGTTGAGAAGTAGCCGCAGTAGATTCCGAGTTGAGACGTAGCCGCAGTAGATTCCGAGTTGAGAAGTAGCCGCAGAGGACTCTGAGTTGAGTCGTAGCCGCAGTAGATTCCGAGTTGAGAAGTAGCCGCAGAGGACTCTGAGTTGAGTCGTAGCCGCAGTAGATTCCGAGTTAAGAAGTAGCCGCAGTAGATTCCGAGTTGAGACGTAGCCGCAGTAGATTCCGAGTTGAGAAGTAGCCGCAGTAGATTCCGAGTTGAGACGTAGCCGCAGTAGATTCCGAGTTGAGAAGTAGCCGCAGTAGATTCCGAGTTGAGACGTAGCCGCAGTAGATTCCGAGTTGAGAAGTAGCTGCAGTAGATTCCGAGTTGAGACGTAGCCGCAGTAGATTCCGAGTTGAGAAGTAGCCGCAGAGGACTCTGAGTTGAGTCGTAGCCGCAGTAGATTCCGAGTTGAGTCGTAGCCGCAGTAGATTCCGAGTTGAGAAGTAGCCGCAGTAGATTCCGAGTTGAGTCGTAGTCGCAGTAGATTCCGAGTTGAGAAGTAGCCGCATTAGATTCCGAGTTGAGAAGTAGCCGCAGTAGATTCCGAGTTGAGACGTAGCCGCAGTAGATTCCGAGTTGAGAAGTAGCCACAGTAGATTCCGAGTTGAGAAGTAGCCACAGTAGAGTCCGAGTTGAGACGTAGCCGCAGTAGATTCCGAGTTGAGAAGTAGCCGCAGTAGATTCCGAGTTGAGACGTAGCCGCAGTAGATTCCGAGTTGAGAAGTAGCCGCAGAGGACTCTGAGTTGAGTCGTAGCCGCAGTAGATTCCGAGTTGAGTCGTAGCCGCAGTAGATTCCGAGTTGAGAAGTAGCCGCAGTAGATTCCGAGTTGAGACGTAGCCGCAGTAGATTCCGAGTTGAGAAGTAGCCGCAGTAGATTCCGAGTTGAGACGTAGCCGCAGTAGATTCCGAGTTGAGAAGTAGCCGCAGAGGACTCTGAGTTGAGTCGTAGCCGCAGTAGATTCCGAGTTGAGAAGTAGCCGCAGAGGACTCTGAGTTGAGTCGTAGCTGCAGTAGATTCCGAGTTGAGAAGTAGCCGCAGTAGATTCCGAGTTGAGACGTAGCCGCAGTAGATTCCGAGTTGAGAAGTAGCCGCAGTAGATTCCGAGTTGAGACGTAGCCGCAGTAGATTCCGAGTTGAGAAGTAGCCGCAGTAGATTCCGAGTTGAGACGTAGCCGCAGTAGATTCCGAGTTGAGAAGTAGCCGCAGTAGATTCCGAGTTGAGACGTAGACGCAGTAGATTCCGAGTTGAGAAGTAGCCGCAGTAGATTCCGAGTTGAGACGTAGCCGCAGTAGATTCCGAGTTGAGAAGTAGCCATAGAGGACTCTGAGTTGAGTCGTAGCCGCAGTAGATTCCGAGTTGAGTCGTAGCCGCAGTAGATTCCGAGTTGAGAAGTAGCCGCAGTAGATTCCGAGTTGAGTCGTAGCCGCAGTAGATTCCGAGTTGAGAAGTAGCCGCAGTAGATTCCGAGTTGAGAAGTAGCCGCAGTAGATTCCGAGTTGAGACGTAGCCGCAGTAGATTCCGAGTTGAGAAGTAGCCACAGTAGATTCCGAGTTGAGAAGTAGCCACAGTAGAGTCCGAGTTGAGACGTAGCCGCAGTAGATTCCGAGTTGAGAAGTAGCCGCAGTAGATTCCGAGTTGAGACGTAGCCGCAGTAGATTCCGAGATGAGAAGTAGCCGCAGTAGATTCCGAGTTGAGACGTAGCCGCAGTAGATTCCGAGTTGAGAAGTAGCCGCAGTAGATTCCGAGTTGAGACGTAGCCGCAGTAGATTCCGAGTTGAGAAGTAGCCGCAGTAGATTCCGAGTTGAGACGTAGCCGCAGTAGATTCCGAGTTGAGAAGTAGCCACAGTAGATTCCGAGTTGAGAAGTAGCCACAGTAGAGTCCGAGTTGAGACGTAGCCGCAGTAGATTCCGAGTTGAGATGTAGCCGCAGTAGATTCCGAGTTGAGAAGTAGCCGCAGAGGACTCTGAGTTGAGTCGTAGCCGCAGTAGATTCCGAGTTGAGAAGTAGCCGCAGTAGATTCCGAGTTGAGACGTAGCCGCAGTAGATTCCGAGTTGAGAAGTAGCCGCAGTAGATTCCGAGTTGAGACGTAGCCGCAGTAGATTCCGAGTTGAGAAGTAGCCGCAGAGGACTCTGAGTTGAGTCGTAGCCGCAGTAGATTCCGAGTTGAGAAGTAGCCGCAGTAGATTCCGAGTTGAGAAGTAGCCGCAGAGGACTCTGAGTTGAGTCGTAGCCGCAGTAGATTCCGAGTTGAGAAGTAGCCGCAGAGGACTCTGAGTTGAGTCGTAGCCGCAGTAGATTCCGAGTTGAGAAGTAGCCGCCGTAGATTCCGAGTTGAGACGTAGCCGCAGTAGATTCCGAGTTGAGAAGTAGCCGCAGAGGACTCTGAGTTGAGTCGTAGCCGCAGTAGATTCCGAGTTGAGAAGTAGCCGCAGTAGATTCCGAGTTGAGAAGTAGCCGCAGAGGACTCTGAGTTGAGTCGTAGCCGCAGTAGATTCCGAGTTGAGAAGTAGCCGCAGAGGATTCTGAGTTGAGTCGTAGCCGCAGTAGATTCCGAGTTGAGAAGTAGCCGCAGTAGATTCTGAGTTGAGAAGTAGCCGCAGAGGACTCTGAGTTGAGTCGTAGCCGCAGTAGATTCCGAGTTGAGTCGTAGCCGCAGTAGATTCCGAGTTGAGAAGTAGCCGCAGTAGATTCCGAGTTGAGTCGTAGCCGCAGTAGATTCCGAGTTGAGAAGTAGCCGCAGTAGATTCCGAGTTGAGACGTAGCCGCAGTAGATTCCGAGTTGAGAAGTAGCCGCAGTAGATTCCGAGTTGAGACGTAGCCGCAGTAGATTCCGAGTTGAGAAGTAGCCGCAGAGGACTCTGAGTTGAGAAGTAGCCGCAGTAGATTCCGAGTTGAGACGTAGCCGCAGTAGATTCCGAGTTGAGAAGTAGCCACAGTAGATTCCGAGTTGAGAAGTAGCCACAGTAGAGTCCGAGTTGAGACGTAGCCGCAGTAGATTCCGAGTTGAGACGTAGCCGCAGTAGATTCCGAGTTGAGACGTAGCCGCAGTGCAGTCCGAGTTGAGACGTAGCCGCAGTGGATTCCGAGTTGAGACGTAGCCGCAGTAGATTCCGACTTGAGACGTAGCCGCAGTAGATTCCGAGTTGAGACGTAGCCGCAGTAGATTCCCAGTTGAGATGTAGCCGCAGTAGATTCCGAGTTGAGAAGTAGCCGCAGTAGATTCCGAGTTGAGACGTAGCCGCAGTAGATTCCGAGTTGAGAAGTAGCCACAGTAGATTCCGAGTTGAGAAGTAGCCTCAGTAGAGTCCGAGTTGAGACGTAGCCGCAGTAGATTCCGACTTGAGACGTAGCCGCAGTAGATTCCGAGTTGAGAAGTAGCCACAGTAGAGTCCGAGTTGAGACGTAGCCGCAGTAGATTCCGAGTTGAGACGTAGCCGCAGTAGATTCCGAGTTGAGAAGTAGCCGCAGAGGACTCTGAGTTGAGTCGTAGCCGCAGTAGATTCTGAGTTGAGAAGTAGCCGCAGTAGATTCCGAGTTGAGAAGTAGCCGCAGAGGACTCTGAGTTGAGTCGTAGCTGCAGTAGATTCCGAGTTGAGAAGTAGCCGCAGAGGACTCTGAGTTGAGTCGTAGCCGCAGTAGATTCCGAGTTGAGAAGTAGCCGCAGTAGATTCCGAGTTGAGACGTAGCCGCAGTAGATTCCGAGTTGAGAAGTAGCCGCAGAGGACTCTGAGTTGAGTCGTAGCCGCAGTAGATTCCGAGTTGAGTCGTAGCCGCAGTAGATTCCGAGTTGAGAAGTAGCCGCAGTAGATTCCGAGTTTAGTCGTAGCCGCAGTAGATTCCGAGTTGAGAAGTAGCCGCAGTAGATTCCGAGTTGAGACGTAGCTGCAGTAGATTCCGAGTTGAGACGTAGCCGCAGTAGATTCCGAGTTGAGAAGTAGCCGCAGAGGACTCTGAGTTGAGTCGTATCCGCAGTAGATTCCGAGTTGAGAAGTAGCCGCAGTAGATTCCGAGTTGAGACGTAGCCGCAGTAGATTCCGAGTTGAGAAGTAGCCGCAGTAGATTCCGAGTTGAGAAGTAGCCGCAGAGGACTCTGAGTTGAGTCGTAGCCGCAGTAGATTCCGAGTTGAGAAGTAGCCGCAGTAGATTCCGAGTTGAGACGTAGCCGCAGTAGATTCCGAGTTGAGAAGTAGCCGCAGAGGACTCTGAGTTGAGTCGTAGCCGCAGTAGATTCCGAGTTGAGTCGTAGCCGCAGTAGATTCCGAGTTGAGAAGTAGCCGCAGTAGATTCCGAGTTGAGAAGTAGCCGCAGAGGACTCTGAGTTGAGTCGTAGCTGCAGTAGATTCCGAGTTGAGAAGTAGCCGCAGTAGATTCCGAGTTGAGAAGTAGCCGCAGTAGATTCCGAGTTGAGAAGTAGCCGCAGAGGACTCTGAGTTGAGTCGTAGCCGCAGTAGATTCCGAGTTGAGAAGTAGCCGCAGAGGACTCTGAGTTGAGTCGTAGCCGCAGTAGATTCCGAGTTGAGAAGTAGCCGCAGTAGATTCCGAGTTGAGACGTAGCCGCAGTAGATTCCGAGTTGAGAAGTAGCCGCAGAGGACTCTGAGTTGAGTCGTAGCCGCAGTAGATTCCGAGTTGAGTCGTAGCCGCAGTAGATTCCGAGTTGAGAATTAGCCGCAGTAGATTCCGAGTTTAGTCGTAGCCGCAGTAGATTCCGAGTTGAGAAGTAGCCGCAGTAGATTCCGAGTTGAGACGTAGCCGCAGTAGATTCCGAGTTGAGAAGTAGCCGCAGAGGACTCTGAGTTGAGTCGTAGCCGCAGTAGATTCCGAGTTGAGAAGTAGCCGCAGTAGATTCCGAGTTGAGAAGTAGCCGCAGAGGACTCTGAGTTGAGTCGTAGCCGCAGTAGATTCCGAGTTGAGAAGTTGCCGCAGAGGACTCTGAGTTGAGTCGTAGCCGCAGTAGATTCCGAGTTGAGAAGTAGCCGCAGTAGATTCCGAGTTGAGACGTAGCCGCAGTAGATTCCGAGTTGAGAAGTAGCCGCAGAGGACTCTGAGTTTAGTCGTAGCCGCAGTAGATTCCGAGTTGAGTCGTAGCCGCAGTAGATTCCGAGTTGAGAAGTAGCCGCAGTAGATTCCGAGTTGAGTCGTAGCCGCAGTAGATTCCGAGTTGAGAAGTAGCCGCAGTAGATTCCGAGTTGAGACGTAGCCGCAGTAGATTCCGAGTTGAGAAGTAGCCGCAGTAGATTCCGAGTTGAGACGTAGCCGCAGTAGATTCCGAGTTGAGAAGTAGCCGCAGAGGACTCTGAGTTGTGTCGTAGCCGCAGTAGATTCCGAGTTGAGTCGTAGCCGCAGTAGATTCCGAGTTGAGAAGTAGCCGCAGTAGATTCCGAGTTGAGTCGTAGCCGCAGTAGATTCCGAGTTGAGAAGTAGCCGCAGTAGATTCCGAGTTGAGAAGTAGCCGCAGTAGATTCCGAGTTGAGAAGTAGCCGCAGTAGATTCCGAGTTGAGACGTAGCCGCAGTAGATTCCGAGTTGAGAAGTAGCCACAGTAGATTCCGAGTTTAGAAGTAGCCACAGTAGAGTCCGAGTTGAGACGTAGCCGCAGTAGATTCCGAGTTGAGACGTAGCCGCAGTAGATTCCGAGTTGAGACGTAGCCGCAGTGCACTCCGAGTTGAGACGTAGCCGCAGTGGATTCCGAGTTGAGACGTAGCCGCAGTAGATTCCGACTTGAGACGTAGCCGCAGTAGATTCCGAGTTGAGAAGTAGCCGCAGTAGATTCCCAGTTGAGATGTAGCCGCAGTAGATTCCGAGTTGAGAAGTAGCCACAGTAGAGTCCGAGTTGAGACGTAGCCGCAGTAGAGTCCGAGTTGAGACGTAGCCGCAGTAGATTCCGAGTTGAGACGTAGCCGCAGTAGATTCCGAGTTGAGAAGTAGCCACAGTAGAGTCCGAGTTGAGAAGTAGCCGCAGTAGATTCCGAGTTGAGACGTAGCCGCAGTAGATTCCGAGTTGAGAAGTAGCCACAGTAGAGTCCGAGTTGAGACGTAGCCGCAGTAGATTCCGAGTTGAGACGTACCCGCAGTAGATTCCGAGTTGAGAAGTAGCCACAGTAGAGTCCGAGTTGAGACGTAGCCGCAGTAGATTCCGAGTTGAGACGTAGCCGCAGTAGATTCCGAGTTGAGAAGTAGCCACAGTAGATTCCGAGTTGAGACGTAGCCGCAGTAGATTCCGAGTTGAGACGTAGCCGCAGTAGATTCCGAGTTGAGAAGTAGCCACAGTAGAGTCCGAGTTGAGACGTAGCCGCAGTAGATTCCCAGTTGAGATGTAGCCGCAGTAGATTCCGAGTTGAGAAGTAGCCACAGTAGATTCCGAGTTGAGACGTAGCCGCAGTAGATTCCGAGTTGAGAAGTAGCCACAGTAGATTCCGAGTTGAGAAGTAGCCACAGTAGAGTCCGAGTTGAGACGTAGCCGCAGTAGATTCCCTGTTGAGATGTAGCCGCAGTAGATTCCGAGTTGAGAAGTAGCCACAGTAGATTCCGAGTTGAGACGTAGCCGCAGTAGATTCCGAGTTGAGACGTAGCCGCAGTAGATTCCGAGTTGAGAAGCAGCCGCAGTAGATTCCGAGTTGAGAAGTAGCCGCAGAGGACTCTGAGTTGAGACGTAGCCGCAGTAGATTCCGAGTTGAGACGTAGCCGCAGTAGATTCCGAGTTGAGACGTAGCCGCAGTAGATTCCGAGTTGAGATGTAGCCGCAGTAGATTCCGAGTTGAGAAGTAGCCACAGTAGAGTCCGAGTTGAGACGTAGCCGCAGTAGATTCCGAGTTGAGACGTAGCCGCAGTAGATTCCCAGTTGAGATGTAGCCGCAGTAGATTCCGAGTTGAGAAGTAGCCACAGTAGAGTCCGAGTTGAGACGTAGCCGCAGTAGATTCCGAGTTGAGACGTAGCCGCAGTAGATTCCGAGTTGAGAAGTAGCCACAGTAGAGTCCGAGTTGAGACGTAGCCGCAGTAGATTCCGAGTTGAGACGTAGCCGCAGTAGATTCCGAGTTGAGAAGTAGACACAGTAGAGTCCGAGTTGAGACGTAGCCGCAGTAGATTCCGAGTTGAGACGGAGCCGCAGTGCACTCCGAGTTGAGACGTAGCCGCAGTGGATTCCGAGTTGAGACGTAGCCGCAGTAGATTCCGACTTGAGACGTAGCCGCAGTAGATTCCGAGTTGAGACGTAGCCGCAGTAGATTCCCAGTTGAGATGTAGCCGCAGTAGATTCCGAGTTGAGATGTAGCCGCAGTAGATTCCGAGTTGAGAAGTAGCCGCGGTAGAGTCCGAGTTGAGACGTAGCCGCAGTAGATTCCGAGTTGAGACGTAGCCGCAGTAGATTCCCAGTTGAGATGTAGCCGCAGTAGATTCCGAGTTGAGAAGTAGCCACAGTAGAGTCCGAGTTGAGACGTAGCCGCAGTAGATTCCGAGTTGAGACGTAGCCGCAGTAGATTCCGAGTTGAGAAGTAGCCACAGTAGAGTCCGAGTTGAGACGTAGCCGCAGTAGATTCCGAGTTGAGACGTAGCCGCAGTAGATTCCGAGTTGAGAAGTAGCCACAGTAGATTCCGAGTTGAGACGTAGCCGCAGTAGATTCCGAGTTGAGACGTAGCCGCAGTAGATTCCGAGTTGAGAAGTAGCCACAGTAGATTCCGAGTTGAGACGTAGCCGCAGTAGATTCCGAGTTGAGAAGTAGCCACAGTAGATTCCGAGTTGAGAAGTAGCCACAGTAGAGTCCGAGTTGAGACGTAGCCGCAGTAGATTCCGAGTTGAGACGTAGCCGCAGTAGATTCCGAGTTGAGAAGTAGCCACAGTAGAGTCCGAGTTGAGACGTAGCCGCAGTAGATTCCGAGTTGAGACGTAGCCGCAGTAGATTCCGAGTTGAGAAGTAGCCGCAGTAGATTCCGAGTTGAGACGTAGCCGCAGTAGATTCCGAGTTGAGAAGTAGCCACAGTAGATTCCGAGTTGAGAAGTAGCCACAGTAGAGTCCGAGTTGAGACGTAGCCGCAGTAGATTCCGACTTGAGACGTAGCCGCAGTAGATTCCGAGTTGAGAAGTAGCCACAGTAGAGTCCGAGTTGAGACGTAGCCGCAGTAGATTCCGAGTTGAGACGTAGCCGCAGTAGATTCCGAGTTGAGAAGTAGCCGCAGAGGACTCTGAGTTGAGTCGTAGCCGCAGTAGATTCCGAGTTGAGAAGTAGCCGCAGAGGACTCTTAGTTGAGTCGTAGCCGCAGTAGATTCCGAGTTGAGAAGTAGCCGCAGTAGATTCCGAGTTGAGACGTAGCCGCAGTAGATTCCGAGTTGAGAAGTAGCCGCAGAGGACTCTGAGTTGAGTCGTAGCCGCAGTAGATTCCGAGTTGAGACGTAGCCGCAGTAGAGTCCGAGTTGAGAAGTAGCCGCAGTAGATTCCGAGTTGAGTCGTAGCCGCAGTAGATTCCGAGTTGAGAAGTAGCCGCAGTAGATTGCGAGTTGAGACGTAGCCGCAGTAGATTCCGAGTTGAGACGTAGCCGCAGTAGATTCCGAGTTGAGAAGTAGCCGCAGAGGACTCTGAGTTGAGTCGTAGCCGCAGTAGATTCCGAGTTGAGAAGTAGCCGCAGTAGATTCCGTGTTGAGAAGTAGCCGCAGAGGACTCTGAGTTGAGTCGTAGCCGCAGTAGATTCCGAGTTGAGAAGTAGCCGCAGAGGACTCTGAGTTGAGTCGTAGCCGCAGTAGATTCCGAGTTGAGAAGTAGCCGCAGTAGATTCCGAGTTGAGACGTAGCCGCAGTAGATTCCGAGTTGAGTCGTAGCCGCAGTAGATTCCGAGTTGAGAAGTAGCCGCAGTAGATTCCGAGTTGAGACGTAGCCGCAGTAGATTCCGAGTTGAGACGTAGCCGCAGTAGATTCCGAGTTGAGAAGTAGCCGCAGTAGATTCCGAGTTGAGACGTAGCCGCAGTAGATTCCGAGTTGAGAAGTAGCCGCAGAGGACTCTGAGTTGAGTCGTAGCCGCAGTAGATTCCGAGTTGAGTCGTAGCCGCAGTAGATTCCGAGTTGAGAAGTAGCCGCAGTAGATTCCGAGTTGAGTCGTAGCCGCAGTAGATTCCGAGTTGAGAAGTAGCCGCAGTGGACTCCGAGTTGAGACGTAGCCGCAGTAGATTCCGAGTTGAGAAGTAGCCGCAGTAGATTCCGAGTTGAGACGTAGCCGCAGTAGATTCCGAGTTGAGAAGTAGCCACAGTAGATTCCGAGTTGAGAAGTAGCCACAGTAGAGTCCGAGTTGAGACGTAGCCGCAGTAGATTCCGAGTTGAGACGTAGCCGCAGTAGATTCCGAGTTGAGACGTAGCCGCAGTGCACTCCGAGTTGAGACGTAGCCGCAGTGGATTCCGAGTTGAGACGTAGCCGCAGTAGATTCCGACTTGAGACGTAGCCGCAGTAGATTCCGAGTTGAGACGTAGCCGCAGTAGATTCCCAGTTGAGACGTAGCCGCAGTAGATTCCGAGTTGAGATGTAGCCGCAGTAGATTCCGAGTTGAGTCGTAGCCGCAGTAGAGTCCGAGTTGAGACGTAGCCGCAGTAGATTCCGAGTTGAGACGTAGCCGCAGGAGATTCCCAGTTGAGATGTAGCCGCAGTAGATTCCGAGTTGAGAAGTAGCCACAGTAGAGTCCGAGTTGAGACCTAGCCGCAGTAGATTCCGAGTTGAGACGTAGCCGCAGTAGATTCCGAGTTGAGAAGTAGCCACAGTAGAGTCCGAGTTGAGAAGTAGCCGCAGTAGATTCCGAGTTGAGTCGTAGCCGCAGTAGATTCCGAGTTGAGATGTAGCCGCAGTAGATTCCGAGTTGAGTCGTAGCCGCAGTAGATTCCGAGTTGAGAAGTAGCCGCAGTAGATTCCGAGTTGAGACGTAGCCGCAGTAGATTCCGAGTTGAGAAGTAACCGCAGTAGATTCCGAGTTGAGACGTAGCCGCAGTACATTCCGAGTTGAGAAGTAGCCGCAGAGGACTCTGAGTTGAGTCGTAGCCGCAGTAGATTCCGAGTTGAGTCGTAGCCGCAGTAGATTCCGAGTTGAGAAGTAGCCGCAGTAGATTCCGAGTTGAGAAGTAGCCGCAGTAGATTCCGAGTTGAGACGTAGCCGCAGTAGATTCCCAGTTGAGATGTAGCCGCAGTAGATTCCGAGTTGAGATGTAGCCGCAGTAGATTCCGAGTTGAGAAGTAGCCGCGGTAGAGTCCGAGTTGAGACGTAGCCGCAGTAGATTCCGAGTTGAGACGTAGCCGCAGTAGATTCCCAGTTGAGATGTAGCCGCAGTAGATTCCGAGTTGAGAAGTAGCCACAGTAGAGTCCGAGTTGAGACGTAGCCGCAGTAGATTCCGAGTTGAGACGTAGCCGCAGTAGATTCCGAGTTGAGAAGTAGCCACAGTAGAGTCCGAGTTGAGACGTAGCCGCAGTAGATTCCGAGTTGAGACGTAGCCGCAGTAGATTCCGAGTTGAGAAGTAGCCACAGTAGATTCCGAGTTGAGACGTAGCCGCAGTAGATTCCGAGTTGAGACGTAGCCGCAGTAGATTCCGAGTTGAGAAGTAGCCACAGTAGATTCCGAGTTGAGACGTAGCCGCAGTAGATTCCGAGTTGAGAAGTAGCCACAGTAGATTCCGAGTTGAGAAGTAGCCACAGTAGAGTCCGAGTTGAGACGTAGCCGCAGTAGATTCCGAGTTGAGACGTAGCCGCAGTAGATTCCGAGTTGAGAAGTAGCCACAGTAGAGTCCGAGTTGAGACGTAGCCGCAGTAGATTCCGAGTTGAGACGTAGCCGCAGTAGATTCCGAGTTGAGAAGTAGCCGCAGTAGATTCCGAGTTGAGACGTAGCCGCAGTAGATTCCGAGTTGAGAAGTAGCCACAGTAGATTCCGAGTTGAGAAGTAGCCACAGTAGAGTCCGAGTTGAGACGTAGCCGCAGTAGATTCCGACTTGAGACGTAGCCGCAGTAGATTCCGAGTTGAGAAGTAGCCACAGTAGAGTCCGAGTTGAGACGTAGCCGCAGTAGATTCCGAGTTGAGACGTAGCCGCAGTAGATTCCGAGTTGAGAAGTAGCCGCAGAGGACTCTGAGTTGAGTCGTAGCCGCAGTAGATTCCGAGTTGAGAAGTAGCCGCAGAGGACTCTTAGTTGAGTCGTAGCCGCAGTAGATTCCGAGTTGAGAAGTAGCCGCAGTAGATTCCGAGTTGAGACGTAGCCGCAGTAGATTCCGAGTTGAGAAGTAGCCGCAGAGGACTCTGAGTTGAGTCGTAGCCGCAGTAGATTCCGAGTTGAGACGTAGCCGCAGTAGAGTCCGAGTTGAGAAGTAGCCGCAGTAGATTCCGAGTTGAGTCGTAGCCGCAGTAGATTCCGAGTTGAGAAGTAGCCGCAGTAGATTGCGAGTTGAGACGTAGCCGCAGTAGATTCCGAGTTGAGACGTAGCCGCAGTAGATTCCGAGTTGAGAAGTAGCCGCAGAGGACTCTGAGTTGAGTCGTAGCCGCAGTAGATTCCGAGTTGAGAAGTAGCCGCAGTAGATTCCGTGTTGAGAAGTAGCCGCAGAGGACTCTGAGTTGAGTCGTAGCCGCAGTAGATTCCGAGTTGAGAAGTAGCCGCAGAGGACTCTGAGTTGAGTCGTAGCCGCAGTAGATTCCGAGTTGAGAAGTAGCCGCAGTAGATTCCGAGTTGAGACGTAGCCGCAGTAGATTCCGAGTTGAGTCGTAGCCGCAGTAGATTCCGAGTTGAGAAGTAGCCGCAGTAGATTCCGAGTTGAGACGTAGCCGCAGTAGATTCCGAGTTGAGACGTAGCCGCAGTAGATTCCGAGTTGAGAAGTAGCCGCAGTAGATTCCGAGTTGAGACGTAGCCGCAGTAGATTCCGAGTTGAGAAGTAGCCGCAGAGGACTCTGAGTTGAGTCGTAGCCGCAGTAGATTCCGAGTTGAGTCGTAGCCGCAGTAGATTCCGAGTTGAGAAGTAGCCGCAGTAGATTCCGAGTTGAGTCGTAGCCGCAGTAGATTCCGAGTTGAGAAGTAGCCGCAGTGGACTCCGAGTTGAGACGTAGCCGCAGTAGATTCCGAGTTGAGAAGTAGCCGCAGTAGATTCCGAGTTGAGACGTAGCCGCAGTAGATTCCGAGTTGAGAAGTAGCCACAGTAGATTCCGAGTTGAGAAGTAGCCACAGTAGAGTCCGAGTTGAGACGTAGCCGCAGTAGATTCCGAGTTGAGACGTAGCCGCAGTAGATTCCGAGTTGAGACGTAGCCGCAGTGCACTCCGAGTTGAGACGTAGCCGCAGTGGATTCCGAGTTGAGACGTAGCCGCAGTAGATTCCGACTTGAGACGTAGCCGCAGTAGATTCCGAGTTGAGACGTAGCCGCAGTAGATTCCCAGTTGAGACGTAGCCGCAGTAGATTCCGAGTTGAGATGTAGCCGCAGTAGATTCCGAGTTGAGTCGTAGCCGCAGTAGAGTCCGAGTTGAGACGTAGCCGCAGTAGATTCCGAGTTGAGACGTAGCCGCAGGAGATTCCCAGTTGAGATGTAGCCGCAGTAGATTCCGAGTTGAGAAGTAGCCACAGTAGAGTCCGAGTTGAGACCTAGCCGCAGTAGATTCCGAGTTGAGACGTAGCCGCAGTAGATTCCGAGTTGAGAAGTAGCCACAGTAGAGTCCGAGTTGAGAAGTAGCCGCAGTAGATTCCGAGTTGAGTCGTAGCCGCAGTAGATTCCGAGTTGAGATGTAGCCGCAGTAGATTCCGAGTTGAGTCGTAGCCGCAGTAGATTCCGAGTTGAGAAGTAGCCGCAGTAGATTCCGAGTTGAGACGTAGCCGCAGTAGATTCCGAGTTGAGAAGTAACCGCAGTAGATTCCGAGTTGAGACGTAGCCGCAGTACATTCCGAGTTGAGAAGTAGCCGCAGAGGACTCTGAGTTGAGTCGTAGCCGCAGTAGATTCCGAGTTGAGTCGTAGCCGCAGTAGATTCCGAGTTGAGAAGTAGCCGCAGTAGATTCCGAGTTGAGTCGTAGCCGCAGTAGATTCCGAGTTGAGAAGTAGCCGCAGTAGATTCCGAGTTGAGAAGTAGCCGCAGTAGATTCCGAGTTGAGAAGTAGCCGCAGTAGATTCCGAGTTGAGACGTAGCCGCAGTAGATTCCGAGTTGAGAAGTAGCCACAGTAGATTCCGAGTTGAGAAGTAGCCACAGTAGTGTCCGAGTTGAGACGTAGCCGCAGTAGATTCCGAGTTGAGACGTAGCCGCAGTAGATTCCGAGTTGAGACGTAGCCGCAGTAGATTCCGAGTTGAGACGTAGCCGCAGTGCACTCCGAGTTGAGACGTAGCCGCAGTGGATTCCGAGTTGAGACGTAGCCGCAGTAGATTCCGACTTGAGACGTAGCCGCAGTAGATTCCGAGTTGAGACGTAGCCGCAGTAGATTCCCAGTTGAGATGTAGCCGCAGTAGATTCCGAGTTGAGAAGTAGCCACAGTAGAGTCCGAGTTGAGACGTAGCCGCAGTAGATTCCGAGTTGAGACGTAGCCGCAGGAGATTCCCAGTTGAGATGTAGCCGCAGTAGATTCCGAGTTGAGAAGTAGCCACAGTAGAGTCTGAGTTGAGACGTAGCCGCAGTAGATTCCGAGTTGAGACGTAGCCGCAGTAGATTCCGAGTTGAGTCGTAGCCGCAGTAGATTCCGAGTTGAGAAGTAGCCGCAGTAGATTCCGAGTTGAGACGTAGCCGCAGTAGATTCCGAGTTGAGACGTAGCCGCAGTAGATTCCGAGTTGAGAAGTAGCCGCAGTAGATTCCGAGTTGAGACGTAGCCGCAGTAGATTCCGAGTTGAGAAGTAGCCGCAGAGGACTCTGAGTTGAGTCGTAGCCGCAGTAGATTCCGAGTTGAGTCGTAGCCGCAGTAGATTCCGAGTTGAGAAGTAGCCGCAGTAGATTCCGAGTTGAGTCGTAGCCGCAGTAGATTCCGAGTTGAGAAGTAGCCGCAGTGGACTCCGAGTTGAGACGTAGCCGCAGTAGATTCCGAGTTGAGAAGTAGCCGCAGTAGATTCCGAGTTGAGACGTAGCCGCAGTAGATTCCGAGTTGAGAAGTAGCCACAGTAGATTCCGAGTTGAGAAGTAGCCACAGTAGAGTCCGAGTTGAGACGTAGCCGCAGTAGATTCCGAGTTGAGACGTAGCCGCAGTAGATTCCGAGTTGAGACGTAGCCGCAGTGCACTCCGAGTTGAGACGTAGCCGCAGTGGATTCCGAGTTGAGACGTAGCCGCAGTAGATTCCGACTTGAGACGTAGCCGCAGTAGATTCCGAGTTGAGACGTAGCCGCAGTAGATTCCCAGTTGAGACGTAGCCGCAGTAGATTCCGAGTTGAGATGTAGCCGCAGTAGATTCCGAGTTGAGTCGTAGCCGCAGTAGAGTCCGAGTAGAGACGTAGCCGCAGTAGATTCCGAGTTGAGACGTAGCCGCAGGAGATTCCCAGTTGAGATGTAGCCGCAGTAGATTCCGAGTTGAGAAGTAGCCACAGTAGAGTCCGAGTTGAGACGTAGCCGCAGTAGATTCCGAGTTGAGACGTAGCCGCAGTAGATTCCGAGTTGAGAAGTAGCCACAGTAGAGTCCGAGTTGAGAAGTAGCCGCAGTAGATTCCGAGTTGAGTCGTAGCCGCAGTAGATTCCGAGTTGAGATGTAGCCGCAGTAGATTCCGAGTTGAGTCGTAGCCGCAGTAGATTCCGAGTTGAGAAGTAGCCGCAGTAGATTTCGAGTTGATACGTAGCCGCAGTAGATTCCGAGTTGAGAAGTAGCCGCAGTAGATTCCGAGTTGAGACGTAGCCGCAGTAGATTCCGAGTTGAGAAGTAGCCGCAGAGGACTCTGAGTTGAGTCGTAGCCGCAGTAGATTCCGAGTTGAGTCGTAGCCGCAGTAGATTCCGAGTTGAGAAGTAGCCGCAGTAGATTCCGAGTTGAGTCGTAGCCGCAGTAGATTCCGAGTTGAGAAGTAGCCGCAGTAGATTCCGAGTTGAGAAGTAGCCGCAGTAGATTCCGAGTTGAGACGTAGCCGCAGTAGATTCCGAGTTGAGAAGTAGCCACAGTAGATTCCGAGTTGAGAAGTAGCCACAGTAGAGTCCGAGTTGAGACGTAGCCGCAGTAGATTCCTAGTTGAGACGTAGCCGCAGTAGATTCCGAGTTGAGACGTAGCCGCAGTAGATTCCGAGTTGAGACGTAGCCGCAGTGCACTCCGAGTTGAGACGTAGCCGCAGTGGATTCCGAGTTGAGACGTAGCCGCAGTAGATTCCGACTTGAGACGTAGCCGCAGTAGATTCCGAGTTGAGACGTAGCCGCAGTAGATTCCGAGTTGAGAAGTAGCCACAGTAGATTCCGAGTTGAGAAGTAGCCACAGTAGAGTCCGAGTTGAGACGTAGCCGCAGTAGATTCCGAGTTGAGACGTAGCCGCAGTAGATTCCGAGTTGAGACGTAGCCGCAGTGCACTCCGAGTTGAGACGTAGCCGCAGTGGATTCCGAGTTGAGACGTAGCCGCAGTAGATTCCGACTTGAGACGTAGCCGCAGTAGATTCCGAGTTGAGACGTAGCCGCAGTAGATTCCCAGTTGAGACGTAGCCGCAGTAGATTCCGAGTTGAGATGTAGCCGCAGTAGATTCCGAGTTGAGTCGTAGCCGCAGTAGAGTCCGAGTTGAGACGTAGCCGCAGTAGATTCCGAGTTGAGACGTAGCCGCAGGAGATTCCCAGTTGAGATGTAGCCGCAGTAGATTCCGAGTTGAGAAGTAGCCACAGTAGAGTCCGAGTTGAGACGTAGCCGCAGTAGATTCCGAGTTGAGACGTAGCCGCAGTAGATTCCGAGTTGAGAAGTAGCCACAGTAGAGTCCGAGTTGAGAAGTAGCCGCAGTAGATTCCGAGTTGAGTCGTAGCCGCAGTAGATTCCGAGTTGAGATGTAGCCGCAGTAGATTCCGAGTTGAGTCGTAGCCGCAGTAGATTCCGAGTTGAGAAGTAGCCGCAGTAGATTCCGAGTTGAGACGTAGCCGCAGTAGATTCCGAGTTGAGAAGTAGCCGCAGTAGATTCCGAGTTGAGACGTAGCCGCAGTAGATTCCGAGTTGAGAAGTAGCCGCAGAGGACTCTGAGTTGAGTCGTAGCCGCAGTAGATTCCGAGTTGAGTCGTAGCCGCAGTAGATTCCGAGTTGAGAAGTAGCCGCAGTAGATTCCGAGTTGAGTCGTAGCCGCAGTAGATTCCGAGTTGAGAAGTAGCCGCAGTAGATTCCGAGTTGAGAAGTAGCCGCAGTAGATTCCGAGTTGAGAAGTAGCCGCAGTAGATTCCGAGTTGAGACGTAGCCGCAGTAGATTCCGAGTTGAGAAGTAGCCACAGTAGATTCCGAGTTGAGAAGTAGCCACAGTAGAGTCCGAGTTGAGACGTAGCCGCAGTGCACTCCGAGTTGAGACGTAGCCGCAGTGGATTCCGAGTTGAGACGTAGCCGCAGTAGATTCCGACTTGAGACGTAGCCGCAGTAGATTCCGAGTTGAGACGTAGCCGCAGTAGATTCCGAGTTGAGACGTAGCCGCAGTAGATTCCGAGTTGAGAAGTAGCCACAGTAGAGTCCGAGTTGAGACGTAGCCGCAGTGCACTCCGAGTTGAGACGTAGCCGCAGTGGATTCCGAGTTGAGACGTAGCCGCAGTAGATTCCGACTTGAGACGTAGCCGCAGTAGATTCCGAGTTGAGACGTAGCCGCAGTAGATTCCGAGTTGAGACGTAGCCGCAGTGGATTCCGAGTTGAGACGTAGCCGCAGTAGATTCCGACTTGAGACGTAGCCGCAGTAGATTCCGAGTTGAGACGTAGCCGCAGTAGATTCCCAGTTGAGACGTAGCCGCAGTAGATTCCGAGTTGAGATGTAGCCGCAGTAGATTCCGAGTTGAGTCGTAGCCGCAGTAGAGTCCGAGTTGAGACGTAGCCGCAGTAGATTCCGAGTTGAGACGTAGCCGCAGGAGATTCCCAGTTGAGATGTAGCCGCAGTAGATTCCGAGTTGAGAAGTAGCCACAGTAGAGTCCGAGTTGAGACGTAGCCGCAGTAGATTCCGAGTTGAGACGTAGCCGCAGTAGATTCCGAGTTGAGAAGTAGCCACAGTAGAGTCCGAGTTGAGAAGTAGCCGCAGTAGATTCCGAGTTGAGTCGTAGCCGCAGTAGATTCCGAGTTGAGATGTAGCCGCAGTAGATTCCGAGTTGAGTCGTAGCCGCAGTAGATTCCGAGTTGAGAAGTAGCCGCAGTAGATTTCGAGTTGATACGTAGCCGCAGTAGATTCCGAGTTGAGAAGTAGCCGCAGTAGATTCCGAGTTGAGACGTAGCCGCAGTAGATTCCGAGTTGAGAAGTAGCCGCAGAGGACTCTGAGTTGAGTCGTAGCCGCAGTAGATTCCGAGTTGAGTCGTAGCCGCAGTAGATTCCGAGTTGAGAAGTAGCCGCAGTAGATTCCGAGTTGAGTCGTAGCCGCAGTAGATTCCGAGTTGAGAAGTAGCCGCAGTAGATTCCGAGTTGAGAAGTAGCCACAGTAGAGTCCGAGTTGAGACGTAGCCGCAGTAGATTCCGAGTTGAGACGTAGCCGCAGTAGATTCCGAGTTGAGACGTAGCCGCAGTAGATTCCGAGTTGAGACGTAGCCGCAGTGCACTCCGAGTTGAGACGTAGCCGCAGTGGATTCCGAGTTGAGACGTAGCCGCAGTAGATTCCGACTTGAGACGTAGCCGCAGTAGATTCCGAGTTGAGACGTAGCCGCAGTAGATTCCGAGTTGAGAAGTAGCCACAGTAGATTCCGAGTTGAGAAGTAGCCACAGTAGAGTCCGAGTTGAGACGTAGCCGCAGTAGATTCCGAGTTGAGACGTAGCCGCAGTAGATTCCGAGTTGAGACGTAGCCGCAGTGCACTCCGAGTTGAGACGTAGCCGCAGTGGATTCCGAGTTGAGACGTAGCCGCAGTAGATTCCGACTTGAGACGTAGCCGCAGTAGATTCCGAGTTGAGACGTAGCCGCAGTAGATTCCCAGTTGAGACGTAGCCGCAGTAGATTCCGAGTTGAGATGTAGCCGCAGTAGATTCCGAGTTGAGTCGTAGCCGCAGTAGAGTCCGAGTTGAGACGTAGCCGCAGTAGATTCCGAGTTGAGACGTAGCCGCAGGAGATTCCCAGTTGAGATGTAGCCGCAGTAGATTCCGAGTTGAGAAGTAGCCACAGTAGAGTCCGAGTTGAGACGTAGCCGCAGTAGATTCCGAGTTGAGACGTAGCCGCAGTAGATTCCGAGTTGAGAAGTAGCCACAGTAGAGTCCGAGTTGAGAAGTAGCCGCAGTAGATTCCGAGTTGAGTCGTAGCCGCAGTAGATTCCGAGTTGAGATGTAGCCGCAGTAGATTCCGAGTTGAGTCGTAGCCGCAGTAGATTCCGAGTTGAGAAGTAGCCGCAGTAGATTCCAAGTTGAGACGTAGCCGCAGTAGATTCCGAGTTGAGAAGTAGCCGCAGTAGATTCCGAGTTGAGACGTAGCCGCAGTAGATTCCGAGTTGAGAAGTAGCCGCAGAGGACTCTGAGTTGAGTCGTAGCCGCAGTAGATTCCGAGTTGAGTCGTAGCCGCAGTAGATTCCGAGTTGAGAAGTAGCCGCAGTAGATTCCGAGTTGAGTCGTAGCTGCAGTAGATTCCGAGTTGAGAAGTAGCCGCAGTAGATTCCGAGTTGAGAAGTAGCCGCAGTAGATTCCGAGTTGAGAAGTAGCCGCAGTAGATTCCGAGTTGAGACGTAGCCGCAGTAGATTCCGAGTTGAGAAGTAGCCACAGTAGATTCCGAGTTGAGAAGTAGCCACAGTAGAGTCCGAGTTGAGACGTAGCCGCAGTAGATTCCGAGTTGAGACGTAGCCGCAGTAGATTCCGAGTTGAGACGTAGCCGCAGTAGATTCCGAGTTGAGACGTAGCCGCAGTGCACTCCGAGTTGAGACGTAGCCGCAGTGGATTCCGAGTTGAGACGTAGCCGCAGTAGATTCCGACTTGAGACGTAGCCGCAGTAGATTCCGAGTTGAGACGTAGCCGCAGTAGATTCCCAGTTGAGATGTAGCCGCAGTAGATTCCGAGTTGAGAAGTAGCCACAGTAGAGTCCGAGTTGAGACGTAGCCGCAGTAGATTCCGAGTTGAGACGTAGCCGCAGGAGATTCCCAGTTGAGATGTAGCCGCAGTTGATTCCGAGTTGAGAAGTAGCCACAGTAGAGTCCGAGTTGAGACGTAGCCGCAGTAGATTCCGAGTTGAGACGTAGCCGCAGTAGATTCCGAGTTGAGAAGTAGCCACAGTAGAGTCCGAGTTGAGAAGTAGCCGCAGTAGATTCCGAGTTGAGACGTAGCCGCAGTAGATTCCGAGTTGAGAAGTAGCCGCAGAGGACTCTGAGTTGAGTCGTAGCCGCAGTAGATTCCGAGTTGAGTCGTAGCCGCAGTAGATTCCGAGTTGAGTCGTAGCCGCAGTAGATTCCGAGTTGAGAAGTAGCCGCAGTAGATTCCGAGTTGAGTCGTAGCCGCAGTAGATTCCGAGTTGAGAAGTAGCCGCAGTAGATTCCGAGTTGAGACGTAGCCGCAGTAGATTCCGAGTTGAGATGTAGCCGCAGTAGATTCCGAGTTGAGAAGTAGCCACATTAGAGTCCGAGTTGAGACGTAGCCGCAGTAGATTCCGAGTTGAGACGTAGCCGCAGTAGATTCCGAGTTGAGAAGTAGCCACAGTAGAGTCCGAGTTGAGACGTAGCCGCAGTAGATTCCGAGTTGAGACGTAGCCGCAGTAGATTCCGAGTTGAGAAGTAGCCGCAGAGGACTCTGAGTTGAGTCGTAGCCGCAGTAGATTCCGAGTTGAGTCGTAGCCGCAGTAGATTCCGAGTTGAGAAGTAGCCGCAGTAGATTCCGAGTTGAGACGTAGCCGCAGTAGATTCCGAGTTGAGAAGTAGCCGCAGTAGATTCCGAGTTGAGACGTAGCCGCAGTAGATTCCGAGTTGAGATGTAGCCGCAGTAGATTCCGAGTTGAGAAGTAGCCACAGTAGAGTCCGAGTTGAGACGTAGCCGCAGTAGATTCCGAGTTGAGACGTAGCCGCAGTAGATTCCGAGTTGAGAAGTAGCCACAGTAGAGTCCGAGTTGAGAAGTAGCCGCAGTAGATTCCGAGTTGAGACGTAGCCGCAGTAGATTCCGAGTTGAGAAGTAGCCGCAGAGGACTCTGAGTTGAGTCGTAGCCGCAGTAGATTCCGAGTTGAGTCGTAGCCGCAGTAGATTCTGAGTTGAGACGTAGCCGCAGTAGATTCCGAGTTGAGTCGTAGCCGCAGTAGATTCCGAGTTGAGAAGTAGCCACAGTAGAGTCCGAGTTGAGACGTAGCCGCAGTGCACTCCGAGTTGAGACGTAGCCGCAGTGGATTCCGAGTTGAGACGTAGCCGCAGTAGATTCCGAGTTGAGACGTAGCCGCAGTAGATTCCGAGTTGAGACGTAGCCGCAGTAGATTCCCAGTTGAGATGTAGCCGCAGTAGATTCCGAGTTGAGAAGTAGCCACAGTAGAGTCCGAGTTGAGACATAGCCGCAGTAGATTCCGAGTTGAGACGTAGCCGCAGTAGATTCTGAGTTGAGAAGTAGCCACAGTAGAGTCCGAGTTGAGAAGTAGCCGCAGTAGATTCCGAGTTGAGACGTAGCCGCAGTAGATTCCGAGTTGAGAAGTAGCCACAGTAGATTCCGAGTTGAGAAGTAGCCACAGTAGAGTCCGAGTTGAGACGTAGCCGCAGTGCACTCCGAGTTGAGACGTAGCCGCAGTGGATTCCGAGTTGAGACGTAGCCGCAGTAGATTCCGACTTGAGACGTAGCCGCAGTAGATTCCGAGTTGAGACGTAGCCGCAGTAGATTCCGAGTTGAGACGTAGCCGCAGTAGATTCCGAGTTGAGAAGTAGCCACAGTAGAGTCCGAGTTGAGACGTAGCCGCAGTGCACTCCGAGTTGAGACGTAGCCGCAGTGGATTCCGAGTTGAGACGTAGCCGCAGTAGATTCCGACTTGAGACGTAGCCGCAGTAGATTCCGAGTTGAGACGTAGCCGCAGTAGATTCCGAGTTGAGACGTAGCCGCAGTGGATTCCGAGTTGAGACGTAGCCGCAGTAGATTCCGACTTGAGACGTAGCCGCAGTAGATTCCGAGTTGAGACGTAGCCGCAGTAGATTCCCAGTTGAGACGTAGCCGCAGTAGATTCCGAGTTTAGATGTAGCCGCAGTAGATTCCGAGTTGAGTCGTAGCCGCAGTAGAGTCCGAGTTGAGACGTAGCCGCAGTAGATTCCGAGTTGAGACGTAGCCGCAGGAGATTCCCAGTTGAGATGTAGCCGCAGTAGATTCCGAGTTGAGAAGTAGCCACAGTAGAGTCCGAGTTGAGACGTAGCCGCAGTAGATTCCGAGTTGAGACGTAGCCGCAGTAGATTCCGAGTTGAGAAGTAGCCACAGTAGAGTCCGAGTTGAGAAGTAGCCGCAGTAGATTCCGAGTTGAGTCGTAGCCGCAGTAGATTCCGAGTTGAGATGTAGCCGCAGTAGATTCCGAGTTGAGTCGTAGCCGCAGTAGATTCCGAGTTGAGAAGTAGCCGCAGTAGATTTCGAGTTGATACGTAGCCGCAGTAGATTCCGAGTTGAGAAGTAGCCGCAGTAGATTCCGAGTTGAGACGTAGCCGCAGTAGATTCCGAGTTGAGAAGTAGCCGCAGAGGACTCTGAGTTGAGTCGTAGCCGCAGTAGATTCCGAGTTGAGTCGTAGCCGCAGTAGATTCCGAGTTGAGAAGTAGCCGCAGTAGATTCCGAGTTGAGTCGTAGCCGCAGTAGATTCCGAGTTGAGAAGTAGCCGCAGTAGATTCCGAGTTGAGAAGTAGCCACAGTAGAGTCCGAGTTGAGACGTAGCCGCAGTAGATTCCGAGTTGAGACGTAGCCGCAGTAGATTCCGAGTTGAGACGTAGCCGCAGTAGATTCCGAGTTGAGACGTAGCCGCAGTGCACTCCGAGTTGAGACGTAGCCGCAGTGGATTCCGAGTTGAGACGTAGCCGCAGTAGATTCCGACTTGAGACGTAGCCGCAGTAGATTCCGAGTTGAGACGTAGCCGCAGTAGATTCCGAGTTGAGAAGTAGCCACAGTAGATTCCGAGTTGAGAAGTAGCCACAGTAGAGTCCGAGTTGAGACGTAGCCGCAGTAGATTCCGAGTTGAGACGTAGCCGCAGTAGATTCCGAGTTGAGACGTAGCCGCAGTGCACTCCGAGTTGAGACGTAGCCGCAGTGGATTCCGAGTTGAGACGTAGCCGCAGTAGATTCCGACTTGAGACGTAGCCGCAGTAGATTCCGAGTTGAGACGTAGCCGCAGTAGATTCCCAGTTGAGACGTAGCCGCAGTAGATTCCGAGTTGAGATGTAGCCGCAGTAGATTCCGAGTTGAGTCGTAGCCGCAGTAGAGTCCGAGTTGAGACGTAGCCGCAGTAGATTCCGAGTTGAGACGTAGCCGCAGGAGATTCCCAGTTGAGATGTAGCCGCAGTAGATTCCGAGTTGAGAAGTAGCCACAGTAGAGTCCGAGTTGAGACGTAGCCGCAGTAGATTCCGAGTTGAGACGTAGCCGCAGTAGATTCCGAGTTGAGAAGTAGCCACAGTAGAGTCCGAGTTGAGAAGTAGCCGCAGTAGATTCCGAGTTGAGTCGTAGCCGCAGTAGATTCCGAGTTGAGATGTAGCCGCAGTAGATTCCGAGTTGAGTCGTAGCCGCAGTAGATTCCGAGTTGAGAAGTAGCCGCAGTAGATTCCGAGTTGAGACGTAGCCGCAGTAGATTCCGAGTTGAGAAGTAGCCGCAGTAGATTCCGAGTTGAGACGTAGCCGCAGTAGATTCCGAGTTGAGAAGTAGCCGCAGAGGACTCTGAGTTGAGTCGTAGCCGCAGTAGATTCCGAGTTGAGTCGTAGCCGCAGTAGATTCCGAGTTGAGAAGTAGCCGCAGTAGATTCCGAGTTGAGTCGTAGCTGCAGTAGATTCCGAGTTGAGAAGTAGCCGCAGTAGATTCCGAGTTGAGAAGTAGCCGCAGTAGATTCCGAGTTGAGAAGTAGCCGCAGTAGATTCCGAGTTGAGACGTAGCCGCAGTAGATTCCGAGTTGAGAAGTAGCCACAGTAGATTCCGAGTTGAGAAGTAGCCACAGTAGAGTCCGAGTTGAGACGTAGCCGCAGTAGATTCCGAGTTGAGACGTAGCCGCAGTAGATTCCGAGTTGAGACGTAGCCGCAGTAGATTCCGAGTTGAGACGTAGCCGCAGTGCACTCCGAGTTGAGACGTAGCCGCAGTGGATTCCGAGTTGAGACGTAGCCGCAGTAGATTCCGACTTGAGACGTAGCCGCAGTAGATTCCGAGTTGAGACGTAGCCGCAGTAGATTCCCAGTTGAGATGTAGCCGCAGTAGATTCCGAGTTGAGAAGTAGCCACAGTAGAGTCCGAGTTGAGACGTAGCCGCAGTAGATTCCGAGTTGAGACGTAGCCGCAGGAGATTCCCAGTTGAGATGTAGCCGCAGTTGATTCCGAGTTGAGAAGTAGCCACAGTAGAGTCCGAGTTGAGACGTAGCCGCAGTAGATTCCGAGTTGAGACGTAGCCGCAGTAGATTCCGAGTTGAGAAGTAGCCACAGTAGAGTCCGAGTTGAGAAGTAGCCGCAGTAGATTCCGAGTTGAGACGTAGCCGCAGTAGATTCCGAGTTGAGAAGTAGCCGCAGAGGACTCTGAGTTGAGTCGTAGCCGCAGTAGATTCCGAGTTGAGTCGTAGCCGCAGTAGATTCCGAGTTGAGTCGTAGCCGCAGTAGATTCCGAGTTGAGAAGTAGCCGCAGTAGATTCCGAGTTGAGTCGTAGCCGCAGTAGATTCCGAGTTGAGAAGTAGCCGCAGTAGATTCCGAGTTGAGACGTAGCCGCAGTAGATTCCGAGTTGAGATGTAGCCGCAGTAGATTCCGAGTTGAGAAGTAGCCACATTAGAGTCCGAGTTGAGACGTAGCCGCAGTAGATTCCGAGTTGAGACGTAGCCGCAGTAGATTCCGAGTTGAGAAGTAGCCACAGTAGAGTCCGAGTTGAGACGTAGCCGCAGTAGATTCCGAGTTGAGACGTAGCCGCAGTAGATTCCGAGTTGAGAAGTAGCCGCAGAGGACTCTGAGTTGAGTCGTAGCCGCAGTAGATTCCGAGTTGAGTCGTAGCCGCAGTAGATTCCGAGTTGAGAAGTAGCCGCAGTAGATTCCGAGTTGAGACGTAGCCGCAGTAGATTCCGAGTTGAGAAGTAGCCGCAGTAGATTCCGAGTTGAGACGTAGCCGCAGTAGATTCCGAGTTGAGATGTAGCCGCAGTAGATTCCGAGTTGAGAAGTAGCCACAGTAGAGTCCGAGTTGAGACGTAGCCGCAGTAGATTCCGAGTTGAGACGTAGCCGCAGTAGATTCCGAGTTGAGAAGTAGCCACAGTAGAGTCCGAGTTGAGAAGTAGCCGCAGTAGATTCCGAGTTGAGACGTAGCCGCAGTAGATTCCGAGTTGAGAAGTAGCCGCAGAGGACTCTGAGTTGAGTCGTAGCCGCAGTAGATTCCGAGTTGAGTCGTAGCCGCAGTAGATTCTGAGTTGAGACGTAGCCGCAGTAGATTCCGAGTTGAGTCGTAGCCGCAGTAGATTCCGAGTTGAGAAGTAGCCACAGTAGAGTCCGAGTTGAGACGTAGCCGCAGTGCACTCCGAGTTGAGACGTAGCCGCAGTGGATTCCGAGTTGAGACGTAGCCGCAGTAGATTCCGAGTTGAGACGTAGCCGCAGTAGATTCCGAGTTGAGACGTAGCCGCAGTAGATTCCCAGTTGAGATGTAGCCGCAGTAGATTCCGAGTTGAGAAGTAGCCACAGTAGAGTCCGAGTTGAGACATAGCCGCAGTAGATTCCGAGTTGAGACGTAGCCGCAGTAGATTCTGAGTTGAGAAGTAGCCACAGTAGAGTCCGAGTTGAGAAGTAGCCGCAGTAGATTCCGAGTTGAGACGTAGCCGCAGTAGATTCCGAGTTGAGAAGTAGCCGCAGAGGACTCTGAGTTGAGTCGTAGCCGCAGTAGATTCCGAGTTGAGTCGTAGCCGCAGTAGATTCCGAGTTGAGAAGTAGCCGCAGTAGATTCCGAGTTGAGTCGTAGCCGCAGTAGATTCCGAGTTGAGAAGTAGCCGCAGTAGATTCCGAGTTGAGACGTAGCCGCAGTAGATTCCGAGTTGAGATGTAGCCGCAGTAGATTCCGAGTTGAGAAGTAGCCACAGTAGAGTCCGAGTTGAGACGTAGCCGCAGTAGATTCCGAGTTGAGACGTAGCCGCAGTAGATTCCGAGTTGAGAAGTAGACACAGTAGAGTCCGAGTTGAGAAGTAGCCGCAGTAGATTCCGAGTTGAGACGTAGCCGCAGTAGATTCCGAGTTGAGAAGTAGCCGCAGAGGACTCTGAGTTGAGTCGTAGCCGCAGTAGATTCCGAGTTGAGTCGTAGCCGCAGTAGATTCCGAGTTGAGAAGTAGCCGCAGTAGATTCCGAGTTTAGTCGTAGCCGCAGTAGATTCCGAGTTGAGAAGTAGCCACAGTAGAGTCCGAGTTGAGACGTAGCCGCTGTGTACTCCGAGTTGAGACGTAGCCGCAGTGGATTCCGAGTTGAGACGTAGCCGCAGTAGATTCCGAGTTGAGACGTAGCCGCAGTAGATTCCGAGTTGAGACGTAGCCGCAGTAGATTCCCAGTTGAGATGTAGCCGCAGTAGATTCCGAGTTGAGAAGTAGCCACAGTAGAGTCCGAGTTGAGACGTAGCCGCAGTAGATTCCGAGTTGAGACGTAGCCGCAGTAGATTACGAGTTGAGAAGTAGCCACAGTAGAGTCCGAGTTGAGAAGTAGCCGCAGTAGATTCCGAGTTGAGACGTAGCCGCAGTAGATTCCGAGTTGAGAAGTAGCCGCAGTAGATTCCGAGTTGAGTCGTAGCCGCAGTAGATTCCGAGTTGAGAAGTAGCCGCAGTAGATTCCGAGTTGAGACGTAGCCGCAGTAGATTCCGAGTTGAGATGTAGCCGCAGTAGATTCCGAGTTGAGAAGTAGCCACAGTAGAGTCCGAGTTGAGACGTAGCCGCAGTAGATTCCGAGTTGAGACGTAGCCGCAGTAGATTCCGAGTTGAGAAGTAGCCACAGTAGAGTCCGAGTTGAGAAGTAGCCGCAGTAGATTCCAAGTTGAGACGTAGCCGCAGTAGATTCCGAGTTGAGAAGTAGCCGCAGAGGACTCTGAGTTGAGTCGTAGCCGCAGTAGATTTCGAGTTGAGTCGTAGCCGCAGTAGATTCCGAGTTGAGAAGTAGCCGCAGTAGATTCCGAGTTGAGTCGTAGCCGCAGTAGATTCCGAGTTGAGAAGTAGCCACAGTAGAGTCCGAGTTGAGACGTAGCCGCAGTAGATTCCGAGTTGAGAAGTAGCCGCAGTAGATTCCGAGTTGAGACGTAGCCGCAGTAGATTCCGAGTTGAGATGTAGCCGCAGTAGATTCCGAGTTGAGATGTAGCCGCAGTAGATTCCGAGTTGAGAAGTAGCCACAGTAGAGTCCGAGTTGAGACGTAGCCGCAGTAGATTCCGAGTTGAGACGTAGCCGCAGTAGATTCCGAGTTGAGAAGTAGCCACAGTAGATTCCGAGTTGAGAAGTAGCCGCAGTAGATTCCGAGTTGAGACGTAGCCGCAGTAGATTCCGAGTTGAGAAGTAGCCGCAGAGGACTCTGAGTTGAGTCGTAGCCGCAGTAGATTCCGAGTTGAGTCGTAGCCGCAGTAGATTCCGAGTTGAGAAGTAGCCGCAGTAGATTCCGAGTTGAGACGTAGCCGCAGTAGATTCCGAGTTGAGATGTAGCCGCAGTAGATTCCGAGTTGAGACGTAGCCGCAGTAGATTCCGAGTTGAGACGTAGCCGCAGTAGATTCCCAGTTGAGATGTAGCCGCAGTAGATTCCGAGTTGAGAAGTAGCCACAGTAGAGTCCGAGTTGAGACGTAGCCGCAGTAGATTCCGAGTTGAGACGTAGCCGCAGTAGATTCCGAGTTGAGAAGTAGCCACAGTAGAGTCCGAGTTGAGAAGTAGCCGCAGTAGATTCCGAGTTGAGACGTAGCCGCAGTAGATTCCGAGTTGAGAAGTAGCCGCAGAGGACTCTGAGTTGAGTCGTAGCCGCAGTAGATTCCGAGTTGAGTCGTAGCCACAGTAGATTCCGAGTTGAGAAGTAGCCGCAGTAGATTCCGAGTTGAGTCGTAGCCGCAGTAGATTCCGAGTTGAGAAGTAGCCGCAGTAGATTCCGAGTTGAGACGTAGCCGCAGTAGATTCCGAGTTGAGACGTAGCCGCAGTAGATTCCCAGTTGAGACGTAGCCGCAGTAGATTCCCAGTTGAGATGTAGCCGCAGTAGATTCCGAGTTGAGAAGTAGCCACAGTAGTGTCCGAGTTGAGACGTAGCCGCAGTAGATTCCGAGTTGAGACGTAGCCGCAGTAGATTCCGAGTTGAGAAGTAGCCACAGTAGAGTCCGAGTTGAGAAGAAGCCGCAGTAGATTCCGAGTTGAGACGTAGCCGCAGTAGATTCCGAGTTGAGACGTAGCCGCAGTAGATTCCCAGTTGAGATGTAGCCGCAGTAGATTCCGAGTTGAGAAGTAGCCACAGTAGAGTCCGAGTTGAGACGTAGCCGCAGTAGATTCCGAGTTGAGAAGTAGCCGCAGTAGATTCCGAGTTGAGACGTAGCCGCAGTAGATTTCGAGTTGAGAAGTAGCCGCAGAGGACTCTGAGTTGAGTCGTAGCCGCAGTAGATTCCGAGTTGAGTCGTAGCCGCAGTAGATTCCGAGTTGAGAAGTAGCCGCAGTAGATTCCGAGTTGAGACGTAGCCGCAGTAGATTCCGAGTTGAGAAGTAGCCGCAGTAGATTCCGAGTTGAGACGTAGCCGCAGTAGATTCCGAGTTGAGATGTAGCCGCAGTAGATTCCGAGTTGAGAAGTAGCCACAGTAGAGTCCGAGTTGAGACGTAGCCGCAGTAGATTCCGAGTTGAGACGTAGCCGCAGTAGATTCCGAGTTGAGAAGTAGCCACAGTAGAGTCCGAGTTGAGAAGTAGCCGCAGTAGATTCCGAGTTGAGACGTAGCCGCAGTAGATTCCGAGTTGAGAAGTAGCCGCAGAGGACTCTGAGTTGAGTCGTAGCCGCAGTAGATTCCGAGTTGAGTCGTAGCCGCAGTAGATTCCGAGTTGAGAAGTAGCCGCAGTAGATTCCGAGTTGAGTCGTAGCCGCAGTAGATTCCGAGTTGAGAAGTAGCCACAGTAGAGTCCGAGTTGAGACGTAGCCGCAGTGCACTCCGAGTTGAGACGTAGCCGCAGTGGATTCCGAGTTGAGACGTAGCCGCAGTAGATTCCGAGTTGAGACGTAGCCGCAGTAGATTCCGAGTTGAGACGTAGCCGCAGTAGATTCCCAGTTGAGATGTAGCCGCAGTAGATTCCGAGTTGAGAAGTAGCCACAGTAGAGTCCGAGTTGAGACGTAGCCGCAGTAGATTCCGAGTTGAGACGTAGCCGCAGTAGATTCCGAGTTGAGAAGTAGCCACAGTAGAGTCCGAGTTGAGAAGTAGCCGCAGTAGATTCCGAGTTGAGACGTAGCCGCAGTAGATTCCGAGTTGAGAAGTAGCCGCAGAGGACTCTGAGTTGAGTCGTAGCCGCAGTAGATTCCGAGTTGAGTCGTAGCCGCAGTAGATTCCGAGTTGAGAAGTAGCCGCAGTAGATTCCAAGTTGAGTCGTAGCCGCAGTAGATTCCGAGTTGAGAAGTAGCCGCAGTAGATTCCGAGTTGAGACGTAGCCGCAGTAGATTCCGAGTTGAGATGTAGCCGCAGTAGATTCCGAGTTGAGAAGTAGCCACAGTAGAGTCCGAGTTGAGACGTAGCCGCAGTAGATTCCGAGTTGAGACGTAGCCGCAGTAGATTCCGAGTTGAGAAGTAGCCACAGTAGAGTCCGAGTTGAGAAGTAGCCGCAGTAGATTCCGAGTTGAGACGTAGCCGCAGTAGATTCCGAGTTGAGAAGTAGCCGCAGAGGACTCTGAGTTGAGTCTTAGCCGCAGTAGATTCCGAGTTGAGTCGTAGCCGCAGTAGATTCCGAGTTGAGAAGTAGCCGCAGTAGATTCCGAGTTGAGTCGTAGCCGCAGTAGATTCCGAGTTGAGAAGTAGCCACAGTAGAGTCCGAGTTGAGACGTAGCCGCAGTAGATTCCGAGTTGAGAAGTAGCCGCAGTAGATTCCGAGTTGAGACGTAGCCGCAGTAGATTCCGAGTTGAGATGTAGCCGCAGTAGATTCCGAGTTGAGATGTAGCCGCAGTAGATTCCGAGTTGAGAAGTAGCCACAGTAGAGTCCGAGTTGAGACGTAGCCGCAGTAGATTCCGAGTTGAGACGTAGCCGCAGTAGATTCCGAGTTGAGAAGTAGCCACAGTAGATTCCGAGTTGAGAAGTAGCCGCAGTAGATTCCGAGTTGAGACGTAGCCGCAGTAGATTCCGAGTTGAGAAGTAGCCGCAGAGGACTCTGAGTTGAGTCGTAGCCGCAGTAGATTCCGAGTTGAGTCGTAGCCGCAGTAGATTCCGAGTTGAGAAGTAGCCGCAGTAGATTCCGAGTTGAGTCGTAGCCGCAGTAGATTCCGAGTTGAGATGTAGCCGCAGTAGATTCCGAGTTGAGACGTAGCCGCAGTAGATTCCGAGTTGAGACGTAGCCGCAGTAGATTCCGAGTTGAGACGTAGCCGCAGTAGATTCCCAGTTGAGATGTAGCCGCAGTAGATTCCGAGTTGAGAAGTAGCCACAGTAGAGTCCGAGTTGAGACGTAGCCGCAGTAGATTCCGAGTTGAGACGTAGCCGCAGTAGATTCCGAGTTGAGAAGTAGCCACAGTAGAGTCCGAGTTGAGAAGTAGCCGCAGTAGATTCAGAGTTGAGACGTAGCCGCAGTAGATTCTGAGTTGAGAAGTAGCCGCAGAGGACTCTGAGTTGAGTCGTAGCCGCAGTAGATTCCGAGTTGAGAAGTAGCCACAGTAGAGTCCGAGTTGAGACGTAGCCGCAGTAGATTCCGAGTTGAGACGTAGCCGCAGTAGATTCCGAGTTGAGAAGTAGCCACAGTAGAGTCCGAGTTGAGAAGTAGCCGCAGTAGATTCCGAGTTGAGACGTAGCCGCAGTAGATTCCGAGTTGAGAAGTAGCCGCAGAGGACTCTGAGTTGAGTCGTAGCCGCAGTAGTTTCCGAGTTGAGTCGTAGCCGCAGTAGATTCCGAGTTGAGAAGTAGCCGCAGTAGATTCCGAGTTGAGTCGTAGCCGCAGTAGATTCCGAGTTGAGAAGTAGCCACAGTAGAGTCCGAGTTGAGACGTAGCCGCAGTAGATTCCGAGTTGAGACGTAGCCGCAGTAGATTCCGAGTTGAGAAGTAGCCACAGTAGAGTCCGAGTTGAGAAGTAGCCGCAGTAGATTCCGAGTTGAGACGTAGCCGCAGTAGATTCCGAGTTGAGAAGTAGCCGCAGAGGACTCTGAGTTGAGTCGTAGCCGCAGTAGATTCCGAGTTGAGACGTAGCCGCAGTAGATTCCGAGTTGAGACGTAGCCGCAGTAGATTCCGAGTTGAGACGTAGCCGCAGTGCACTCCGAGTTGAGACGTAGCCGCAGTGGATTCCGAGTTGAGACGTAGCCGCAGTAGATTCCGAGTTGAGACGTAGCCGCAGTAGATTCCGAGTTGAGACGTAGCCGCAGTAGATTCCGAGTTGAGAAGTAGCCGCAGAGGACTCTGAGTTGAGTCGTAGCCGCAGTAGATTCCGAGTTGAGAAGTAGCCGCAGTAGATTCCGAGTTGAGACGTAGCCGCAGTAGATTCCGAGTTGAGAAGTAGCCACAGTAGAGTCCGAGTTGAGACGTAGCCGCAGTAGATTCCGAGTTGAGACGTAGCCGCAGTAGATTCCGAGTTGAGACGTAGCCGCAGTAGATTCCGAGTTGAGACGTAGCCGCAGTAGAGTCCGAGTTGAGACGTAGCCGCAGTAGATTCCGAGTTGAGAAGTAGCCTCAGTAGAGTCCGAGTTGAGACGTAGCCGCAGTAGATTCCGAGTTGAGAGGTAGCCGCAGTAGATTCCGAGTTGAGAAGTAGCCACAGTAGAGTCCGAGTTGAGACGTAGCCGCAGTAGATTCCGAGTCGAGACGTAGCCGCAGTAGATTCCGAGTTGAGAAGTAGCCACAGTAGAGTCCGAGTTGAGAAGTAGCCGCAGTAGATTCCGAGTTGAGACGTAGCCGCAGTAGATTCCGAGTTGAGAAGTAGCCGCAGAGGACTCTGAGTTGAGTCGTAGCCGCAGTAGATTCCGAGTTGAGTCGTAGCCGCAGTAGATTCCGAGTTGAGAAGTAGCCGCAGTAGATTCCGAGTTGAGTCGTAGCCGCAGTAGATTCCGAGTTGAGAAGTAGCCACAGTAGAGTCCGAGTTGAGACGTAGCCGCAGTAGATTCCGAGTTGAGAAGTAGCCGCAGTAGATTCCGAGTTGAGACGTAGCCGCAGTAGATTCCGAGTTGAGATGTAGCCGCAGTAGATTCCGAGTTGAGATGTAGCCGCAGTAGATTCCGAGTTGAGAAGTAGCCACAGTAGAGTCCGAGTTGAGACGTAGCCGCAGTAGATTCCGAGTTGAGACGTAGCCGCAGTAGATTCCGAGTTGAGAAGTAGCCACAGTAGAGTCCGAGTTGAGAAGTAGCCGCAGTAGATTCCGAGTTGAGACGTAGCCGCATTAGATTCCGAGTTGAGAAGTAGCCGCAGAGGACTCTGAGTTGAGTCGTAGCCGCTGTAGATTCCGAGTTGAGAAGTAGCCGCAGTAGATTCCGAGTTGAGTCGTAGCCGCAGTAGATTCCGAGTTGAGAAGTAGCCAAAGTAGAGTCCGAGTTGAGACGTAGCCGCAGTAGAGTTCGAGTTGAGAAGTAGCCGCAGTAGATTCCGAGTTGAGACGTAGCCGCAGTAGATTCCGAGTTGAGAAGTAGCCGCAGAGGACTCTGAGTTGAGTCGTAGCCGCAGTAGATTCCGAGTTGAGTCGTAGCCACAGTAGATTCCGAGTTGAGAAGTAGCCGCAGTAGATTCCGAGTTGAGTCGTAGCCGCAGTAGATTCCGAGTTGAGAAGTAGCCACAGTAGAGTCCGAGTTGAGACGTAGCCGCAGTAGATTCCGAGTTGAGACGTAGCCGCAGTAGATTCCGAGTTGAGAAGTAGCCACAGTAGAGTCCGAGTTGAGAAGTAGCCGCAGTAGATTCCGAGTTGAGACGTAGCCGCAGTAGATTCCGAGTTGAGAAGTAGCCGCAGAGTACTCTGAGTTGAGTCGTAGCCGCAGTAGATTCCGAGTTGAGTCGTAGCCGCAGTAGATTCCGAGTTGAGAAGTAGCCGCAGTAGATTCCGAGTTGAGTCGTAGCCGCAGTAGATTCCGAGTTGAGAAGTAGCCGCAGTGGATTCCGAGTTGAGACGTAGCCGCAGTAGATTCCGAGTTGAGAAGTAGCCGCAGTAGAGTCCGAGTTGAGACGTAGCCGCAGTAGATTCCGAGTTGAGAAGTAGCCACAGTAGAGTCCGAGTTGAGACGTAGCCGCAGTAGATTCCGAGTTGAGACGTAGCCGCAGTAGATTCCGAGTTGAGAAGTAGCTGCAGAGGACTCTGAGTTGAGTCGTAGCCGCAGTAGATTCCGAGTTGAGAAGTAGCCGCAGTAGATTCCGAGTTGAGACGTAGCCGCAGTAGATTCCGAGTTGAGAAGTAGCCACAGTAGAGTCCGAGTTGAGACGTAGCCGCAGTAGATTCCGAGTTGAGACGTAGCCGCAGTAGATTCCGAGTTGAGACGTAGTTGCTGTAGATTCCGAGTTGAGACGTAGCCGCAGTGTACTCCGAGTTGAGACGTAGCCGCAGTGGATTCCGAGTTGAGACGTAGCCGCAGTAGATTCCGAGTTGAGACGTAGCCGCAGTAGATTCCGAGTTGAGAAGTAGCCGCAGTAGATTCCCAGTTGAGATGTAGCCGCAGTAGATTCTGAGTTGAGAAGTAGCCGCAGTAGATTCCGAGTTGAGACGTAGCCGCAGTAGATTCCGAGTTGAGAAGTAGCCACAGTAGAGTCCGAGTTGAGACGTAGCCGCAGTAGATTCCGAGTTGAGACGTAGCCGCAGTAGATTCCGAGTTGAGACGTAGCCGCAGTAGATTCCGAGTTGAGACGTAGCCGCAGTGCACTCCGAGTTGAGACGTAGCCGCAGTGGATTCTGAGTTGAGACGTAGCCGCAGTAGATTCCGAGTTGAGACGTAGCCGCAGTAGATTCCGAGTTGAGACGTAGCCGCAGTAGATTCCCAGTTGAGATGTAGCCGCAGTAGATTCCGAGTTGAGAAGTAGCCGCAGAGGACTCTGAGTTGAGTCGTAGCCGCAGTAGATTCCCAGTTGAGATGTAACCGCAGTAGATTCCGAGTTGAGAAGTAGCCACAGTAGAGTCGAGTTGAGACGTAGCCGCAGTAGATTCCGAGTTGAGACGTAGCCGCAGTAGATTCCGAGTTGAGAAGTAGCCACAGTAGAGTCCGAGTTGAGACGTAGCCGCAGTCGATTCCGAGTTGAGACGTAGCCGCAGTAGATTCCCAGTTGAGATGTAGCCGCAGTAGATTCCGAGTTGAGAAGTAGCCACAGTAGAGTCCGAGTTGAGACGTAGCCGCAGTAGATTCCGAGTTGAGACGTAGCCGCAGTAGATTCCGAGTTGAGAAGTAGCCACAGTAGAGTCCGAGTTGAGACGTAGCCGCAGTAGTTTCCGAGTTGAGACGTAGCCGCAGTAGATTCCGAGTTGAGACGTAGCCGCAGTAGATTCCGAGTTGAGACGTAGCCGCAGTCGATTCCGAGTTGATACGTAGCCGCAGTAGATTCCGAGTTGAGAAGTAGCCACAGTAGAGTCCGAGTTGAGACGTAGCCGCAGTAGATTCCGAGTTGAGACGTAGCCGCAGTAGATTCCGAGTTGAGAAGTAGCCGCAGAGGACTCTGAGTTGAGTCGTAGCCGCAGTAGATTCCGAGTTGAGAAGTAGCCGCAGTAGATTCCGAGTTGAGACGTAGCCGCAGTAGATTCCGAGTTGAGAAGTAGCCACAGTAGAGTCCGAGTTGAGACGTAGCCGCAGTAGATTCCGAGTTGAGACGTAGCCGCAGTAGATTCCGAGTTGAGACGTAGCCGCAGTAGATTCCGAGTTGAGTCGTAGCCGCAGGAGATTCTGAGTTGAGTCGTAGCCGCAGTAGATTCCGAGTTGAGTCGTAGCTGCAGTATATTCCGAGTTAAGACGAAGCCGCAGTAGATTCCGAGTTAAGACGTAGCCGCAGTAGATTCCGAGTTGAGTCGTAGCCACAGTAGATTCCGTGTTGAGTCGCAGCCGCAGTAGATTCTGAGTTGAGTCGTAGCCGCAGTAGAATCCGAGTTAAGATGTAGCCACAGTAGATTCCGAGTTATTACGTAGCCACAGTACATTCCGAGTTGAGTCGTAGCCGCTGGGGATTCCGAGTTGATTCGTAACCGCAAGAGATTCCGAGTTGAGTCGTAGCCGCAGGAGATTCCGAGTTGAGTCGTAGCCGCAGGAGATTCCGAGTTGAGTCTTAGCCGCAGGAGATTCCGAGTTGAGTCGTAGCCGCAGTAGATTCCGAGTTGCGTCGTAGCCGCCGTAGATTCCGAGTTGAGTCGTAGCCGCAGTAGAATCCGAGTTAAGATGTAGCCACAGTAGATTCCGAGTTGAGTCGTAGCCACAGTAGATTCCGAGTTGAGTCGTAGCCGCAGTAGATTCCGAGTTGAGTCGTAGCCGCAGCAGATTCCGAGTTGAGTCGTAGCCGCAGTAGATTCCGAGTTGAGTCGTAGCCGCAGTAGATTCCGAGTTGAGTCGTAGCTGCAGGAGACTACGAGTTGAGTCGTAGCCGCAGGAGATTCCGAGTTGAGTCGTAGCCGCAGTAGATTTTGAGTTGAGTCGTAGCCGCAGTAGATTCTGAGTTGAGTCGTAGCCGCAGTAGTTGCTGAGTTGAGTCGTAGCCGCAGTAGATTCCGAGTTGAGTCGTAGCCGCAGGAGATTCCGAGTTGAGTCGTAGCCGCAGTAGATTCCGAGTTGAGTCGTAGCCGCAGTAGATTCCGAGTTGAGTCGTAGCCGCAGTAGAATCCGAGTTAAGACGTAGCCGCAGTAGATTCCGAGTTACGATGTAGCAGCAGTAGATTCCGAGTTGAGTCGTAGCCGCAATAGAATCCGAGTTAAGACGTAGCCACAGTAGATTCCGAGTTAAGATGTAGCCACAGTAGATTCCGAGTTGAGTCGTAGCCGCAGTAGTTGATGAGTTGAGTCGTAGCCGCAGTAGAATACGAGTTAAGATGTAGCCACAGTAGATTCCGAGTTGAGTCGTAGCCGCAGGAGATTCCGAGTTGAGTCGTAGCCGCAGTAGATTCCGAGTTGAGTCGTAGCCGCAGGAGATTCCGAGTTGAGTCGTAGCCGCAGTAGATTCCGAGTTGAGTCGTAGCCGCAGGAGATTCCGAGTTGAGTCGTAGCCGCAGGAGATTCTGAGTTGAGTCGTAGCCGCAGTAGATTCCGAGTAGAGTCGTAGCTGCAGTATATTCCGAGTTAAGACGAAGCCGCAGTAGATTCCGAGTTAAGACGTAGCCGCAGTAGATTCCGAGTTGAGTCGTAGCCGCAGTAGATTCCGTGTTGAGTCGCAGCCGCAGTAGATTCTGAGTTGAGTCGTAGCCGCAGTAGAATCCGAGTTAAGATGTAGCCACAGTAGATTCCGAGTTATTACGTAGCCACAGTATATTCCGAGTTGAGTCGTAGCCGCACGGGATTCCGAGTTGATTCGTAACCGCAGGAGATTCCGAGTTGAGTCGTAGCCGCAGGAGATTCCGAGTTGAGTCGTAGCCGCAGGAGATTCCGAGTTGCGTCGTAGCCGCCGTAGATTCCGAGTTGAGTCGTAGCCGCAGTAGAATCCGAGTTAAGATGTAGCCACAGTAGATTCCGAGTTGAGTCGTAGCCGCAGTAGATTCCGAGTTGAGTCGTAGCCGCAGGAGATTCCGAGTTGAGTCGTAGCCGCAGGAGATTCCGAGTTGAGTCGTAGCCGCAGTAGATTCCGAGTAGAGTCGCAGCCGCAGTAGATTCCGAGTTGAGTCGCAGCCGCAGTAGATTCCGAGTTGAGTCGTAGCCGCAGTAGATTCCGAGTTGAGTCGTAGCCGCAGTATATTCCGAGTTGAGTCGTAGCCGCAGGAGATTCCGAGTTAAGTCTTAGCCGCAGGAGATTCCGAGTTGAGTCGTAGTCGCAGGAGATTCCGAGTTGAGTCTTAGCCGCAGGAGATTCCGAGTTGAGTCGTAGCCGCAGTAGATTCCGAGTTGCGTCGTAGCCGCCGTAGATTCCGAGTTGAGTCGTAGCCGCAGTAGATTTTGAGTTAAGATGTAGCCACAGTAGATTCCGAGTTGAGTCGTAGCCGCAGTAGATTCCGAGTTGAGTCATAGCCGCAGTAGATTCCGAGTTGAAACGTAGCCGCAGTATATTCCGAGTTAAGACGTAGCCGCAGTAGATTCCGAGTTGAGTCGTAGCCGCAGTAGATTCCGAGTTGAGTCGTAGCTGCAGTAGATTCCGAGTTGAGTCGTATCCGCAGTAGATTCCGAGTTGAGTCGTAGCCGCAGTGGAATCCGTGTTAAGACGTAGCCCCAGTAGATTCCGAGTTAAGATGTAGCCGCAGTAGATTCCGAGTTGAGTCGTAGCCGCAGGAGATTCCGAGTTGAGTCGTAGCCGCAGTAGATTCCGAGTTGAGTCATAGCCGCAGTAGTTGCTGAGTTGAGTCGTAGCCGCAGCAGATTCCGAGTTGAGTCGTAGCCGCAGTAGATTCCGAGTTGAGTCATAGCCGCAGTAGATTCCGAGTTGAGTCGTAGCTGCAGGAGACTACGAGTTGAGTCGTAGCCGCAGGAGATTCCGAGTTGAGTCGTAGCCGCAGTAGATTTTGAGTTGAGTCGTAGCCGCAGTAGATTCTGAGTTGAGTCGTAGCCGCAGTAGTTGCTGAGTTGAGTCGTAGCCGCAGTAGATTCCGAGTTGAGTCGTAGCCGCAGGAGATTCCGAGTTGAGTCGTAGCCGCAGTAGAGTCCGAGTTGAGTCGTAGCCGCAGTAGATTCCGAGTTGAGTCGTAGCCGCAGTAGAATCCGAGTTAAGACGTAGCCGCAGTAGATTCCGAGTTACGATGTAGCCGCAGTAGATTCCGAGTTGAGTCGTAGCCGCAATAGAATCCGAGTTAAGACGTAGCCGCAGTAGATTCCGAGTTAAGATGTAGCCACAGTAGATTCCGAGTTGAGTCGTAGCCGCAGTAGTTGCTGAGTTGAGTCGTAGCCGCAGTAGAATCCGAGTTAAGATGTAGCCACAGTAGATTCCGAGTTGAGTCGTAGCCGCAGTAGATTCCGAGTTGAGTCGTAGCCGCAGTAGATTCCGAGTTGAGTCGTAGCCGCAGTAGAATCCGAGTTAAGACGTAGCCGCAGTAGATTCCGAGTTCAGATGTAGCCACAGTAGATTCCGAGTTGAGTCGTAGCCGCAGGAGATTCCGAGTTGAGTCTTAGCCGCAGTAGTTGCTGAGTTGAGTCGTAGCCGCAGCAGATTCCGAGTTCAGACGTAGCCGCAGTAGATTCCGAGTTGAGTCGTAGCCGCAGGAGATTCCGAGTTGAGTCGTAGCCACAGTAGATTCCGAGTTGAGTCGTAGCCGCAGTAGAATCCGAGTTAAGACGTAGCCGCAGTAGATTCCGAGTTAAGATGTAGCCACAGTAGATTCCGAGTTGAGTCGTAGCCGCAGTAAATTTTGAGTTGAGTCGTAGCCGCAGTAGTTGCTGAGTTGAGTCGTAGCCGCAGCAGATTCCGATTTGAGTCGTAGCCGCAGTAGTTGCTGAGTTGAGTCGTAGCCGCAGGAGATTCCGAGTTAAGACGTAGCCGCAGTAGATTCCAAGTTGAGTCGTAGCCGCAGTAGATTCCGAGTTGAGTCGTAGCCGCAGTAGATTCTGAGTTGAGTCGTAGCCGCAGTAGTTGCTGAGTTGATTCGTAGACGCAGTAGATTCCGAGTTGAGTCGTAGCCGCAGCAGATTCCGAGTTGAGTCTTAGTTGCAGTAGATTCCGAGTTGAGTCGTAGCCGCAATAGATTCCGAGTTGAGTCGTAGCCGCTGTAGAATCCGAGTTAAGACGTAGCCGCAGTAGATTCCGAGTTACGATGTAGCCGCAGTAGATTCCGAGTTGAGTCGTAGCCGCAATAGAATCCGAGTTAAGACGTAGCCGCAGTAGATTCCGAGTTAAGATGTAGCCACAGTAGATTCCGAGTTGAGTCGTAGCCGCAGTAGTTGCTGAGTTGAGTCGTAGCCGCAGTAGAATCCGAGTTAAGATGTAGCCAGAGTAGATTCCGAGTTGAGTCGTAGCCGCAGTAGATTCCGAGTTGAGTCGTAGCCGCAGTAGATTCCGAGTTGAGTCGTAGCCGCAGTAGAATCCGAGTTAAGACGTAGCCGCAGTAGATTCCGAGTTAAGATCTAGCCACAGTAGATTCCGAGTTGAGTCGTAGCCGCAGTAGATTCCGAGTTGAGTCGTAGCCGCAGTAGTTGCTGAGTTGAGTCGTAGCCGCAGGAGATTCCGAGTTAAGACGTAGCCGCAGTAGATTCCAAGTTGAGTCGTAGCCGCAGTAGATTCCGAGTTGAGTCGTAGCCGCAGTAGATTCTGAGTTGAGTCGTAGCCGCAGTAGTTGCTGAGTTGATTCGTAGCCGCAGTAGATTCCGAGTTGAGTCGTAGCCGCAGCAGATTCCGAGTTGAGTCGTAGTTGCAGTAGATTCCGAGTTGAGTCGTAGCCGCAATAGATTCCGAGTTGAGTCGTAGCCGCTGTAGAATCCGATTTAAGACGTAGCCGCAGTAGATTCCGAGTTACGATGTAGCCGCAGTAGATTCCGAGTTGAGTCGTAGCCGCAATAGAATCCGAGTTAAGACGTAGCCGCAGTAGATTCCGAGTTAAGATGTAGCCACAGTAGATTCCGAGTTGAGTCGTAGCCGCAGTAGTTGCTGAGTTGAGTCGTAGCCGCAGTAGAATCTGAGTTAAGATGTAGCCACAGTAGATTCCGAGTTGAGTCGTAGCCGCAGTAGATTCCGAGTTGAGTCGTAGCCGCAGTAGATTCCGAGTTTAGTCGTAGCCGCAGTAGAATCCGAGTTAAGACGTAGCCGCAGTAGATTCCGAGTTAAGATGTAGCCACAGTAGATTCCGAGTTGAGTCGTAGCCGCAGTAGATTCCGAGTTGAGTCGTAGCCGCAGTAGTTGCTGAGTTGTGTCGTAGCCGCAGCAGATTCCGAGTTAAGACGTAGCCGCAGTAGATTCCGAGTTGAGTCGTAGCCGCAGTAGATTCCGAGTTGAGTCGTAGCCACAATAGATTCCGAGTTGAGTCGTAGCCGCAGTAGAATCCGAGTTAAGACGTAGCCGCAGTAGATTCCGAGTTAAGATGTAGCCACAGTAGATTCCGAGTTGAGTCGTAGCCGCAGTAAATTTTGAGTTGAGTCGTAGCCGCAGTAGTTGCTGAGTTGAGTCGTAGCCGCAGCAGATTCCGAGTTGAGTCGTAGCCGCAGTAGTTGCTGAGTTGAGTCGTAGCCGCAGGAGATTCCGAGTTAAGACGTAGCCGCAGTAGATTCCAAGTTGAGTCGTAGCCGCAGTAGATTCCGAGTTGAGTCGTAGCCGCAGTAGATTCTGAGTTGAGTCGTAGCCGCAGTAGTTGCTGAGTTGATTCGTAGCCGCAGTAGATTCCGAGTTGAGTCGTAGCCGCAGCAGATTCCGAGTTGAGTCGTAGTTGCAGTAGATTCCGAGTTGAGTCGTAGCCGCAGTAGATTCTGAGTTGAGTCGTAGCCGCAGTAGATTCCGAGTTGAGTCATAGCCGCAATAGATTCCGAGTTGAGTCGTAGCCGCAGGAGATTCCGAGTTGAGTCGTAGCCGCAGTAGATTCTGAGTTGAGTCGTAGCCGCAGTAGATTCCGAGTTGAGTCGTAGCCGCAGTATATTCCAAGTTAAGACGAAGCCGCAGTAGATTCCGAGTTAAGACGTAGCCGCAGTAGATTCCGAGTTGAGTCGTAGCCGCAGTAGATTCCGTGTTGAGTCGCAGCCGCAGTAGATTCTGAGTTGAGTCGTAGCCGCAGTAGAATCCGAGTTAAGATGTAGCCACAGTAGATTCCGAGTTGTTACGTAGCCGCAGTATATTCCGAGTTGAGTCGTAGCCGCAGGAGATTCCGAGTTGATTCGTAACCGCAGGAGATTCCGAGTTGAGTCGTAGCCGCAGGAGATTCCGAGTTGAGTCGTAGCCGCAGGAGATTCCGAGTTGAGTCTTAGCCGCAGGAGATTCCGAGTTGAGTCGTAGCCGCAGTAGATTCCGAGTTGCGTCGTAGCCGCCGTAGATTCCGAGTTGAGTCGTACCCGCAGTAGAATCCGAGTTAAGACGTAGCCGCAGTAGATTCCGAGTTAAGATGTAGCCGCAGTAGATTCCGAGTTGAGTCGTAGCCGCAATAGAATCCGAGTTAAGACGTAGCCGCAGTAGATTCCGAGTTAAGATGTAGCCACAGTAGATTCCGAGTTGAGTCGTAGCTGCAGTAGTTGCTGAGTTGAGTCGTAGCCACAGGAGATTCTGAGTTGAGTCGTAGCCGCAGTAGATTCCGAGTTGAGTCGTAGCCGCAGGAGATTCCGAGTTGAGTCGTAGCCGCAGGAGATTCCGAGTTGAGTCGTAGCCGCAAAAGATTCCGAGTTGAGTCGTAGCCGCAGTAGATTCTGAGTTGAGTCGTAGCCGCAGTAGATTCCGAGTTGAGTCGTAGCTGCAGTATATTCCGAGTTAAGACGAAGCCGCAGTAGATTCCGAGTTAAGACGTAGCCGCAGTAGATTCCGAGTTGAGTCGTAGCCGCAGTAGATTCCGTGTTGAGTCGCAGCCGCAGTAGATTCTGAGTTGAGTCGTAGCCGCAGTAGAATCCGAGTTAAGATGTAGCCACAGTAGATTCCGAGTTGTTACGTAGCCGCAGTATATTCCGAGTTGAGTCGTAGCCGCAGGAGATTCCGAGTTGATTCGTAACCGCAGGAGATTCCGAGTTGAGTCGTAGCCGCAGGAGATTCCGAGTTGAGTCGTAGCCGCAGGAGATTCCGAGTTGAGTCGTAGCCGCAGTAGATTCCGAGTTGAGTCGTAGCCGCAGTAGATTCCGAGTTGAGTCGTAGCCGCAGGAGATTCCGAGTTGAGTCGTAGCCGCAGGAGATTCCGAGTTGAGTCGTAGCCGCAGTAGATTCCGAGTTGAGTCGCAGCCGCAGTAGATTCCGAGTTGAGTCGTAGCCGCAGTAGATTCCGAGTTGAGTCGTAGCCGCAGTATATTCCCAGTTGAGTCGTAGCCGCAGGAGATTCCGAGTTGAGTCGTAGCCGCAGTAGATTCCGAGTTGAGTCGTAGCCGCAGTAGAATCCGAGTTGAGTCTTAACCGCAGGAGATTCCGAGTTGAGTCGTAGCCGCAGTAGATTTCGAGTTGCGTCGTAGCCGCCGTAGATTCCGAGTTGAGTCGTAGCCGCAGTAGATTCCGAGTTGAGTCATAGCCGCAGTAGATTCCGAGTTGAGTCGTAGCCGCAGTAGATTCCGAGTTAAGACGTAGCCGCAGTAGATTCCGAGTTGAGTCGTAGCCGCAGTAGATTCCGAGTTGCGTCGTAGCTGCAGTAGATTCCGAGTTGAGTCGTAGCCGCAGTAGATTCCGAGTTGAGTCGTAGCCGCAGTAGAATCCGAGTTAAGACGTAGCCCCAGTAGATTCCGAGTTAATATGTAGCCACAGTAGATTCCGAGTTGAGTCGTAGCCGCAGGAGATTCCGAGTTGAGTCGTAGCCGCAGTAGATTCCGAGTTGTGTCGTAGCCGCAGTAGTTGCTGAGTTGAGTCGTAGCCGCAGCAGATTCCGAGTTGAGTCGTAGCCGCAGTAGATTCCGAGTTGAGTCGTAGCCGCAGTAGATTCCGAGTTGAGTAGTAGCCGCAGTAGACTACGAGTTGAGTCGTAGCCGCAGGAGATTCCGAGTTGAGTCGTAGCCGCAGTAGATTCCGAGTTGAGTCGTAGCCGCAGTAGATTCCGAGTTGAGTCGTAGCTGCAGGAGACTACGAGTTGAGTCGTAGCCGCAGGAGATTCCGAGTTGAGTCGTAGCCGCAGTAGATTTTGAGTTGAGTCGTAGCCGCAGTAGATTCTGAGTTGAGTCGTAGCCGCAGTAGATTCCGAGTTGAGTCGTAGCCGCAGTAGATTCCGAGTTGAGTCGTAGCCGCAGTAGATTCTGAGTTGAGTCGTAGCCGCAGTAGTTGCTGAGTTGAGTCGTAGCCGCAGTAGATTCCGAGTTGAGTCGTAGCCGCAGTAGATTCCGAGTTGAGTCGTAGCCGCAGTAGAATCCGAGTTAAGACGTAGCCGCAGTAGATTCCGAGTTACGATGTAGCCGCAGTAGATTCCGAGTTGAGTCGTAGCCGCAATAGAATCCGAGTTAAGACGTAGCCGCTGTAGATTCCGAGTTAAGATGTAGCCACAGTAGATTCCGAGTTGAGTCGTAGCCGCAGTAGTTGCTGAGTTGAGTCGTAGCCGCAGAAGAATCCGAGTTAAGATGTAGCCACAGTAGATTCCGAGTTGAGTCGTAGCCGCAGTAGATTCCGAGTTGAGTCGTAGCCGCAGTAGATTCCGAGTTGAGTCGTAGCCGCAGAAGAATCCGAGTTAAGACTTAGCCGCAGTAGATTCCGAGTTAAGATGTAGCCACAGTAGATTCCGAGTTGAGTCGTAGCCGCAGTAGATTCCGAGTTGAGTCGTAGCCGCAGTAGTTGCTGAGTTGAGTCGTAGCCGCAGCAGAATCCGAGTTAAGACGTAGCCGCAGTAGATTCCGAGTTGAGTCGTAGCCGCAGGAGATTCCGAGTTGAGTCGTAGCCACAGTAGATTCCGAGTTGAGTCGTAGCCGCAGTAGAATCCGAGTTAAGACGTAGCCGCAGTAGATTCCGAGTTAAGATGTAGCCACAGTAGATTCCGAGTTGAGTCGTAGCCGCAGTAAATTTTGAGTTGAGTCGTAGCCGCAGTAGTTGCTGAGTTTAGTCGTAGCCGCAGCAGATTCAGAGTTGAGTCGTAGCCGCAGTAGTTGCTGAGTTGAGTCGTAGCCGCAGGAGATTCCGAGTTAAGACGTAGCCGCAGTGGATTCCGAGTTGAGTCTTAGCCGCAGTAGATTCCGAGTTGAGTCGTAGCCGCAGTAGATTCTGAGTTGAGTCGTAGCCGCAGTAGTTGCTGAGTTGATTCGTAGCCGCAGCAGATTCCGAGTTGAGTCGTAGTTGCAGTAGATTCCGAGTTGAGTCGTAGCCGCAATAGATTCCGAGTTGAGTCGTAGCCGCAGTAGAATCCGAGTTAAGACGTAGCCGCAGTAGATTCCGAGTTAAGATGTAGCCACAGTAGATTCCGAGTTGAGTCGTAGCCGCAGTAAATTTTGAGTTGAGTCGTAGCCGCAGTAGTTGCTGAGTTGAGTCGTAGCTGCAGTAGATTCCGAGTTGAGTCGTAGCCGCAGTAGATTCCGAGTTGAGTCGTAGCCGCAGTAGATTCCGAGTTAAGACGTAGCCGCAGTAGATTCCGAGTTCAGTCGTAGCCGCAGTAGATTCTGAGTTGAGTCGTAGCCGCAGTAGATTCCGAGTTGAGTCGTAGCCGCAGGAGATTCCCAGTTGAGTCGTAGCCGCAGGAGATTCCGAGTTGAGTCGTAGCCGCAGGAGATTCCGAGTTGAGTCGTAGCCGCAGTAGATTCTGAGTTGAGTCGTAGCCGCAGTAGATTCCGAGTTGAGTCGTAGCTGCGGTATATTCCGAGTTAAGACGAAGCCGCAGTAGATTCCGAGTTAAGACGTAGCCGCAGTGGATTCCGAGTTGAGTCGTAGCCGCAGTAGATTCCGTGTTGAGTCGCAGCCGCAGTAGATTCTGAGTTGAGTTGTAGCCGCAGTAGAATCCGAGTTAAGATGTAACCACAGTAGATTCCGAGTTGTTACGTAGCCGCAGTATATTCCGAGTTGAGTCGTAGCCGCAGGAGATTCCGAGTTGATTCGTAACCGCAGGAGATTCCGAGTTGAGTCGTAGCCGCAGGAGATTCCGAGTTGAGTCGTAGCCGCAGGATATTCCGAGTTGAGTCTTAGCCGCAGCAGATTCCGAGTTGAGTCGTAGCCGCAGTAGATTCCGAGTTGCGTCGTAGCCGCCGTAGATTCCGAGTTGAGTCGTAGCCGCAGTAGAATCCGAGTTAAGACGTAGCCGCAGTAGATTCCGAGTTAAGATGTAGCCGCAGCAGATTCCGAGTTGAGTCGTAGCCGCAATAGAATCCGGGTTAAGACGTAGCCGCAGTAGATTCCGAGTTAAGATGTAGCCACAGTAGATTCCGAGTTGAGTCGTAGCTGCAGTAGTTGCTGAGTTGAGTCGTAGCCGCAGTAGATTCCGAGTTTAGTCGTAGCCGCAGGAGATTCCGAGTTGAGTCGTAGGCGCAGGAGATTCCGAGTTGAGTCGTAGCCGCAGGAGATTCCGAGTTGCGTCGTAGCCGCCGTAGATTCCGAGTTGAGTCGTAGCCGCAGTAGAATCCGAGTTAAGACGTAGCCGCAGTAGATTCCGAGTTAAGATGTAGCCGCAGTAGATTCCGAGTTGAGTCGTAGCCGCAATAGAATCCGGGTTAAGACGTAGCCGCAGTAGATTCCGAGTTAAGATGTAGCCACAGTAGATTCCGAGTTGAGTCGTAGCTGCAGTAGTTGCTGAGTTGAGTCGTAGCCGCCGTAGATTCCGAGTTGAGTCGTACCCGCAGTAGAATCCGAGTTAAGACGTAGCCGCAGTAGATTCCGAGTTAAGATGTAGCCGCAGTAGATTCCGAGTTGAGTCGTAGCCGCAATAGAATCCGAGTTAAGACGTAGCCGCAGTAGATTCCGAGTTAAGATGTAGCCACAGTAGATTCCGAGTTGAGTCGTAGCTGCAGTAGTTGCTGAGTTGAGTCGTAGCCACAGGAGATTCTGAGTTGAGTCGTAGCCGCAGTAGATTCCGAGTTGAGTCGTAGCCGCAGGAGATTCCGAGTTGAGTCGTAGCCGCAGGAGATTCCGAGTTGAGTCGTAGCCGCAGGAGATTCCGAGTTGAGTCGTAGCCGCAGTAGATTCTGAGTTGAGTCGTAGCCGCAGTAGATTCCGAGTTGAGTCGTAGCTGCAGTATATTCCGAGTTAAGACGAAGCCGCAGTAGATTCCGAGTTAAGACGTAGCCGCAGTAGATTCCGAGTTGAGTCGTAGCCGCAGTAGATTCCGTGTTGAGTCGCAGCCGCAGTAGATTCTGAGTTGAGTCGTAGCCGCAGTAGAATCCGAGTTAAGATGTAGCCACAGTAGATTCCGAGTTGTTACGTAGCCGCAGTATATTCCGAGTTGAGTCGTAGCCGCAGGAGATTCCGAGTTGATTCGTAACCGCAGGAGATTCCGAGTTGAGTCGTAGCCGCAGGAGATTCCGAGTTGAGTCGTAGCCGCAGGAGATTCCGAGTTGAGTCGTAGCCGCAGTAGATTCCGAGTTGAGTCGTAGCCGCAGTAGATTCCGAGTTGAGTCGTAGCCGCAGGAGATTCCGAGTTGAGTCGTAGCCGCAGGAGATTCCGAGTTGAGTCGTAGCCGCAGTAGATTCCGAGTTGAGTCGCAGCCGCAGTAGATTCCGAGTTGAGTCGTAGCCGCAGTAGATTCCGAGTTGAGTCGTAGCCGCAGTATATTCCCAGTTGAGTCGTAGCCGCAGGAGATTCCGAGTTGAGTCGTAGCCGCAGTAGATTCCGAGTTGAGTCGTAGCCGCAGTAGAATCCGAGTTGAGTCTTAACCGCAGGAGATTCCGAGTTGAGTCGTAGCCGCAGTAGATTTCGAGTTGCGTCGTAGCCGCCGTAGATTCCGAGTTGAGTCGTAGCCGCAGTAGATTTTGAGTTAAGATGTTGCCACAGTAGATTCCGAGTTGAGTCGTAGCCGCAGTAGATTCCGAGTTGAGTCATAGCCGCAGTAGATTCCGAGTTGAGTCGTAGCCGCAGTAGATTCCGAGTTAAGACGTAGCCGCAGTAGATTCCGAGTTGAGTCGTAGCCGCAGTAGATTCCGAGTTGCGTCGTAGCTGCAGTAGATTCCGAGTTGAGTCGTAGCCGCAGTAGATTCCGAGTTGAGTCGTAGCCGCAGTAGAATCCGAGTTAAGACGTAGCCCCAGTAGATTCCGAGTTAATATGTAGCCACAGTAGATTCCGAGTTGAGTCGTAGCCGCAGGAGATTCCGAGTTGAGTCGTAGCCGCAGTAGATTCCGAGTTGTGTCGTAGCCGCAGTAGTTGCTGAGTTGAGTCGTAGCCGCAGCAGATTCCGAGTTGAGTCGTAGCCGCAGTAGATTCCGAGTTGAGTCGTAGCCGCAGTAGATTCCGAGTTGAGTAGTAGCCGCAGTAGACTACGAGTTGAGTCGTAGCCGCAGGAGATTCCGAGTTGAGTCGTAGCCGCAGTAGATTCCGAGTTGAGTCGTAGCCGCAGTAGATTCCGAGTTGAGTCGTAGCTGCAGGAGACTACGAGTTGAGTCGTAGCCGCAGGAGATTCCGAGTTGAGTCGTAGCCGCAGTAGATTTTGAGTTGAGTCGTAGCCGCAGTAGATTCTGAGTTGAGTCGTAGCCGCAGTAGTTGCTGAGTTGAGTCGTAGCCGCAGTAGATTCCGAGTTGAGTCGTAGCCGCAGTAGATTCTGAGTTGAGTCGTAGCCGCAGTAGTTGCTGAGTTGAGTCGTAGCCGCAGTAGATTCCGAGTTGAGTCGTAGCCGCAGTAGATTCCGAGTTGAGTCGTAGCCGCAGTAGAATCCGAGTTAAGACGTAGCCGCAGTAGATTCCGAGTTACGATGTAGCCGCAGTAGATTCCGAGTTGAGTCGTAGCCGCAATAGAATCCGAGTTAAGACGTAGCCGCTGTAGATTCCGAGTTAAGATGTAGCCACAGTAGATTCCGAGTTGAGTCGTAGCCGCAGTAGTTGCTGAGTTGAGTCGTAGCCGCAGAAGAATCCGAGTTAAGATGTAGCCACAGTAGATTCCGAGTTGAGTCGTAGCCGCAGTAGATTCCGAGTTGAGTCGTAGCCGCAGTAGATTCCGAGTTGAGTCGTAGCCGCAGAAGAATCCGAGTTAAGACTTAGCCGCAGTAGATTCCGAGTTAAGATGTAGCCACAGTAGATTCCGAGTTGAGTCGTAGCCGCAGTAGATTCCGAGTTGAGTCGTAGCCGCAGTAGTTGCTGAGTTGAGTCGTAGCCGCAGCAGAATCCGAGTTAAGACGTAGCCGCAGTAGATTCCGAGTTGAGTCGTAGCCGCAGGAGATTCCGAGTTGAGTCGTAGCCACAGTAGATTCCGAGTTGAGTCGTAGCCGCAGTAGAATCCGAGTTAAGACGTAGCCGCAGTAGATTCCGAGTTAAGATGTAGCCACAGTAGATTCCGAGTTGAGTCGTAGCCGCAGTAAATTTTGAGTTGAGTCGTAGCCGCAGTAGTTGCTGAGTTTAGTCGTAGCCGCAGCAGATTCAGAGTTGAGTCGTAGCCGCAGTAGTTGCTGAGTTGAGTCGTAGCCGCAGGAGATTCCGAGTTAAGACGTAGCCGCAGTGGATTCCGAGTTGAGTCTTAGCCGCAGTAGATTCCGAGTTGAGTCGTAGCCGCAGTAGATTCTGAGTTGAGTCGTAGCCGCAGTAGTTGCTGAGTTGATTCGTAGCCGCAGCAGATTCCGAGTTGAGTCATAGTTGCAGTAGATTCCGAGTTGAGTCGTAGCCGCAATAGATTCCGAGTTGAGTCGTAGCCGCAGTAGAATCCGAGTTAAGACGTAGCCGCAGTAGATTCCGAGTTAAGATGTAGCCACAGTAGATTCCGAGTTGAGTCGTAGCCGCAGTAAATTTTGAGTTGAGTCGTAGCCGCAGTAGTTGCTGAGTTGAGTCGTAGCTGCAGTAGATTCCGAGTTGAGTCGTAGCCGCAGTAGATTCCGAGTTGAGTCGTAGCCGCAGTAGATTCCGAGTTAAGACGTAGCCGCAGTAGATTCCGAGTTCAGTCGTAGCCGCAGTAGATTCTGAGTTGAGTCGTAGCCGCAGTAGATTCCGAGTTGAGTCGTAGCCGCAGGAGATTCCCAGTTGAGTCGTAGCCGCAGGAGATTCCGAGTTGAGTCGTAGCCGCAGGAGATTCCGAGTTGAGTCGTAGCCGCAGTAGATTCTGAGTTGAGTCGTAGCCGCAGTAGATTCCGAGTTGAGTCGTAGCTGCGGTATATTCCGAGTTAAGACGAAGCCGCAGTAGATTCCGAGTTAAGACGTAGCCGCAGTGGATTCCGAGTTGAGTCGTAGCCGCAGTAGATTCCGTGTTGAGTCGCAGCCGCAGTAGATTCTGAGTTGAGTTGTAGCCGCAGTAGAATCCGAGTTAAGATGTAACCACAGTAGATTCCGAGTTGTTACGTAGCCGCAGTATATTCCGAGTTGAGTCGTAGCCGCAGGAGATTCCGAGTTGATTCGTAACCGCAGGAGATTCCGAGTTGAGTCGTAGCCGCAGGAGATTCCGAGTTGAGTCGTAGCCGCAGGATATTCCGAGTTGAGTCTTAGCCGCAGCAGATTCCGAGTTGAGTCGTAGCCGCAGTAGATTCCGAGTTGCGTCGTAGCCGCCGTAGATTCCGAGTTGAGTCGTAGCCGCAGTAGAATCCGAGTTAAGACGTAGCCGCAGTAGATTCCGAGTTAAGATGTAGCCGCAGTAGATTCCGAGTTGAGTCGTAGCCGCAATAGAATCCGGGTTAAGACGTAGCCGCAGTAGATTCCGAGTTAAGATGTAGCCACAGTAGATTCCGAGTTGAGTCGTAGCTGCAGTAGTTGCTGAGTTGAGTCGTAGCCGCAGTAGATTCCGAGTTTAGTCGTAGCCGCAGGAGATTCCGAGTTGAGTCGTAGGCGCAGGAGATTCCGAGTTGAGTCGTAGCCGCAGGAGATTCCGAGTTGAGTCGTAGCCGCAGGAGAATCCGAGTTGAGTCGTAGCCGCAGTAGATTCTGAGTTGAGTCGTAGCCGCAGTAGATTCCGAGTTGAGTCGTAGCTGCAGTATATTCCGAGTTAAGACGAAGCCGCAGTAGATTCCGAGTTAAGACGTAGCCGCAGTAGATTCCGAGTTGAGTCGTAGCCGCAGTAGATTCCGTGTTGAGTCGCAGCCGCAGTAGATTCTGAGTTGAGTCGTAGCCGCAGTAGAATCCGAGTTAAGATGTAGCCACAGTAGATTCCGAGTTGTTACGTAGCCGCAGTATATTCCGAGTTGAGTCGTAGCCGCAGGAGATTCCGAGTTGATTCGTAACCGCAGGAGATTCCGAGTTGAGTCGTAGCTGCAGGAGATTCCGAGTTGAGTCGTAGCCGCAGGAGATTCCGAGTTGAGTCTTAGCCGCAGGAGATTCTGAGTTGAGTCGTAGCCGCAGTAGATTCCGAGTTGCGTCGTAGCCGCCGTAGATTCCGAGTTGAGTCGTAGCCGCAGTAGAATCCGAGTTAAGACGTAGCCGCAGTAGATTCCGAGTTAAGATGTAGCCGCAGTAGATTCCGAGTTGAGTCGTAGCCGCATTAGAATCCGAGTTAAGACGTAGCCGCAGTAGATTCCGAGTTAAGATGTAGCCACAGTAGATTCCGAGTTGAGTCGTAGCTGCAGTAGTTGCTAGTTGAGTCGTAGCCGCAGCAGATTCCGAGTTGAGTCGTAGCCGCAGTAGATTCCGAGTTGAGTCGTAGCAACAGTAGATTCCGAGTTGAGTCGTAGCCGCAGTAGAATCCGAGTTAAGACGTAGCCGCAGTAGATTCCGAGTTAAGATGTAGCCACAGTAGATTCTGAGTTGAGTCGTAGCCGCACTAAATTTTGAGTTGAGTCGTAGCCGCAGTAGTTGCTGAGTTGAGTCGTAGCCGCAGGAGATTCCGAGTTAAGACGTAGCCGCAGTAGATTCCGAGTTGAGTCGTAGCCGCAGTAGATTCTGAGTTGATTCGTAGCCGCAGTAGATTCCGAGTTGAGCCGTAGCCGCAGTAGATTCCGAGTTGAGTCGTAGCCGCAGGAGATTCCGAGTTGAGTCTTAGCCGCAGGAGATTCCGAGTTGAGTCGTAGCCGCAGTAGATTCCGAGTTGCGTCGTAGCCGCCGTAGATTCCGATTTGAGTCGTAGCCGCAGTAGAATCCGAGTTAAGATGTAGCCACAGTAGATTCCGAGTGGTGTCGTAGCCGCAGTAGATTCCGAGTTGAGTCGTAGCCGCAGTAGATTCCGAGTTGAGTCGTAGCCGCAGTAGATTCTGAGTTAAGACGTAGCCGCAGTAGATTCCGAGTTGAGTCGTAGCCGCAGTAGATTCCGAGTTGAGTCGTAGCCGCAGTAGATTCCGAGTTAAGACGTAGCCGCAGTAGATTCCGAGTTGAGTCGTAGCCGCAGGAGATTCTGAGTTGAGTCGTAGCCGCAGTAGATTCCGAGTTGAGTCGTAGCTGCAGTATATTCCGAATTAAGACGAAGCCGCAGAAGATACCGAGTTAAGACGTAGCCGCAGTAGATTCCGAGTTGAGTCGTAGCCTCAGTAGATTCTGTGTTGAGTCGCAGTCGCAGTAGATTCTGAGTTGAGTCGTAGCCGCAGTAGAATCCGAGTTAAGATGTAGCCACAGTAGATTCCGAGTTGTTACGTAGCCGCAGTATATTCCGAGTTGAGTCGTAGCCGCAGGAGATTCCGAGTTGATTCGTAACCGCAGGAGATTCCGAGTTGAGTCGTAGTTGCAGGAGATTCCGAGTTTAGTCGTAGCCGCAGGAGATTCCGAGTTGAGTCTTAGCCGCAGGAGATTCCGAGTTTAGTCGTAGCCGCAGTAGATTCCGAGTTGCGTCGTAGCCGCCGTAGATTCCGAGTTGAGTCGTAGCCGCAGTAGAATCCGAGTTAAGATGTAGCCACAGTAGATTCCGAGTTGAGTCGTAGCCGCAGTAGATTCCGAGTTGAGTCGTAGCCGCAGGAGATTCCGAGTTGAGTCGTAGCCGCAGGAGATTCCGAGTTGAGTCGTAGCCGCAGTAGATTCCGAGTTGAGTCGCAGCCGCAGTAGATTCCGAGTTGAGTCGTAGCCGCAGTAGATTCCGAGTTGAGTCGTAGCCGCAGTATATTCCGAGTTGAGTCGTAGCCGCAGGAGATTCCGAGTTGAGTCGTAGCCGCAGTAGATTCCGAGTTGAGTCGTAGCCGCAGTAGAATCCGAGTTGAGTCTTAACCGCAGGAGATTCCCAGTTGAGTCGTAGCCGCAGTAGATTCCGAGTTGCGTCGTAGCCGCCGTAGATTCCGAGTTGAGTCGTAGCTGCAGTAGATTTTGAGTTAAGATGTAGCCACAGTAGATTCCGAGTTGAGTCGTAGCCACAGTAGATTCCGAGTTGAGTCATAGCCGCAGTAGATTCCGAGCTGAGTCGTAGCCGCAGTAGAATCCGAGTTAAGACGTAGCCCCAGTAGATTCCGAGTTAAGATGTAGCCACAGTAGATTCCGAGTTGAGTCGTAGCCGCAGGAGATTCTGAGTTGAGTCGTAGCCGCAGTAGATTCCGAGTTGAGTCGTAGCCGCAGGAGATTCCGAGTTGAGTCGTAGCCGCAGTAGATTCCGAGTTGAGTCGTAGCCGCAGGAGATTCCGAGTTGAGTCGTAGCCGCAGTAGATTCCGAGTTGAGTCGTAGCCGCAGTAGACTACGAGTTGAGTCGTAGCCGCAGGAGATTCCGAGTTGAGTCGTAGCCGCAGTAGATGTTGAGTTAAGATGTAGCCGCAGTAGATTCTGAGTTGAGTCGTAGCCGCAGTAGTTGCTGAGTTGAGTCGTAGCCGCAGTAGATTCCGAGTTGAGTCGTAGCAGCAGGAGATTCCGAGTTGAGTCGTAGCCGCAGTAGATTCCGAGTTGAGTCGTAGCCGCAGTAGATTCCGAGTTGAGTCGTAGCCGCAGTAGATTACGAGTTAAGATGTAGCCGCAGTAGATTCCGAGTTGAGTCGTAGCCGCAATAGAATCCGAGTTAAGACGTAGCCGCAGTAGATTCCGAGTTAAGATGTAGCCACAGTAGATTCCGAGTTGAGTCGTAGCCGCAGTAGTTGCTGAGTTGAGTCGTAGCCGCAGTAGAATCCGAGTTAAGATGTAGCCACAGTAGATTCCGAGTTGAGTCGTAGCCGCAGTAGATTCCGAGTTGAGTCGTAGCCGCAGTAGATTCCGAGTTGAGTCGTAGCCGCAGTAGAATCCGAGTTAAGACGTAGCCGCAGTAGATTCCGAGTTAAGATGTAGCCGCAGTAGATTCCGAGTTGAGTCGTAGCCGCAGTAAATTTTGAGTTGAGTCGTAGCCGCAGTAGTTGCTGAGTTGAGTCGTAGCCGCAGCAGATTCCGAGTTAAGACGTAGCCGCAGTAGAATCCGAGTTAAGACGTAGCTGCAGGAGATTCCGAGTTGAGTCGTAGCCGCAGTAGATGTTGAGTTAAGATGTAGCCGCAGTAGATTCCGAGTTGAGTCGTAGCCACAATAGAATCAGAGATAAGACGTAGGCGCATTATATTCCGAGTTAAGATGTAGCCGCAGTAGATTCCGAGTTGAGTCGTAGCCGCAGTAGATTCCGAGTTGAGTCGTAGCCGCAGGAGATTCCGAGTTGAGTCGTAGCCGCAGGAGATTCTGAGTTGAGTCGTAGCCGCAGTAGATTACGAGTTGAGTCGTAGCTGCAGTATATTCCGAGTTAAGACGTAGCCGCAGTAGATTCCGAGTTGAGTCGTAGCCGCAGTATATGCCGAGTTGAGTCGTAGCCGCAGGAGATTCCGAGTTGAGTCGTAGCCGCAGTAGATTCCGAGTTGAGTCGTAGCCGCAGTAGAATCCGAGTTGAGTCTTAACCGCAGGAGATTCCGAGTTGAGTCGTAGCCGCAGTAGATTCCGAGTTGCGTCGTAGCCGCCGTAGATTCCGAGTTGAGTCGTAGCCGCAGTAGATTTTGAGTTAAGATGTAGCCACAGTAGATTCCGAGTTGAGTCGTAGCCGCAGTAGATTCCGAGTTGAGTCATAGCCGCAGTAGATTCCGAGTTGAGTCGTAGCCGCAGTAGATTCCGAGTTAAGACGTAGCCGCAGTAGATTCCGAGTTGAGTCGTAGCCGCAGTAGATTCCGAGTTGAGTCGTAGCTGCAGTAGATTCCGAGTTGAGTCGTAGCCGCAGTAGATTCCGAGTTGAGTCGTAGCCGCAGTAGAATCCGAGTTATGACGTAGCCTTAGTAGATTCCGAGTTAAGATGTAGCCACAGTAGATTCCGAGTTGAGTAGTAGCCGCAGGAGATTCCGAGTTGAGTCGTAGCCGCAGTAGATTCCGAGTTGAGTCGTAGCCGCAGTAGTTGCAGAGTTGAGTCGTAGCCGCAGCAGATTCCGAGTTGAGTCGTAGCCGCAGTAGATTCCGAGTTGAGTCGTAGCCGCAGTAGATTCCGAGTTGAGTCGTAGCCGCAGTAGACTACGAGTTGAGTCGTAGCCGCAGGAGATTCCGAGTTGAGTCGTAGCCGCAGTAGATTCCGAGTTGAGTCGTAGCCGCAGTAGTTGCTGAGTTGAGTCGTAGCCGCAGCAGATTCCGAGTTGAGTCGTAGCCGCAGTAGATTCCGAGTTGAGTCGTAGCCGCAGTAGATTCTGAGTTGAGTCGTAGCTGCAGGAGACTACGAGTTGAGTCGTAGCCGCAGGAGATTCCGAGTTGAGTCGTAGCCGCAGTTGATTTTGAGTTGAGTCGTAGCCGCAGTAGATTCTGAGTTGAGTCGTAGCCGCAGTAGTTGCTGAGTTGAGTCGTAGCCGCAGTAGATTCCGAGTTGAGTCGTAGCCGCAGTAGATTCCGAGTTGAGTCGTAGCCGCAGTAGAATCCGAGTTAAGACGTAGCCGCAGTAGATTCCGAGTTACGATGTAGCCGCAGTAGATTCCGAGTTGAGTCGTAGCCGCAATAGAATCCGAGTTAAGACGTAGCCGCAGTAGATTCCGAGTTAAGATGTAGCCACAGTAGATTCCGAGTTGAGTCGTAGCCGCAGTAGTTGCTGAGTTGAGTCGTAGCCGCAGCAGAATCCGAGTTAAGACGTAGCCGCAGTAGATTCCGAGTTGAGTCGTAGCCGCAGGAGATTCCGAGTTGAGTCGTAGCCACAGTAGATTCCGAGTTGAGTCGTAGCCACAGTAGAATCCGAGTTAAGACGTAGCCGCAGTAGATTCCGAGTTAAGATGTAGCCACAGTAGATTCCGAGTTGAGTCGTAGCCGCAGTAAATTTTGAGTTGAGTCGTAGCCGCAGTAGTTGCTGAGTTGAGTCGTAGCCGCAGCAGATTCAGAGTTGAGTCGTAGCCGCAGTAGTTGCTGAGTTGAGTCGTAGCCGCAGGAGATTCCGAGTTAAGACGTCGCCGCAGTAGATTCCGAGTTGAGTCGTAGCCGCAGTAGATTCCGAGTTGAGTCGTAGCCGCAGTAGATTCTGAGTTGAGTCGTAGCCGCAGTAGTTGCTGAGTTGATTCGTAGCCGCAGCAGATTCCGAGTTGAGTCGTAGTTGCAGTAGATTCCGAGTTGAGTCGTAGCCGCAATAGATTCCGAGTTGAGTCGTAGCCGCAGTAGAATCCGAGTTAAGACGTAGCCGCAGTAGATTCCGAGTTAAGATGTAGCCACAGTAGATTCCGAGTTGAGTCGTAGCCGCAGTAAATTTTGAGTTGAGTCGTAGCCGCAGTAGTTGCTGAGTTGAGTCGTAGCTGCAGTAGATTCCGAGTTGAGTCGTAGCCGCAGTAGATTCCGAGTTAAGACGTAGCCGCAGTAGATTCCGAGTTCAGTCGTAGCCGCAGTAGATTCCGAGTTCAGTCGTAGCCGCAGTAGATTCCGAGTTGAGTCGTAGCCGCAGTAGATTCCGAGTTAAGACGTAGCCGCAGTAGATTCCGAGTTGAGTCGTAGCCGCAGTAGATTCTGAGTTGAGTCGTAGCCGCAGTAGATTCCGAGTTGAGTCGTAGCCGCAGGAGATTCCCAGTTGAGTCGTAGCCGCAGAAGATTCCGAGTTGAGTCGTAGCCGCAGTAGATTCCGAGTTGAGTCGTAGCCGCAGTAGTTGCTGAGTTGATTCGTAGCCGCAGCAGATTCCGAGTTGAGTCGTAGTTGCAGTAGATTCCGAGTTGAGTCGTAGCCGCAATAGATTCCGAGTTGAGTCGTAGCCGCAGTAGAATCCGAGTTAAGACGTAGCCGCAGTAGATTCCGAGTTAAGATGTAGCCACAGTAGATTCCGAGTTGAGTCGTAGCCGCAGTAAATTTTGAGTTGAGTCGAAGCCGCAGTAGTTGCTGAGTTGAGTCGTAGCTGCAGTAGATTCCGAGTTGAGTCGTAGCCGCAGTAGATTCCGAGTTGAGTCGTAGCCGCAGTAGATTCCGAGTTAAGACGTAGCCGCAGTAGATTCCGAGTTCAGTCGTAGCCGCAGTAGATTCTGAGTTGAGTCGTAGCCGCAGTAGATTCCGAGTTGAGTCGTAGCCGCAGGAGATTCCGAGTTGAGTCGTAGCCGCAGTAGATTCTGAGTTGAGTCGTAGCCGCAGTAGATTCCGAGTTGAGTCGTAGCTGCAGTATATTCCGAGTTAAGACGAAGCCGCAGTAGATTCCGAGTTAAGATGTAGCCACAGTAGATTCCGAGTTGAGTCGTAGCCGCAGTAGTTGCTGAGTTGAGTCGTAGCCGCAGCAGAATCCGAGTTAAGACGTAGCCGCAGTAGATTCCGAGTTGAGTCGTAGCCGCAGGAGATTCCGAGTTGAGTCGTAGCCACAGTAGATTCCGAGTTGAGTCGTAGCCACAGTAGAATCCGAGTTAAGACGTAGCCGCAGTAGATTCCGAGTTAAGATGTAGCCACAGTAGATTCCGAGTTGAGTCGTAGCCGCAGTAAATTTTGAGTTGAGTCGTAGCCGCAGTAGTTGCTGAGTTGAGTCGTAGCCGCAGCAGATTCAGAGTTGAGTCGTAGCCGCAGTAGTTGCTGAGTTGAGTCGTAGCCGCAGGAGATTCCGAGTTAAGACGTCGCCGCAGTAGATTCCGAGTTGAGTCGTAGCCGCAGTAGATTCCGAGTTGAGTCGTAGCCGCCGTAGATTCTGAGTTGAGTCGTAGCCGCAGTAGTTGCTGAGTTGAGTCGTAGCCGCAGGAGATTCCGAGTTAAGACGTCGCCGCAGTAGATTCCGAGTTGAGTCGTAGTTGCAGTAGATTCTGAGTTGAGTCGTAGCCGCAATAGATTCCGAGTTGAGTCGTAGCCGCAGTAGAATCCGAGTTAAGACGTAGCCGCAGTAGATTCCGAGTTAAGATGTAGCCACAGTAGATTCCGAGTTGAGTCGTAGCCGCAGTAAATTTTGAGTTGAGTCGTAGCCGCAGTAGTTGCTGAGTTGAGTCGTAGCTGCAGTAGATTCCGAGTTGAGTCGTAGCCGCAGTAGATTCCGAGTTAAGACGTAGCCGCAGTAGATTCCGAGTTCAGTCGTAGCCGCAGTAGATTCCGAGTTCAGTCGTAGCCGCAGTAGATTCCGAGTTGAGTCGTAGCCGCAGTAGATTCCGAGTTAAGACGTAGCCGCAGTAGATTCCGAGTTCAGTCGTAGCCGCAGTAGATTCTGAGTTGAGTCGTAGCCGCAGTAGATTCCGAGTTGAGTCGTAGCCGCAGGAGATTCCCAGTTGAGTCGTAGCCGCAGAAGATTCCGAGTTGAGTCGTAGCCGCAGTAGATTCCGAGTTGAGTCGTAGCCGCAGTAGATTCCGAGTTGAGTCGTAGCCGCAGGAGATTCCGAGTTAAGACGTCGCCGCAGTAGATTCCGAGTTGAGTCGTAGCCGCAGTAGATTCCGAGTTGAGTCGTAGCCGCAGTAGATTCTGAGTTGAGTCGTAGCCGCAGTAGTTGCTGAGTTGATTCGTAGCCGCAGCAGATTCCGAGTTGAGTCGTAGTTGCAGTAGATTCCGAGTTGAGTCGTAGCCGCAATAGATTCCGAGTTGAGTCGTAGCCGCAGTAGAATCCGAGTTAAGACGTAGCCGCAGTAGATTCCGAGTTAAGATGTAGCCACAGTAGATTCCGAGTTGAGTCGTAGCCGCAGTAAATTTTGAGTTGAGTCGAAGCCGCAGTAGTTGCTGAGTTGAGTCGTAGCTGCAGTAGATTCCGAGTTGAGTCGTAGCCGCAGTAGATTCCGAGTTGAGTCGTAGCCGCAGTAGATTCCGAGTTAAGACGTAGCCGCAGTAGATTCCGAGTTCAGTCGTAGCCGCAGTAGATTCTGAGTTGAGTCGTAGCCGCAGTAGATTCCGAGTTGAGTCGTAGCCGCAGGAGATTCCGAGTTGAGTCGTAGCCGCAGTAGATTCTGAGTTGAGTCGTAGCCGCAGTAGATTCCGAGTTGAGTCGTAGCTGCAGTATATTCCGAGTTAAGACGAAGCCGCAGTAGATTCCGAGTTAAGACGTAGCCGCAGAAGATTCCGAGTTGAGTCGTAGCCGCAGTTGATTCCGTGTTGAGTCGCAGCCGCAGTAGATTCTGAGTTGAGTCGTAGCCGCAGTAGAATCCGAGTTAAGATGTAGCCACAGTAGATTCCGAGTTGTTACGTAGCCGCAGTATATTCCGAGTTGAGTCGTAGCCGCAGGAGATTCCGAGTTGATTCGTAACCGCAGGAGATTCCGAGTTGAGTCGTAGCCGCAGGAGATTCCGAGTTGAGTCGTAGCCGCAGGATATTCCGAGTTGAGTCTTAGCCGCAGCAGATTCCGAGTTGAGTCGTAGCCGCAGTAGATTCCGAGTTGCGTCGTAGCCGCCGTAGATTCCGAGTTGAGTCGTAGCCGCAGTAGAATCCGAGTTAAGACGTAGCCGCAGAAGATTCCGAGTTGAGTCGTAGCCGCAGTAGATTCCGTGTTGAGTCGCAGCCGCAGTAGATTCTGAGTTGAGTCGTAGCCGCAGTAGAATCCGAGTTAAGATGTAGCCACAGTAGATTCCGAGTTGTTACGTAGCCGCAGTATATTCCGAGTTGAGTCGTAGCCGCAGGAGATTCCGAGTTGATTCGTAACCGCAGGAGATTCCGAGTTGAGTCGTAGCCGCAGGAGATTCTGAGTTGAGTCGTAGCCGCAGGATATTCCGAGTTGAGTCTTAGCCGCAGCAGATTCCGAGTTGAGTCGTAGCCGCAGTAGATTCCGAGTTGCGTCGTAGCCGCCGTAGATTCCGAGTTGAGTCGTAGCCGCAGTAGAATCCGAGTTAAGACGTAGCCGCAGTAGATTCCGAGTTAAGATGTAGCCGCAGTAGATTCCGAGTTGAGTCGTAGCCGCAATAGAATCCGGGTTAAGACGTAGCCGCAGTAGATTCCGAGTTAAGATGTAGCCACAGTAGATTCCGAGTTGAGTCGTAGCTGCAGTAGTTGCTGAGTTGAGTTGTAGCCGCAGGAGATTCTGAGTTGAGTCGTAGCCGCAGTAGATTCCGAGTTGAGTCGTAGCCGCAGGAGATTCCGAGTTGAGTCGTAGCCGCAGGAGATTCCGAGTTGAGTCGTAGCCGCAGGAGATTCCGAGTTGAGTCGTAGCCGCAGGAGAATCCGAGTTGAGTCGTAGCCGCAGTAGATTCCGAGTTGAGTCGTAGCAACAGTAGATTCCGAGTTGAGTCGTAGCCGCAGTAGAATCCGAGTTAAGACGTAGCCGCAGTAGATTCCGAGTTAAGATGTAGCCACAGTAGATTCCGAGTTGAGTCGTAGCCGCACTAAATTTTGAGTTGAGTCGTAGCCGCAGTAGTTGCTGAGTTGAGTCGTAGCCGCAGGAGATTCCGAGTTAAGACGTAGCCGCAGTAGATTCCGAGTTGAGTCGTAGCCGCAGTAGATTCTGAGTTGAGTCGTAGCCGCAGTAGTTGCTGAGTTGATTCGTAGCCGCAGTAGATTCCGAGTTGATTCGTAGCCGCAGTAGATTCCGAGTTGAGCCGTAGCCGCAGTAGATTCCGAGTTGAGTCGTAGCCGCAGGAGATTCCGAGTTGAGTCTTAGCCGCAGGAGATTCCGAGTTGAGTCGTAGCCGCAGTAGATTCCGAGTTGCGTCGTAGCCGCCGTAGATTCCGATTTGAGTCGTAGCCGCAGTAGAATCCGAGTTAAGATGTAGCCACAGTAGATTCCGAGTGGTGTCGTAGCCGCAGTAGATTCCGAGTTGAGTCGTAGCCGCAGTAGATTCCGAGTTGAGTCGTAGCCGCAGTAGATTCCGAGTTGAGTCGTAGCCGCAGGAGATTCCGAGTTGAGTCATAGCCGCAGTAGATTCCGAGTTGAGTCGTAGCCGCAGGAGATTCCGAGTTGAGTCGTAGCCGCAGGAGATTCTGAGTTGAGTCGTAGCCGCAGTAGATTCCGAGTTGAGTCGTAGCTGCAGTATATTCCGAGTTAAGACGAAGGCGCAGTAGATTCCGAGTTAAGACGTAGCCGCAGTAGATTCTGAGTTGAGTCGTAGCCGCAGTAGATTCTGTGTTGAGTCGCAGTCGCAGTAGATTCTGAGTTGAGTCGTAGCCGCAGTAGAATCCGAGTTAAGATGTAGCCACAGTAGATTCCGAGTTGTTACATAGCCGCAGTATATTCCGAGTTGAGTCGTAGCCGCAGGAGATTCCGAGTTGATTCGTAACCGCAGGAGATTCCGAGTTGAGTCGTAGTTGCAGGAGATTCCGAGTTGAGTCGTAGCCGCAGGAGATTCCGAGTTGAGTCTTAGCCGCAGGAGATTCCGAGTTTAGTCGTAGCCGCAGTAGATTCCGAGTTGCGTCGTAGCCGCCGTAGATTCCGAGTTGAGTCGTAGCCGCAGTAGAATCCGAGTTAAGATGTAGCCACAGTAGATTCCGAGTTGAGTCGTAGCCGCAGTAGATTCCGAGTTGAGTCGTAGCCGCAGGAGATTCCGAGTTGAGTCGTAGCCGCAGGAGATTCCGAGTTGAGTCGTAGCCGCAGTAGATTCCGAGTTGAGTCGCAGCCGCAGTAGATCCCGAGTTGAGTCGTAGCCGCAGTAGATTCCGATTTGAGTCGTAGCCGCAGTAGAATCCGAGTTAAGACGTAGCCGCAGTAGATTCCGAGTTAAGATGTAGCCGCAGTAGATTCCGAGTTGAGTCGTAGCCGCAATAGAATCCGGGTTAAGACGTAGCTGCAGTAGATTCCGAGTTAAGATGTAGCCACAGTAGATTCCGAGTTGAGTCGTAGCTGCAGTAGTTGCTGAGTTGAGTCGTAGCCGCAGGAGATTCTGAGTTGAGTCGTAGCCGCAGTAGATTCCGAGTTGAGTCGTAGCCGCAGGAGATTCCGAGTTGAGTCGTAGACGCAGGAGATTCCGAGTTGAGTCGTAGCCGCAGGAGATTCCGAGTTGAGTCGTAGCCGCAGGAGAATCCGAGTTGAGTCGTAGCCGCAGTAGATTCCGAGTTGAGTCGTAGCAACAGTAGATTCCGAGTTGAGTCGTAGCCGCAGTAGAATCCGAGTTAAGACGTAGCCGCAGTAGATTCCGAGTTAAGATGTAGCCACAGTAGATTCCGAGTTGAGTCGTAGCCGCACTAAATTTTGAGTTGAGTCGTAGCCGCAGTAGTTGCTGAGTTGAGTCGTAGCCGCAGGAGATTCCGAGTTAAGACGTAGCCGCAGTAGATTCCGAGTTGAGTCGTAGCCGCAGTAGATTCTGAGTTGAGTCGTAGCCGCAGTAGTTGCTGAGTTGATTCGTAGCCGCAGTAGATTCCGAGTTGATTCGTAGCCGCAGTAGATTCCGAGTTGAGCCGTAGCCGCAGTAGATTCCGAGTTGAGTCGTAGCCGCAGGAGATTCCGAGTTGAGTCTTAGCCGCAGGAGATTCCGAGTTGAGTCGTAGCCGCAGTAGATTCCGAGTTGCGTCGTAGCCGCCGTAGATTCCGATTTGAGTCGTAGCCGCAGTAGAATCCGAGTTAAGATGTAGCCACAGTAGATTCCGAGTGGTGTCGTAGCCGCAGTAGATTCCGAGTTGAGTCGTAGCCGCAGTAGATTCCGAGTTGAGTCGTAGCCGCAGTAGATTCCGAGTTGAGTCGTAGCCGCAGGAGATTCCGAGTTGAGTCATAGCCGCAGTAGATTCCGAGTTGAGTCGTAGCCGCAGGAGATTCCGAGTTGAGTCGTAGCCGCAGGAGATTCTGAGTTGAGTCGTAGCCGCAGTAGATTCCGAGTTGAGTCGTAGCTGCAGTATATTCCGAGTTAAGACGAAGGCGCAGTAGATTCCGAGTTAAGACGTAGCCGCAGTAGATTCCGAGTTGAGTCGTAGCCGCAGTAGATTCTGTGTTGAGTCGCAGTCGCAGTAGATTCTGAGTTGAGTCGTAGCCGCAGTAGAATCCGAGTTAAGATGTAGCCACAGTAGATTCCGAGTTGTTACATAGCCGCAGTATATTCCGAGTTGAGTCGTAGCCGCAGGAGATTCCGAGTTGATTCGTAACCGCAGGAGATTCCGAGTTGAGTCGTAGTTGCAGGAGATTCCGAGTTGAGTCGTAGCCGCAGGAGATTCCGAGTTGAGTCTTAGCCGCAGTAGATTCCGAGTTTAGTCGTAGCCGCAGTAGATTCCGAGTTGCGTCGTAGCCGCCGTAGATTCCGAGTTGAGTCGTAGCCGCAGTAGAATCCGAGTTAAGATGTAGCCACAGTAGATTCCGAGTTGAGTCGTAGCCGCAGTAGATTCCGAGTTGAGTCGTAGCCGCAGGAGATTCCGAGTTGAGTCGTAGCCGCAGGAGATTCCGAGTTGAGTCGTAGCCGCAGTAGATTCCGAGTTGAGTCGCAGCCGCAGTAGATCCCGAGTTGAGTCGTAGCCGCAGTAGATTCCGATTTGAGTCGTAGCCGCAGTAGAATCCGAGTTAAGACGTAGCCGCAGTAGATTCCGAGTTAAGATGTAGCCGCAGTAGATTCCGAGTTGAGTCGTAGCCGCAATAGAATCCGGGTTAAGACGTAGCCGCAGTAGATTCCGAGTTAAGATGTAGCCACAGTAGATTCCGAGTTGAGTCGTAGCTGCAGTAGTTGCTGAGTTGAGTCGTAGCCGCAGGAGATTCTGAGTTGAGTCGTAGCCGCAGTAGATTCCGAGTTGAGTCGTAGCCGCAGGAGATTCCGAGTTGAGTCGTAGCCGCAGGAGATTCCGAGTTGAGTCGTAGCCGCAGGAGATTCCGAGTTGAGTCGTAGCCGCAGGAGAATCCGAGTTGAGTCGTAGCCGCAGTAGATTCCGAGTTGAGTCGTAGCAACAGTAGATTCCGAGTTGAGTCGTAGCCGCAGTAGAATCCGAGTTAAGACGTAGCCGCAGTAGATTCCGAGTTAAGATGTAGCCACAGTAGATTCCGAGTTGAGTCGTAGCCGCACTAAATTTTGAGTTGAGTCGTAGCCGCAGTAGTTGCTGAGTTGAGTCGTAGCCGCAGGAGATTCCGAGTTAAGACGTAGCCGCAGTAGATTCCGAGTTGAGTCGTAGCCGCAGTAGATTCTGAGTTGAGTCGTAGCCGCAGTAGTTGCTGAGTTGATTCGTAGCCGCAGTAGATTCCGAGTTGATTCGTAGCCGCAGTAGATTCCGAGTTGAGCCGTAGCCGCAGTAGATTCCGAGTTGAGTCGTAGCCGCAGGAGATTCCGAGTTGAGTCTTAGCCGCAGGAGATTCCGAGTTGAGTCGTAGCCGCAGTAGATTCCGAGTTGCGTCGTAGCCGCCGTAGATTCCGATTTGAGTCGTAGCCGCAGTAGAATCCGAGTTAAGATGTAGCCACAGTAGATTCCGAGTGGTGTCGTAGCCGCAGTAGATTCCGAGTTGAGTCGTAGCCGCAGTAGATTCCGAGTTGAGTCGTAGCCGCAGTAGATTCCGAGTTGAGTCGTAGCCGCAGGAGATTCCGAGTTGAGTCATAGCCGCAGTAGATTCCGAGTTGAGTCGTAGCCGCAGGAGATTCCGAGTTGAGTCGTAGCCGCAGGAGATTCTGAGTTGAGTCGTAGCCGCAGTAGATTCCGAGTTGAGTCGTAGCTGCAGTATATTCCGAGTTAAGACGAAGGCGCAGTAGATTCCGAGTTAAGACGTAGCCGCAGTAGATTCCGAGTTGAGTCGTAGCCGCAGTAGATTCTGTGTTGAGTCGCAGTCGCAGTAGATTCTGAGTTGAGTCGTAGCCGCAGTAGAATCCGAGTTAAGATGTAGCCACAGTAGATTCCGAGTTGTTACATAGCCGCAGTATATTCCGAGTTGAGTCGTAGCCGCAGGAGATTCCGAGTTGATTCGTAACCGCAGGAGATTCCGAGTTGAGTCGTAGTTGCAGGAGATTCCGAGTTGAGTCGTAGCCGCAGGAGATTCCGAGTTGAGTCTTAGCCGCAGGAGATTCCGAGTTTAGTCGTAGCCGCAGTAGATTCCGAGTTGCGTCGTAGCCGCCGTAGATTCCGAGTTGAGTCGTAGCCGCAGTAGAATCCGAGTTAAGATGTAGCCACAGTAGATTCCGAGTTGAGTCGTAGCCGCAGTAAATTCCGAGTTGAGTCGTAGCCGCAGGAGATTCCGAGTTGAGTCGTAGCCGCAGGAGATTCCGAGTTGAGTCGTAGCCGCAGTAGATTCCGAGTTGAGTCGCAGCCGCAGTAGATCCCGAGTTGAGTCGTAGCCGCAGTAGATTCCGATTTGAGTCGTAGCCGCAGTATATTCCGAGTTGAGTCGTAGCCGCAGGAGATTCCGAGTTGAGTCGTAGCCGCAGCAGATTCCGAGTTGAGTCGTAGCCGCAGTAGAATCCGAGTTGAGTCTTAACCGCAGGAGATTCCCAGTTGAGTCGTAGCCGGAGTAGATTCCGAGTTGCGTCGTAGCCGCCGTAGATTCCGAGTTGAGTTGTAGCCGCAGTAGATTTTGAGTTAAGATGTAGCCACAGTAGATTCCGAGTTGAGTCGTAGCCACAGTAGATTCCGAGTTGAGTCATAGCCGCAGTAGATTCCGAGTTGAGTCGTAGCCGCAGTAGATTCCGAGTTAAGACGTAGCCGCAGTAGATTCCGAGTTGAGTCGTAGCCGCAGTAGATTCCGAGTTGAGTCGTAGCTGCAGTAGATTCCGAGTTGAGTCGTAGCCGCAGTAGATTCCGAGTTGAGTCGTAGCCGCAGTAGAATCCGAGTTAAGACGTAGCCCCAGTAGATTCCGAGTTAAGATGTAGCCACAGTAGATTCCGAGTTGAGTCGTAGCCGCAGGAGATTCCGAGTTGAGTCGTAGCCGCAGTAGATTCCGAGTTGAGTCGTAGCCGCAGTAGTTGCTGAGTTGAGTCGTAGCCGCAGCGGATTCCGAGTTGAGTCGTAGCCGCAGTAGATTCCGAGTTGAGTCGTAGCCGCAGTAGATTCCGAGTTGAGTCGTAGCCGCAGTAGACTACGAGTTGAGTCGTAGCCGCAGGAGATTCCGAGTTGAGTCGTAGCCGCAGTAGATGTTGAGTTAAGATGTAGCCGCAGTAGATTCTGAGTTGAGTCGTAGCCGCAGTAGTTGCTGAGTTGAGTCGTAGACGCAGTAGATTCCGAGTTGAGTCGTAGCAGCAGGAGATTCCGAGTTGAGTCGTAGCCGCAGTAGATTCCGAGTTGAGTCGTAGCCGCAGGAGATTCCGAGTTGTGTCGTAGCCGCAGGAGATTCCGAGTTGAGTCGTAGCCGCAGTAGATTCCGAGTTGAGTCGCAGCCGCAGTAGATCCCGAGTTGAGTCGTAGCCGCAGTAGATTCCGATTTGAGTCGTAGCCGCAGGAGAATCCGAGTTAAGACGTAGCCGCAGTAGATTCCGAGTTAAGATGTAGCCGCAGTAGATTCCGAGTTGAGTCGTAGCCGCAATAGAATCCGGGTTAAGACGTAGCCGCAGTAGATTCCGAGTTAAGATGTAGCCACAGTAGATTCCGAGTTGAGTCGTAGCTGCAGTAGTTGCTGAGTTGAGTCGTAGCCGCAGGAGATTCTGAGTTGAGTCGTAGCTGCAGTAGATTCCGAGTTGAGTCGTAGCCGCAGGAGATTCCGAGTTGAGTCGTAGCCGCAGGAGATTCCGAGTTGAGTCGTAGCCGCAGGAGATTCCGAGTTGAGTCGTAGCCGCAGGAGAATCCGAGTTGAGTCGTAGCCGCAGTAGATTCCGAGTTGAGTCGTAGCAACAGTAGATTCCGAGTTGAGTCGTAGCCGCAGTAGAATCCGAGTTAAGACGTAGCCGCAGTAGATTCCGAGTTAAGATGTAGCCACAGTAGATTCCGAGTTGAGTCGTAGCCGCACTAAATTTTGAGTTGAGTCGTAGCCGCAGTAGTTGCTGAGTTGAGTCGTAGCCGCAGGAGATTCCGAGTTAAGACGTAGCCGCAGTAGATTCCGAGTTGAGTCGTAGCCGCAGTAGATTCTGAGTTGAGTCGTAGCCGCAGTAGTTGCTGAGTTGATTCGTAGCCGCAGTAGATTCCGAGTTGATTCGTAGCCGCAGTAGATTCCGATTTGAGCCGTAGCCGCAGTAGATTCCGAGTTGAGTCGTAGCCGCAGGAGATTCCGAGTTGAGTCTTAGCCGCAGGAGATTCCGAGTTGAGTCGTAGCCGCATTAGATTCCGAGTTGCGTCGTAGCCGCCGTAGATTCCGATTTGAGTCGTAGCCGCAGTAGAATCCGAGTTAAGATGTAGCCACAGTAGATTCCGAGTGGTGTCGTAGCCGCAGTAGATTCCGAGTTGAGTCGTAGCCGCAGTAGATTCCGAGTTGAGTCGTAGCCGCAGTAGATTCCGAGTTGAGTCGTAGCCGCAGGAGATTCCGAGTTGAGTCATAGCCGCAGTAGATTCCGAGTTGAGTCGTAGCCGCAGGAGATTCCGAGTTGAGTCGTAGCCGCAGGAGATTCTGAGTTGAGTCGTAGCCGCAGTAGATTCCGAGTTGAGTCGTAGCTGCAGTATATTCCGAGTTAAGACGAAGGCGCAGTAGATTCCGAGTTAAGACGTAGCCGCAGTAGATTCCGAGTTGAGTCGTAGCCGCAGTAGATTCTGTGTTGAGTCGCAGTCGCAGTAGATTCTGAGTTGAGTCGTAGCCGCAGTAGAATCCGAGTTAAGATGTAGCCACAGTAGATTCCGAGTTGTTACATAGCCGCAGTATATTCCGAGTTGAGTCGTAGCCGCAGGAGATTCCGAGTTGATTCGTAACCGCAGGAGATTCCGAGTTGAGTCGTAGTTGCAGGAGATTCCGAGTTGAGTCGTAGCCGCAGGAGATTCCGAGTTGAGTCTTAGCCGCAGGAGATTCCGAGTTTAGTCGTAGCCGCAGTAGATTCCGAGTTGCGTCGTAGCCGCCGTAGATTCCGAGTTGAGTCGTAGCCGCAGTAGAATCCGAGTTAAGATGTAGCCACAGTAGATTCCGAGTTGAGTCGTAGCCGCAGTAGATTCCGAGTTGAGTCGTAGCCGCAGGAGATTCCGAGTTGAGTCGTAGCCGCAGGAGATTCCGAGTTGAGTCGTAGCCGCAGTAGATTCCGAGTTGAGTCGCAGCCGCAGTAGATCCCGAGTTGAGTCGTAGCCGCAGTAGATTCCGATTTGAGTCGTAGCCGCAGTATATTCCGAGTTGAGTCGTAGCCGCAGGAGATTCCGAGTTGAGTCGTAGCCGCAGCAGATTCCGAGTTGAGTCGTAGCCGCAGTAGAATCCGAGTTGAGTCTTAACCGCAGGAGATTCCCAGTTGAGTCGTAGCCGGAGTAGATTCCGAGTTGCGTCGTAGCCGCCGTAGATTCCGAGTTGAGTTGTAGCCGCAGTAGATTTTGAGTTAAGATGTAGCCACAGTAGATTCCGAGTTGAGTCGTAGCCACAGTAGATTCCGAGTTGAGTCATAGCCGCAGTAGATTCCGAGTTGAGTCGTAGCCGCAGTAGATTCCGAGTTAAGACGTAGCCGCAGTAGATTCCGAGTTGAGTCGTAGCCGCAGTAGATTCCGAGTTGAGTCGTAGCTGCAGTAGATTCCGAGTTGAGTCGTAGCCGCAGTAGATTCCGAGTTGAGTCGTAGCCGCAGTAGAATCCGAGTTAAGACGTAGCCCCAGTAGATTCCGAGTTAAGATGTAGCCACAGTAGATTCCGAGTTGAGTCGTAGCCGCAGGAGATTCCGAGTTGAGTCGTAGCCGCAGTAGATTCCGAGTTGAGTCGTAGCCGCAGTAGTTGCTGAGTTGAGTCGTAGCCGCAGCGGATTCCGAGTTGAGTCGTAGCCGCAGTAGATTCCGAGTTGAGTCGTAGCCGCAGTAGATTCCGAGTTGAGTCGTAGCCGCAGTAGACTACGAGTTGAGTCGTAGCCGCAGGAGATTCCGAGTTGAGTCGTAGCCGCAGTAGATGTTGAGTTAAGATGTAGCCGCAGTAGATTCTGAGTTGAGTCGTAGCCGCAGTAGTTGCTGAGTTGAGTCGTAGACGCAGTAGATTCCGAGTTGAGTCGTAGCAGCAGGAGATTCCGAGTTGAGTCGTAGCCGCAGTAGATTCCGAGTTGAGTCGTAGCCGCAGTAGATTCCGAGTTGAGTCGTAGCCGCAGTAGATTACGAGTTAAGATGTAGCCGCAGTAGATTCCGAGTTGAGTCGTAGCCGCAATAGAATCCGAGTTAAGACGTAGCCGCAGTAGATTCCGAGTTAAGATGTAGCCACAGTAGATTCCGAGTTGAGTCGTAGCCGCAGTAGTTGCTGAGTTGAGTCGTAGCCGCAGTAGAATCCGAGTTAAGATGTAGCCACAGTAGATTCCGAGTTGAGTCGTAGCCGCAGTAGATTCCGAGTTGAGTCGTAGCCGCAGTAGATTCCGAGTTGAGTCGTAGCCGCAGTAGAATCCGAGTTAAGACGTAGCCGCAGTAGATTCCGAGTTAAGATGTAGCCGCAGTAGATTCCGAGTTGAGTCGTAGCCGCAGTAAATTTTGAGTTGAGTCGTAGCCGCAGTAGTTGCTGAGTTGAGTCGTAGCCGCAGCAGATTCCGAGTTAAGACGTAGCCGCAGTAGATTCCGAGTTGAGTCGTAGCCGCAGTAGATTCCGAGTTGAGTCGTAGCCACAGTAGATTCCGAGTTGAGTCGTAGCCGCAGTAGAATCCGAGTTAAGACGTAGTTGCAGTAGATTCCGAGTTAAGATGTAGCCACAGTAGATTCCGAGTTGAGTCGTAGCCACAGTAGATTCCGAGTTGAGTCGTAGCCGCAGTAGAATCCGAGTTAAGACGTAGCTGCAGGAGATTCCGAGTTGAGTCGTAGCCGCAGTAGATGTTGAGTTAAGATGTAGCCGCAGTAGATTCCGAGTTGAGTCGTAGCCGCAATAGAATCCGAGTTAAGACGTAGGCGCATTAGATTCCGAGTTAAGATGTAGCCGCAGTAGATTCCGAGTTGAGTCGTAGCCGCAGTAGATTCCGAGTTGAGTCGTAGCCGCAGGAGATTCCGAGTTGAGTCGTAGCCGCAGGAGATTCTGAGTTGAGTCGTAGCCGCAGTAGATTACGAGTTGAGTCGTAGCTGCAGTATATTCCGAGTTAAGACGAAGCCGCAGTAGATTCCGAGTTCAGACGTAGCCGCAGTAGATTCCGAGTTGAGTCGTAGCCGCAGTAGATTCCGTGTCGAGTCGCAGCCGCAGTAGATTCTGAGTTGAGTCGTAGCCGCAGTAGAATCCGAGTTAAGATGTAGCCGCAGTAGATTCCGAGTTGTTACGTAGCCGCAGTATATTCCGAGTTGAGTCGTAGCCGCAGGAGATTCCGAGTTGATTTGTAACCGCAGGAGATTCCGAGTTGAGTCGTAGTTGCAGGAGATTCCGAGTTGAGTCGTAGCCGCAGGAGATTCCGAGTTGAGTCTTAGCCGCAGGAGATTCCGAGTTGAGTCGTAGCCGCAGTAGATTCCGAGTTGCGTCGTAGCCGCCGTAGATTCCGACTTGAGTCGTAGCCGCAGTAGAATCCGAGTTAAGATGTAGCCACAGTAGATTCCGAGTTGAGTCGTAGCCGCAGTAGATTCCGAGTTGAGTCGTAGCCGCCGTAGATTCCGAGTTGAGTCGTAGCCGCAGTAGAATCCGAGTTAAGATGTAGCCACAGTAGATTCCGAGTTGAGTCGTAGCTGCAGTAGTTGCTGAGTTGAGTCGTAGCCGCAGGAGATTCTGAGTTGAGTCGTAGCCGCAGTAGATTCCGAGTTGATGCGTAGCCGCAGGAGATTCCGAGTTGAGTCGTAGCCGCAGGAGATTCCGAGTTGAGTCGTAGCCGCAGGAGATTCCGAGTTGAGTCGTAGCCGCAGGAGAATCCGAGTTGAGTCGTAGCCGCAGTAGATTCTGAGTTGAGTCGTAGCCGCAGTAGATTCCGAGTTGAGTCGTAGCTGCAGTATATTCCGAGTTAAGACGAAGCCGCAGTAGATTCGGAGTTAAGACGTAGCCGCAGTAGAGTCCGAGTTGAGTCGTAGCCGCAGTAGATTCCGTGTTGAGTCGCAGCCGCAGTAGATTCTGAGTTGAGTCGTAGCCGCAGTAGAATCCGAGTTAAGATATAGCCACAGTAGATTCCGAGTTGTTACGTAGCCGCAGTATATTCCGAGTTGAGTCGTAGCCGCAGGAGATTCCGAGTTGATTCGTAACCGCAGGAGATGCCGAGTTGAGTCGTAGCTGCAGGAGATTCCGAGTTGAGTCGTAGCCGCAGGAGATTCCGAGTTGAGTCTTAGCCGCAGGAGATTCTGAGTTGAGTCGTAGCCGCAGTAGATTCCGAGTTGCGTCGTAGCCGCCGTAGATTCCGAGTTGAGTCGTAGCCGCAGTAGAATCCGAGTTAAGACGTAGCCGCAGTAGATTCCGTGTTGAGTCGTAGCAACAGTAGATTCCGAGTTGAGTCGTAGCCGCAGTAGAATCCGAGTTAAGACGTAGCCGCAGTAGATTCCGAGTTGAGATGTAGCCACAGTAGATTCCGAGTTGAGTAGTAGCCGCACTAAATTTTGAGTTGAGTCGTAGCCGCAGTAGTTGCTGAGTTGAGTCGTAGCCGCAGGAGATTCCGAGTTAAGACGTAGCCGCAGTAGATTCCGAGTTGAGTCGTAGCCGCAGTAGATTCCGAGTTGAGTCGTAGCCGCAGGAGATTCCGAGTTGAGTCGTAGCCGCAGGAGATTCCGAGTTGAGTCGTAGCCGCAGTAGATTCCGAGTTGAGTCGCAGCCGCAGTAGATCCCGAGTTGAGTCGTAGCCGCAGTAGATTCCGATTTGAGTCGTAGCCGCAGTATATTCCGAGTTGAGTCGTAGCCGCAGGAGATTCCGAGTTGAGTCGTAGCCGCAGCAGATTCCGAGTTGAGTCGTAGCCGCAGTAGAATCCGAGTTGAGTCTTAACCGCAGGAGATTCCCAGTTGAGTCGTAGCCGGAGTAGATTCCGAGTTGCGTCGTAGCCGCCGTAGATTCCGAGTTGAGTTGTAGCCGCAGTAGATTTTGAGTTAAGATGTAGCCACAGTAGATTCCGAGTTGAGTCGTAGCCACAGTAGATTCCGAGTTGAGTCATAGCCGCAGTAGATTCCGAGTTGAGTCGTAGCCGCAGTAGATTCCGAGTTAAGACGTAGCCGCAGTAGATTCCGAGTTGAGTCGTAGCCGCAGTAGATTCCGAGTTGAGTCGTAGCTGCAGTAGATTCCGAGTTGAGTCGTAGCCGCAGTAGATTCCGAGTTGAGTCGTAGCCGCAGTAGAATCCGAGTTAAGACGTAGCCCCAGTAGATTCCGAGTTAAGATGTAGCCACAGTAGATTCCGAGTTGAGTCGTAGCCGCAGGAGATTCCGAGTTGAGTCGTAGCCGCAGTAGATTCCGAGTTGAGTCGTAGCCGCAGTAGTTGCTGAGTTGAGTCGTAGCCGCAGCGGATTCCGAGTTGAGTCGTAGCCGCAGTAGATTCCGAGTTGAGTCGTAGCCGCAGTAGATTCCGAGTTGAGTCGTAGCCGCAGTAGACTACGAGTTGAGTCGTAGCCGCAGGAGATTCCGAGTTGAGTCGTAGCCGCAGTAGATGTTGAGTTAAGATGTAGCCGCAGTAGATTCTGAGTTGAGTCGTAGCCGCAGTAGTTGCTGAGTTGAGTCGTAGCCGCAGTAGATTCCGAGTTGAGTCGTAGCAGCAGGAGATTCCGAGTTGAGTCGTAGCCGCAGTAGATTCCAAGTTGAGTCGTAGCCGCAGTAGATTCCGAGTTGAGTCGTAGCCGCAGTAGATTACGAGTTAAGATGTAGCCGCAGTAGATTCCGAGTTGAGTCGTAGCCGCAATAGAATCCGAGTTAAGACGTAGCCGCAGTAGATTCCGAGTTAAGATGTAGCCACAGTAGATTCCGAGTTGAGTCGTAGCCGCAGTAGTTGCTGAGTTGAGTCGTAGCCGCAGTAGAATCCGAGTTAAGATGTAGCCACAGTAGATTCCGAGTTGAGTCGTAGCCGCAGTAGATTCCGAGTTGAGTCGTAGCCGCAGTAGATTCCGAGTTGAGTCGTAGCCGCAGTAGAATCCGAGTTAAGACGTAGCCGCAGTAGATTCCGAGTTAAGATGTAGCCGCAGTAGATTCCGAGTTGAGTCGTAGCCGCAGTAAATTTTGAGTTGAGTCGTAGCCGCAGTAGTTGCTGAGTTGAGTCGTAGCCGCAGCAGATTCCGAGTTAAGACGTAGCCGCAGTAGATTCCGAGTTGAGTCGTAGCCGCAGTAGATTCCGAGTTGAGTCGTAGCCACAGTAGATTCCGAGTTGAGTCGTAGCCGCAGTAGAATCCGAGTTAAGACGTAGTTGCAGTAGATTCCGAGTTAAGATGTAGCCACAGTAGATTCCGAGTTGAGTCGTAGCCGCAGTAGATTCCGAGTTGAGTCGTAGCCGCAGTAGAATCCGAGTTAAGACGTAGCTGCAGGAGATTCCGAGTTGAGTCGTAGCCGCAGTAGATGTTGAGTTAAGATGTAGCCGCAGTAGATTCCGAGTTGAGTCGTAGCCGCAATAGAATCCGAGTTAAGACGTAGGCGCATTAGATTCCGAGTTAAGATGTAGCCGCAGTAGATTCCGAGTTGAGTCGTAGCCGCAGTAGATTCCGAGTTGAGTCGTAGCCGCAGGAGATTCCGAGTTGAGTCGTAGCCGCAGGAGATTCTGAGTTGAGTCGTAGCCGCAGTAGATTACGAGTTGAGTCGTAGCTGCAGTATATTCCGAGTTAAGACGAAGCCGCAGTAGATTCCGAGTTAAGACGTAGCCGCAGTAGATTCCGAGTTGAGTCGTAGCCGCAGTAGATTCCGTGTCGAGTCGCAGCCGCAGTAGATTCTGAGTTGAGTCGTAGCCGCAGTAGAATCCGAGTTAAGATGTAGCCGCAGTAGATTCCGAGTTGTTACGTAGCCGCAGTATATTCCGAGTTGAGTCGTAGCCGCAGGAGATTCCGAGTTGATTTGTAACCGCAGGAGATTCCGAGTTGAGTCGTAGTTGCAGGAGATTCCGAGTTGAGTCGTAGCCGCAGGAGATTCCGAGTTGAGTCTTAGCCGCAGGAGATTCCGAGTTGAGTCGTAGCCGCAGTAGATTCCGAGTTGCGTCGTAGCCGCCGTAGATTCCGACTTGAGTCGTAGCCGCAGTAGAATCCGAGTTAAGATATAGCCACAGTAGATTCCGAGTTGAGTCGTAGCCGCAGTAGATTCCGAGTTGAGTCGTAGCCGCCGTAGATTCCGAGTTGAGTCGTAGCCGCAGTAGAATCCGAGTTAAGATGTAGCCACAGTAGATTCCGAGTTGAGTCGTAGCTGCAGTAGTTGCTGAGTTGAGTCGTAGCCGCAGGAGATTCTGAGTTGAGTCGTAGCCGCAGTAGATTCCGAGTTGAGGCGTAGCCGCAGGAGATTCCGAGTTGAGTCGTAGCCGCAGGAGATTCCGAGTTGAGTCGTAGCCGCAGGAGATTCCGAGTTGAGTCGTAGCCGCAGGAGAATCCGAGTTGAGTCGTAGCCGCAGTAGATTCTGAGTTGAGTCGTAGCCGCAGTAGATTCCGAGTTGAGTCGTAGCTGCAGTATATTCCGAGTTAAGACGAAGCCGCAGTAGATTCCGAGTTAAGACGTAGCCGCAGTAGATTCCGAGTTGAGTCGTAGCCGCAGTAGATTCCGTGTTGAGTCGCAGCCGCAGTAGATTCTGAGTTGAGTCGTAGCCGCAGTAGAATCCGAGTTAAGATATAGCCACAGTAGATTCCGAGTTGTTACGTAGCCGCAGTATATTCCGAGTTGAGTCGTAGCCGCAGGAGATTCCGAGTTGATTCGTAACCGCAGGAGATGCCGAGTTGAGTCGTAGCTGCAGGAGATTCCGAGTTGAGTCGTAGCCGCAGGAGATTCCGAGTTGAGTCTTAGCCGCAGGAGATTCTGAGTTGAGTCGTAGCCGCAGTAGATTCCGAGTTGCGTCGTAGCCGCCGTAGATTCCGAGTTGAGTCGTAGCCGCAGTAGAATCCGAGTTAAGACGTAGCCGCAGTAGATTCCGAGTTAAGATGTAGCCGCAGTAGATTCCGAGTTGAGTCGTAGCCACAATAGAATCCGAGTTAAGACGTAGCCGCAGTAGATTCCGAGTTAAGATGTAGCCACAGTAGATTCCGAGTTGAGTCGTAGCTGCAGTAGTTGCTAGTTGAGTCGTAGCCGCAGCAGATTCCGAGTTGAGTCGTAGCCGCAGTAGATTCCGTGTTGAGTCGTAGCAACAGTAGATTCCGAGTTGAGTCGTAGCCGCAGTAGAATCCGAGTTAAGACGTAGCCGCAGTAGATTCCGAGTTAAGATGTAGCCACAGTAGATTCCGAGTTGAGTAGTAGCCGCACTAAATTTTGAGTTGAGTCGTAGCCGCAGTAGTTGCTGAGTTGAGTCGTAGCCGCAGGAGATTCCGAGTTAAGACGTAGCCGCAGTAGATTCCGAGTTGAGTCGTAGCCGCAGTAGATTCTGAGTTGAGTCGTAGCCGCAGTAGTTGCTGAGTTGATTCGTAGCCGCAGTAGATTCCGAGTTGATTCGTAGCCGCAGTAGATTCCGAGTTGAGCCGTAGCCGCAGTAGATTCCGAGTTGAGTCGTAGCCGCAGGAGATTCCGAGTTGAGTCTTAGCCGCAGGAGATTCCGAGTTGAGTCGTAGCCGCAGTAGATTCCGAGTTGCGTCGTAGCCACCGTAGATTCCGATTTGAGTCGTAGCCGCAGTAGAATCCGAGTTAAGATGTAGCCACAGTAGATTCCGAGTGGTGTCGTAGCCGCAGTAGATTCCGAGTTGAGTCGTAGCCGCAGTAGATTCCGAGTTGAGTCGTAGCCGCAGTAGATTCTGAGTTAAGACGTAGCCGCAGTAGATTCCGAGTTGAGTCGTAGCCGCAGTAGATTCCGAGTTGAGTCGTAGTCGCAGTAGATTCCTAGTTAAGACGTAGCCGCAGTAGATTCCGAGTTGAGTCGTAGCCGCAGGAGATTCCGAGTTGAGTCGTAGCCGCAGTAGATTCCGAGTTGAGTCGTAGCCGCAGGAGATTCCGAGTTGAGTCGTAGCCGCAGGAGATTCTGAGTTGAGTCGTAGCCGCAGTAGATTCCGAGTTGAGTCGTAGCTGCAGTATATTCCGAGTTAAGACGAAGCCGCAGTAGATTCCGAGTTAAGACGTAGCCGCAGTAGATTCCGAGTTGAGTCGTAGCCGCAGTAGATTCTGTGTTGAGTCGCAGTCGCAGTAGATTCTGAGTTGAGTCGTAGCCACAGTAGAATCCGAGTTAAGATGTAGCCACAGTAGATTCCGAGTTGAGTCGTAGCCGCAGTATATTCCGAGTTGAGTCGTAGCCGCAGGAGATTCCGAGTTGATTTGTAACCGCAGGAGATTCCGAGTTGAGTCGTAGTTGCAGGAGATTCCGAGTTGAGTCGTAGCCGCAGGAGATTCCGAGTTGAGTCTTAGCCGCAGGAGATTCCGAGTTGAGTCGTAGCCGCAGTAGATTCCGAGTTGCGTCGTAGCCGCCGTAGATTCCGAGTTGAGTCGTAGCCGCAGTAGAATCCGAGTTAAGATGTAGCCACAGTAGATTCCGAGTTGAGTCGTAGCCGCAGTAGATTCCGAGTTGAGTCGTAGCCGCAGGAGATTCCGAGTTGAGTCGTAGCCGCAGGAGATTCCGAGTTAAGACGTAGCCGCAGTAGATTCCGAGTTGAGTCGTAGCCGCAGTAGATTCTGAGTTGAGTCGTAGCCGCAGTAGTTGCTGAGTTGATTCGTAGCCGCAGTAGATTCCGAGTTGATTCGTAGCCGCAGTAGATTCCGAGTTGAGCCGTAGCCGCAGTAGATTCCGAGTTGAGTCGTAGCCGCAGGAGATTCCGAGTTGAGTCTTAGCCGCAGGAGATTCCGAGTTGAGTCGTAGCCGCAGTAGATTCCGAGTTGCGTCGTAGCCACCGTAGATTCCGATTTGAGTCGTAGCCGCAGTAGAATCCGAGTTAAGATGTAGCCACAGTAGATTCCGAGTGGTGTCGTAGCCGCAGTAGATTCCGAGTTGAGTCGTAGCCGCAGTAGATTCCGAGTTGAGTCGTAGCCGCAGTAGATTCTGAGTTAAGACGTAGCCGCAGTAGATTCCGAGTTGAGTCGTAGCCGCAGTAGATTCCGAGTTGAGTCGTAGTCGCAGTAGATTCCGAGTTAAGACGTAGCCGCAGTAGATTCCGAGTTGAGTCGTAGCCGCAGGAGATTCCGAGTTGAGTCGTAGCCGCAGTAGATTCCGAGTTGAGTCGTAGCCGCAGGAGATTCCGAGTTGAGTCGTAGCCGCAGGAGATTCTGAGTTGAGTCGTAGCCGCAGTAGATTCCGAGTTGAGTCGTAGCTGCAGTATATTCCGAGTTAAGACGAAGCCGCAGTAGATTCCGAGTTAAGACGTAGCCGCAGTAGATTCCGAGTTGAGTCGTAGCCGCAGTAGATTCTGTGTTGAGTCGCAGTCGCAGTAGATTCTGAGTTGAGTCGTAGCCACAGTAGAATCCGAGTTAAGATGTAGCCACAGTAGATTCCGAGTTGTTACGTAGCCGCAGTATATTCCGAGTTGAGTCGTAGCCGCAGGAGATTCCGAGTTGATTTGTAACCGCAGGAGATTCCGAGTTGAGTCGTAGTTGCAGGAGATTCCGAGTTGAGTCGTAGCCGCAGGAGATTCCGAGTTGAGTCTTAGCCGCAGGAGATTCCGAGTTGAGTCGTAGCCGCAGTAGATTCCGAGTTGCGTCGTAGCCGCCGTAGATTCCGAGTTGAGTCGTAGCCGCAGTAGAATCCGAGTTAAGATGTAGCCACAGTAGATTCCGAGTTGAGTCGTAGCCGCAGTAGATTCCGAGTTGAGTCGTAGCCGCAGGAGATTCCGAGTTGAGTCGTAGCCGCAGGAGATTCCGAGTTGAGTCGTAGCCGCAGTAGATTCCGAGTTGAGTCGCAGCCGCAGTAGATTCCGAGTTGAGTCGTAGCCGCAGTAGATTCCGAGTTGAGTCGTAGCCGCAGTATATTCCGAGTTGAGTCGTAGCCGCAGGAGATTCCGAGTTGAGTCGTAGCCGCAGTAGATTCCGAGTTGAGTCGTAGCCGCAGTAGAATCCGAGTTGAGTCTTAACCGCAGGAGATTCCCAGTTGAGTCGTAGCCGCAGTAGATTCCGAGTTGCGTCGTAGCCGCCGTAGATTCCGAGTTGAGTCGTAGCCGCAGTAGATTTTGAGTTAAGATGTAGCCACAGTAGATTCCGAGTTGAGTCGTAGCCACAGTAGATTCCGAGTTGAGTCATAGCCGCAGTAGATTCCGAGTTGAGTCGTAGCCGCAGTAGATTCCGAGTTAAGACGTAGCCGCAGTAGATTCCGAGTTGAGTCGTAGCCGCAGTAGATTCCGAGTTGAGTCGTAGCTGCAGTAGATTCCGAGTTGAGTCGTAGCCGCAGTAGATTCCGAGTTGAGTCGTAGCCGCAGTAGAATCCGAGTTAAGACGTAGCCCCAGTAGATTCCGAGTTAAGATGTAGCCACAGTAGATTCCGAGTTGAGTCGTAGCCGCAGGAGATTCCGAGTTGAGTCGTAGCCGCAGTAGATTCCGAGTTGAGTCGTAGCCGCAGTAGACTACGAGTTGAGTCGTAGCCGCAGGAGATTCCGAGTTGAGTCGTAGCCGCAGTAGATGTTGAGTTAAGATGTAGCCGCAGTAGATTCTGAGTTGAGTCGTAGCCGCAGTAGTTGCTGAGTTGAGTCGTAGCCGCAGTAGATTCCGAGTTGAGTCGTAGCCGCAGTAGATTCCGAGTTGAGTCGTAGCCGCAGTAGATTACGAGTTAAGATGTAGCCGCAGTAGATTCCGAGTTGAGTCGTAGCCGCAATAGAATCCGAGTTAAGACGTAGCCGCAGTAGATTCCGAGTTAAGATGTAGCCATAGTAGATTCCGAGTTGAGTCGTAGCCGCAGTAGTTGCTGAGTTGAGTCGTAGCCGCAGTAGAATCCGAGTTAAGATGTAGCCACAGTAGATTCCGAGTTGAGTCGTAGCCGCAGTAGATTCCGAGTTGAGTCGTAGCCGCAGTAGATTCCGAGTTGAGTCGTAGCCGCAGTAGAATCCGAGTTAAGACGTAGCCGCAGTAGATTCCGAGTTAAGATGTAGCCGCAGTAGATTCCGAGTTGAGTCGTAGCCGCAGTAAATTTTGAGTTGAGTCGTAGCCGCAGTAGTTGCTGAGTTGAGTCGTAGCCGCAGCAGATTCCGAGTTAAGACGTAGCCGCAGTAGATTCCGAGTTGAGTCGTAGCCGCAGTAGATTCCGAGTTGAGTCGTAGCCACAGTAGATTCCGAGTTGAGTCGTAGCCGCAGTAGAATCCGAGTTAAGACGTAGCCGCAGTAGATTCCGAGTTAAGATGTAGCCACAGTAGATTCCGAGTTGAGTCGTAGCCGCAGTAGATTCCGAGTTGAGTCGTAGCCGCAGTAGAATCCGAGTTAAGACGTAGCTGCAGGAGATTCCGAGTTGAGTCGTAGCCGCAGTAGATGTTGAGTTAAGATGTAGCCGCAGTAGATTCCGAGTTGAGTCGTAGCCGCAATAGAATCCGAGTTAAGACGTAGGCGCATTAGATTCCGAGTTAAGATGTAGCCGCAGTAGATTCCGAGTTGAGTCGTAGCCGCAGTAGATTCCGAGTTGAAACATAGCCGCAGGAGATTCCGAGTTGAGTCGTAGCCGCAGGAGATTCTGAGTTGAGTCGTAGCCGCAGTAGATTACGAGTTGAGTCGTAGCTGCAGTATATTCCGAGTTAAGACGAAGCCGCAGTAGATTCCGAGTTAAGACGTAGCCGCAGTAGATTCCGAGTTGAGTCGTAGCCGCAGTAGATTCCGTGTTGAGTCGCAGCCGCAGTAGATTCTGAGTTGAGTCGTAGCCGCAGTAGAATCCGAGTTAAGATGTAGCCACAGTAGATTCCGAGTTGTTACGTAGCCACAGTACATTCCGAGTTGAGTCGTAGCCACAGTAGATTCCGAGTTGAGTCATAGCCGCAGTAGATTCCGAGTTGAGTCGTAGCCGCAGTAGATTCCGAGTTAAGATGTAGCCGCAGTAGATTCCGAGTTGAGTCGTAGCCGCAGTAGATTCCGAGTTGAGTCGTAGCTGCAGTAGATTCCGAGTTGAGTCGTAGCCGCAGTAGATTCCGAGTTGAGTCGTAGCCGCAGTAGAATCCGAGTTAAGACGTAGCCCCAGTAGATTCCGAGTTAAGATGTAGCCACAGTAGATTCCGAGTTGAGTCGTAGCCGCAGGAGATTCCGAGTTGAGTCGTAGCCGCAGTAGATTCCGAGTTGAGTCGTAGCCGCAGTAGACTACGAGTTGAGTCGTAGCCGCAGGAGATTCCGAGTTGAGTCGTAGCCGCAGTAGATGTTGAGTTAAGATGTAGCCGCAGTAGATTCTGAGTTGAGTCGTAGCCGCAGTAGTTGCTGAGTTGAGTCGTAGCCGCAGTAGATTCCGAGTTGAGTCGTAGCAGCAGGAGATTCCGAGTTGAGTCGTAGCCGCAGTAGATTCCGAGTTGAGTCGTAGCCGCAGTAGATTCCGAGTTGAGTCGTAGCCGCAGTAGATTACGAGTTAAGATGTAGCCGCAGTAGATTCCGAGTTGAGTCGTAGCCGCAATAGAATCCGAGTTAAGACGTAGCCGCAGTAGATTCCGAGTTAAGATGTAGCCATAGTAGATTCCGAGTTGAGTCGTAGCCGCAGTAGTTGCTGAGTTGAGTCGTAGCCGCAGTAGAATCCGAGTTAAGATGTAGCCACAGTAGATTCCGAGTTGAGTCGTAGCCGCAGTAGATTCCGAGTTGAGTCGTAGCCGCAGTAGATTCCGAGTTGAGTCGTAGCCGCAGTAGAATCCGAGTTAAGACGTAGCCGCAGTAGATTCCGAGTTAAGATGTAGCCGCAGTAGATTCCGAGTTGAGTCGTAGCCGCAGTAAATTTTGAGTTGAGTCGTAGCTGCAGTAGTTGCTGAGTTGAGTCGTAGCCGCAGCAGATTCCGAGTTAAGACGTAGCCGCAGTAGATTCCGAGTTGAGTCGTAGCCGCAGTAGATTCCGAGTTGAGTCGTAGCCACAGTAGATTCCGAGTTGAGTCGTAGCCGCAGTAGAATCCGAGTTAAGACGTAGCCGCAGTAGATTCCGAGTTAAGATGTAGCCACAGTAGATTCCGAGTTGAGTCGTAGCCGCAGTAGATTCCGAGTTGAGTCGTAGCCGCAGTAGAATCCGAGTTAAGACGTAGCTGCAGGAGATTCCGAGTTGAGTCGTAGCCGCAGTAGATGTTGAGTTAAGATGTAGCCGCAGTAGATTCCGAGTTGAGTCGTAGCCGCAATAGAATCCGAGTTAAGACGTAGGCGCATTAGATTCCGAGTTAAGATGTAGCCGCAGTAGATTCCGAGTTGAGTCGTAGCCGCAGTAGATTCCGAGTTGAGTCATAGCCGCAGGAGATTCCGAGTTGAGTCGTAGCCGCAGGAGATTCTGAGTTGAGTCGTAGCCGCAGTAGATTACGAGTTGAGTCGTAGCTGCAGTATATTCCGAGTTAAGACGAAGCCGCAGTAGATTCCGAGTTAAGACGTAGCCGCAGTAGATTCCGAGTTGAGTCGTAGCCGCAGTAGATTCCGAGTTGAGTCGCAGCCGCAGTAGATTCTGAGTTGAGTCGTAGCCGCAGTAGAATCCGAGTTAAGATGTAGCCACAGTAGATTCCGAGTTGTTACGTAGCCGCAGTATATTCCGAGTTGAGTCATAGCCGCAGGAGATTTCGAGTTGATTCGTAACCGCAGGAGATTCCGAGTTGAGTCGTAGCCGCAGGAGATTCCGAGTTGAGTCTTATCCGCAGGAGATTCCTAGTTGCGTCGTAGCCGCCGTAGATTCCGAGTTGCGTCGTAGCCGCCGTAGATTCCGAGTTGAGTCGTAGCCGCAGTATATTCCGAGTTAAGACGAAGCCGCAGTAGATTCCGAGTTAAGACGTAGCCGCAGTAGATTCCGAGTTGAGTCGTAGCCGCAGTAAATTCCGTGTTGAGTCGTAGCCGCAGTAGAATCCGAGTTAAGACGTAGCCGCAGTAGATTCCGAGTTAAGATGTAGCCGCAGTAGATTCCGAGTTGAGTCGTAGCCGCAGTAAATTTTGAGTTGAGTCGTAGCCGCAGTAGTTGCTGAGTTGAGTCGTAGCCGCAGCAGATTCCGAGTTAAGACGTAGCCGCAGTAGATTCCGAGTTGAGTCGTAGCCGCAGTAGATTCCGAGTTGAGTCGTAGCCACAGTAGATTCCGAGTTGAGTCGTAGCCGCAGTAGAATCCGAGTTAAGACGTAGCCGCAGTAGATTCCGAGTTAAGATGTAGCCACAGTAGATTCCGAGTTGAGTCGTAGCCGCAGTAGATTCCGAGTTGAGTCGTAGCCGCAGTAGAATCCGAGTTAAGACGTAGCTGCAGGAGATTCCGAGTTGAGTCGTAGCCGCAGTAGATGTTGAGTTAAGATGTAGCCGCAGTAGATTCCGAGTTGAGTCGTAGCCGCAATAGAATCCGAGTTAAGACGTAGGCGCATTAGATTCCGAGTTAAGATGTAGCCGCAGTAGATTCCGAGTTGAGTCGTAGCCGCAGTAGATTCCGAGTTGAGTCATAGCCGCAGGAGATTCCGAGTTGAGTCGTAGCCGCAGGAGATTCTGAGTTGAGTCGTAGCCGCAGTAGATTACGAGTTGAGTCGTAGCTGCAGTATATTCCGAGTTAAGACGAAGCCGCAGTAGATTCCGAGTTAAGACGTAGCCGCAGTAGATTCCGAGTTGAATCGTAGCCGCAGTAGATTCCGTGTTGAGTCGCAGCCGCAGTAGATTCTGAGTTGAGTCGTAGCCGCAGTAGAATCCGAGTTAAGATGTAGCCACAGTAGATTCCGAGTTGTTACGTAGCCGCAGTATATTCCGAGTTGAGTCGTAGCCGCAGGAGATTCCGAGTTGATTCGTAACCGCAGGAGATTCCGAGTTGAGTCGTAGCCGCAGGAGATTCCGAGTTGAGTCTTATCCGCAGGAGATTCCAAGTTGCGTCGTAGCCGCCGTAGATTCCGAGTTGCGTCGTAGCCGCCGTAGATTCCGAGTTGAGTCGTAGCCGCAGTAGAATCCGAGTTAAGATGTAGCCACAGTAGATTCCGAGTTGAGTCGTAGCCGCAGTAGATTCCGAGTTGAGTCGTAGCCGCAGTAGAATCCGAGTTAAGACGTAGCCGCAGTAGATTCCGAGTTAAGATGTAGCCACAGTAGATTCCGAGTTGAGTCGTAGCCGCAGTAAATTTTGAGTTGAGTCGTAGCCGCAGTAGTTGCTGAGTTGAGTCGTAGCCGCCGTAGATTCCGAGTTGAGTCGTAGCCGCAGTAGATTCCGAGTTGAGTCGTAGCCGCAGTAGATTCCGAGTTAAGACGTAGCCGCAGTAGATTCCAAGTTGAGTCGTAGCCGCAGTAGATTCCGAGTTGAGTCGTAGCCGCAGGAGATTCCCAGTTGAGTCGTAGCCGCAGGAGATTCCGAGTTGAGTCGTAGCCGCAGGAGATTCCGAGTTGAGTCGTAGCCGCAGTAGATTCTGAGTTGAGTCGTAGCCGCAGTAGATTCCGAGTTGAGTCGTAGCTGCAGTATATTCCGAGTTAAGACGAAGCCGCAGTAGATTCCGAGTTAAGACGTAGCCGCAGAACATTCCGAGTTGAGTCGTAGCCGCAGTAGATTCCGTGTTGAGTCGCAGCCGCAGTAGATTCTGAGTTGAGTCATAGCCGCAGTAGAATCCGAGTTAAGATGTAGCCACAGTAGATTCTGAGTTGTTACATAGCCGCAGTATCTTCCGAGTTGAGTCGTAGCCGCAGGAGATTCCGAGTTGATTCGTAACCGCAGGAGATTCCGAGTTGAGTCGTAGCCGCAGGAGATTCCGAGTTGAGTCGTAGCCGCAGGATATTCCGAGTTGAGTCTTAGCCGCAGCAGATTCCGAGTTGAGTCGTAGCCGCAGTAGATTCCGAGTTGCGTCGTAGCCGCCGTAGATTCCGAGTTGAGTCGTAGCCGCAGTAGAATCCGAGTTAAGACGTAGCCGCAGTAGATTCCGAGTTAAGATGTAGCCGCAGTAGATTCCGAGTTGAGTCGTAGCCGCAATAGAATCCGGGTTAAGACGTAGCCGCAGTAGATTCCGAGTTAAGATGTAGCCACAGTAGATTCCGAGTTGAGTCGTAGCTGCAGTAGTTGCTGAGTTGAGTCGTAGCCGCAGGAGATTCTGAGTTGAGTCGTAGCCGCAGTAGATTCCGAGTTGAGTCGTAGCCGCAGGAGATTCCGAGTTGAGACATAGCCGCAGGAGATTCCGAGTTGAGTCGTAGCCGCAGGAGATTTTGAGTTGAGTCGTAGCCGCAGGAGAATCCGAGTTGAGTCGTAGCCGCAGTAGATTCTGAGTTGAGTCGTAGCCGCAGTAGATTCCGAGTTGAGTCGTAGCCGCAGTAGATTCTGAGTTGAGTCGTAGCCGCAGTAGTTGCTGAGTTGATTCGTAGCAGCAGTAGATTCCGAGTTGAGTCGTAGCCGCAGTAGAATCTGAGTTAAGACGTAGCCGCAGTAGATTCCGAGTTAAGATGTAGCCGCAGTAGATTCCGAGTTGAGTCGTAGCCGCAATAGAATCCGAGTTAAGACGTAGCCGCAGTAGATTCCGAGTTAAGATGTAGCCACAGTAGATTCCGAGTTGAGTCGTAGCTGCAGTAGAATCCGAGTTAAGATGTAGCCACAGTAGATTCCGAGTTGTTACGTAGCCGCAGTATATTCCGAGTTGAGTCGTAGCTGCAGGAGATTCCGAGTTGAGTCGTAGCCGCAGGAGATTCCGAGTTGAGTCTTAGCCGCAGGAGATTCTGAGTTGAGTCGTAGCCGCAGTAGATTCCGAGTTGCGTCGTAGCCGCCGTAGATTCCGAGTTGAGTCGTAGCCGCAGTAGAATCCGAGTTAAGACGTAGCCGCAGTAGATTCCGAGTTAAGATGTAGCCGCAGTAGATTCCGAGTTGAGTCGTAGCCGCAATAGAATCCGAGTTAAGACGTAGCCGCAGTAGATTCCGAGTTAAGATGTAGCCACAGTAGATTCCGAGTTGAGTCGTAGCTGCAGTAGTTGCTAGTTGAGTCGTAGCCGCAGCAGATTCCGAGTTGAGTCGTAGCCGCAGTAGATTCCGAGTTGAGTCGTAGCAACAGTACATTCCGAGTTGAGTCGTAGCCGCAGTAGAATCCGAGTTAAGACGTAGCCGCAGTAGATTCCGAGTTAAGATGTAGCCACAGTAGATTCCGAGTTGAGTCGTAGCCGCACTAAATTTTGAGTTGAGTCGTAGCCGCAGTAGTTGCTTAGTTGAGTCGTAGCCGCAGGAGATTCCGAGTTAAGACGTAGCCGCAGTAGATTCCGAGTTGAGTCGTAGCCGCAGTAGATTCTGAGTTGAGTCGTAGCCGCAGTAGTTGCTGAGTTGATTCGTAGCCGCAGTAGATTCCGAGTTGATTCGTAGCCGCAGTAGATTCCGAGTTGAGCCGTAGCCGCAGTAGATTCCGAGTTGAGTCGTAGCCGCAGGAGATTCCGAGTTGAGTCTTAGCCGCAGGAGATTCCGAGTTGAGTCGTAGCCGCAGTAGATTCCGAGTTGCGTCGTAGCCGCCGTAGATTCCGATTTGAGTCGTAGCCGCAGTAGAATCCGAGTTAAGATGTAGCCACAGTAGATTCCGAGTGGTGTCGTAGCCGCAGTAGATTCCGAGTTGAGTCGTAGCCGCAGTAGATTCCGAGTTGAGTCGTAGCCGCAGTAGATTCTGAGTTAAGACGTAGCCGCAGTAGATTCCGAGTTGAGTCGTAGCCGCAGTAGATTCCGAGTTGAGTCGTAGCCGCAGTAGATTCCGAGTTAAGACGTAGCCGCTGTAGATTCCGAGTTGAGTCGTAGCCGCAGGAGATTCTGAGTTGAGTCGTAGCCGCAGTAGAGTCCGAGTTGAGTCGTAGCCGCAGTAGATTCCGAGTTGAGTCGTAGCCGCAGGAGATTCCGAGTTGAGTCGTAGCCGCAGTAGATTCCGAGTTGAGTCGTAGCCGCAGGAGATTCCGAGTTGAGTCGTAGCCGCAGGAGATTCTGAGTTGAGTCGTAGCCGCAGTAGATTCCGAGTTGAGTCGTAGCTGCAGTATATTCCGAGTTAAGACGAAGCCGCAGTAGATTCCGAGTTAAGACGTAGCCGCAGTAGATTCCGAGTTGAGTCGTAGCCGCAGTAGATTCTGTGTTGAGTCGCAGTCGCAGTATATTCTGAGTTGAGTCGTAGCCGCAGTAGAATCCGAGTTAAGATGTAGCCACAGTAGATTCCGAGTTGTTACGTAGCCGCAGTATATTCCGAGTTGAGTCGTAGCCGCAGGAGATTCCGAGTTGATTCGTTACCGCAGGAGATTCCGAGTTGAGTCGTAGTTGCAGGAGATTCCGAGTTGAGTCGTAGCCGCAGGAGATTCCGAGTTGAGTCTTAGCCGCAGGAGATTCCGAGTTTAGTCGTAGCCGCAGTAGATTCCGAGTTGCGTCGTAGCCGCCGTAGATTCCAAGTTGAGTCGTAGCCGCAGTAGAATCCGAGTTAAGATGTAGCCACAGTAGATTCCGAGTTGAGTCGTAGCCGCAGTAGATTCCGAGTAGAGTCGTAGCCGCAGGAGATTCCGAGTTGAGTCGTAGCCGCAGGAGATTCCGAGTTGAGTCGTAGCCGCAGTAGATTCCGAGTTGAGTCGCAGCCGCAGTAGATCCCGAGTTGAGTCGTAGCCGCAGTAGATTCCGAGTTGAGTCGTAGCCGCAGTATGTTCCGAGTTGAGTCGTAGCCGCAGGAGATTCCGAGTTGAGTCGTAGCCGCAGTAGATTCCGAGTTGAGTCGTAGCCGCAGTAGAATCCGAGTTGAGTCTTAACCGCAGGAGATTCCCAGTTGAGTCGTAGCCGGAGTAGATTCCGAGTTGCGTCGTAGCCGCCGTAGATTCCGAGTTGAGTCGTAGCCGCAGTAGATTCCGAGTTGAGTCGTAGCTACAGTAGATTCCGAGTTGAGTCGTAGCCGCAGTAGATTCCGAGTTGAGTCGTAGCCGCAGTAGAATCCGAGTTAAGACGTAGCCCCAGTAGATTCCGAGTTAAGATGTAGCCACAGTAGATTCCGAGTTGAGTCGTAGCCGCAGGAGATTCCGAGTTGAGTCGTAGCCGCAGTAGATTCCGAGTTGAGTCGTAGCCGCAGTAGTTGCTGAGTTGAGTCGTAGCCGCAGCGGATTCCGAGTTGAGTCGTAGCCGCAGTAGATTCCGAGTTGAGTCGTAGCCGCAGTAGATTCCGAGTTGAGTCGTAGCCGCAGTAGACTATGAGTTGAGTCGTAGCCGCAGGAGATTCCGAGTTGAGTCGTAGCCGCAGTAGATGTTGAGTTAAGATGTAGCCGCAGTAGATTCTGAGTTGAGTCGTAGCCGCAGTAGTTGCTGAGTTGAGTCGTAGCCGCAGTAGATTCCGAGTTGAGTCGTAGCAGCAGGAGATTCCGAGTTGAGTCGTAGCCGCAGTAGATTCCGAGTTGAGTCGTAGCCGCAGTAGATTCCGAGTTGAGTCGTAGCCGCAGTAGATTACGAGTTAAGATGTAGCCGCAGTAGATTCCGAGTTGAGTCGTAGCCGCAATAGAATCCGAGTTAAGACGTAGCCGCAGTAGATTCCGAGTTAAGATGTAGCCACAGTAGATTCCGAGTTGAGTCGTAGCCGCAGTAGTTGCTGAGTTGAGTCGTAGCCGCAGTAGAATCCGAGTTAAGATGTAGCCACAGTAGATTCCGAGTTGAGTCGTAGCCGCAGTAGATTCCGAGTTGAGTCGTAGCCGCAGTAGATTCCGAGTTGAGTCGTAGCCGCAGTAGAATCCGAGTTAAGACGTAGCCGCAGTAGATTCCGAGTTAAGATGTAGCCGCAGTAGATTCCGAGTTGAGTCGTAGCCGCAGTAAATTTTGAGTTGAGTCGTAGCCGCAGTAGTTGCTGAGTTGAGTCGTAGCCGCAGCAGATTCCGAGTTAAGACGTAGCCGCAGTAGATTCCGAGTTGAGTCGTAGCCGCAGTAGATTCCGAGTTGAGTCGTAGCCACAGTAGATTCCGAGTTGAGTCGTAGCCGCAGTAGAATCCGAGTTAAGACGTAGCCGCAGTAGATTCCGAGTTAAGATGTAGCCACAGTAGATTCTGAGTTGAGTCGTAGCCGCAGTAGATTCCGAGTTGAGTCGTAGCCGCAGTAGAATCCGAGTTAAGACGTAGCTGCAGGAGATTCCGAGTTGAGTCGTAGCCGCAGTAGATGTTGAGTTAAGATGTAGCCGCAGTAGATTCCGAGTTGAGTCGTAGCCGCAATAGAATCCGAGTTAAGACGTAGGCGCATTAGATTCCGAGTTAAGATGTAGCCGCAGTAGATTCCGAGTTGAGTCGTAGCCGCAGTAGATTCCGAGTTGAGTCGTAGCCGCAGGAGATTCCGAGTTGAGTCGTAGCCGCAGGAGATTCTGAGTTGAGTCGTAGCCGCAGTAGATTACGAGTTGAGTCGTAGCTGCAGTATATTCCGAGTTAAGACGAAGCCGCAGTAGATTCCGAGTTAAGACGTAGCCGCAGTAGATTCCGAGTTGAGTCGTAGCCGCAGTAGATTCCGTGTCGAGTCGCAGCCGCAGTAGATTCTGAGTTGAGTCGTAGCCGCAGTAGAATCCGAGTTAAGATGTAGCCGCAGTAGATTCCGAGTTGTTACGTAGCCGCAGTATATTCCGAGTTGAGTCGTAGCCGCAGGAGATTCCGAGTTGATTCGTAACCGCAGGAGATTCCGAGTTGAGTCGTAGTTGCAGGAGATTCCGAGTTGAGTCGTAGCCGCAGGAGATTCCGAGTTGAGTCTTAGCCGCAGGAGATTCCGAGTTGAGTCGTAGCCGCAGTAGATTCCGAGTTGCGTCGTAGCCGCCGTAGATTCCGACTTGAGTCGTAGCCGCAGTAGAATCCGAGTTAAGATGTAGCCACAGTAGATTCCGAGTTGAGTCGTAGCCGCAGTAGATTCCGAGTTGAGTCGTAGCCGCCGTAGATTCCGAGTTGAGTCGTAGCCGCAGTAGAATCCGAGTTAAGATGTAGCCACAGTAGATTCCGAGTTGAGTCGTAGCTGCAGTAGTTGCTGAGTTGAGTCGTAGCCGCAGGAGATTCTGAGTTGAGTCGTAGCCGCAGTAGATTCCGAGTTGAGGCGTAGCCGCAGGAGATTCCGAGTTGAGTAGTAGCCGCAGGAGATTCCGAGTTGAGTCGTAGCCGCAGGAGATTCCGAGTTGAGTCGTAGCCGCAGGAGAATCCGAGTTGAGTCGTAGCCGCAGTAGATTCTGAGTTGAGTCGTAGCCGCAGTAGATTCCGAGTTGAGTCGTAGCTGCAGTATATTCCGAGTTAAGACGAAGCCGCAGTAGATTCCGAGTTAAGACGTAGCCGCAGTAGATTCCGAGTTGAGTCGTAGCCGCAGTAGATTCCGTGTTGAGTCGCAGCCGCAGTAGATTCTGAGTTGAGTCGTAGCCGCATTAGAATCCGAGTTAAGATGTAGCCACAGTAGATTCCGAGTTGTTACGTAGCCGCAGTATATTCCGAGTTGAGTCGTAGCCGCAGGAGATTCCGAGTTGATTCGTAACCGCAGGAGATGCCGAGTTGAGTCGTAGCTGCAGGAGATTCCGAGTTGAGTCGTAGCCGCAGGAGATTCCGAGTTGAGTCTTAGCCGCAGGAGATTCTGAGTTGAGTCGTAGCCGCAGTAGATTCCGAGTTGCGTCGTAGCCACCGTAGATTCCGAGTTGAGTCGTAGCCGCAGTAGAATCCGAGTTAAGACGTAGCCGCAGTAGATTCCGAGTTAAGATGTAGCCGCAGTAGATTCCGAGTTGAGTCGTAGCCGCAATAGAATCCGAGTTAAGACGTAGCCGCAGTAGATTCCGAGTTAAGATGTAGCCACAGTAGATACCGAGTTGAGTCGTAGCTGCAGTAGTTGCTAGTTGAGTCGTAGCCGCAGCAGATTCCGAGTTGAGTCGTAGCCGCAGTAGATTCCGAGTTGAGTCGTAGCAACAGTAGATTCCGAGTTGAGTCGTAGCCGCAGTAGAATCCGAGTTAAGACGTAGCCGCAGTAGATTCCGAGTTAAGATGTAGCCACAGTAGATTCCGAGTTGAGTCGTAGCCGCACTAAATTTTGAGTTGAGTCGTAGCCGCAGTAGTTGCTGAGTTGAGTCGTAGCCGCAGGAGATTCCGAGTTAAGACGTAGCCGCAGTAGATTCCGAGTTGAGTCGTAGCCGCAGTAGATTCTGAGTTGAGTCGTAGCCGCAGTAGTTGCTGAGTTGATTCGTAGCCGCAGTAGATTCCGAGTTGATTCGTAGCCGCAGTAGATTCCGAGTTGAGCCGTAGCCGCAGTAGATTCCGAGTTGAGTCGTAGCCGCAGGAGATTCCGAGTTGAGTCTTAGCCGCAGGAGATTCTGAGTTGAGTCGTAGCCGCAGTAGATTCCGAGTTGCGTCGTAGCCGCCGTAGATTCCGATTTGAGTCGTAGCCTCAGTAGATTCCGAGTGGTGTCGTAGCCGCAGTAGATTCCGAGTTGAGTCGTAGCCGCAGTAGATTCCAAGTTGAGTCGTAGCCGCAGTAGATTCTGAGTTAAGACGTAGCCGCAGTAGATTCCGAGTTGAGTCGTAGCCGCAGTAGATTCCGAGTTGAGTCGTAGTCGCAGTAGATTCCGAGTTGAGTCGTAGCCGCAATAGATTCCGAGTTGAGTCGTAGCCGCAGGAGATTCTGAGTTGAGTCGTAGCCGCAGTAGATTCCGAGTTGAGTCGTAGCCGCAGTAGATTCCGAGTTGAGTCGTAGCCGCAGGAGATTCCGAGTTGAGTCGTAGCCGCAGTAGATTCCGAGTTGAGTCGTAGCCGCAGGAGATTCCGAGTTGAGTCGTAGCCGCAGGAGATTCTGAGTTGAGTCTTAGCCGCAGGAGATTCCGAGTTGAGTCGTAGCCGCAGTAGAATCCGAGTTAAGACGTAGCCCCAGTAGATTCCGAGTTGAGTCGTAGCCGCAGTAGAATCCGAGTTAAGACGTAGCCGCAGTAGATTCCGAGTTAAGATGTAGCCGCAGTAGATTCCGAGTTGAGTCGTAGCCGCAGTAAATTTTGAGTTGAGTCGTAGCCGCAGTAGTTGCTGAGTTGAGTCGTAGCCGCAGTAGAATCCGAGTTAAGACGTAGCCCCAGTAGATTCCGAGTTGAGTCGTAGCCGCAGTAGAATCCGAGTTAAGACGTAGCCGCAGTAGATTCCGAGTTAAGATGTAGCCGCAGTAGATTCCGAGTTGAGTCGTAGCCGCAGTAAATTTTGAGTTGAGTCGTAGCCGCAGTAGTTGCTGAGTTGAGTCGTAGCCGCAGTAGAATCCGAGTTAAGATGTAGCCACAGTAGATTCCGAGTTGAGTCGTAGCCGCAGTAGATTCCGAGTTGAGTCGTAGCCGCAGTAGATTCCGAGTTGAGTCGTAGCCGCAGTAGAATCCGAGTTAAGACGTAGCCGCAGTAGATTCCGAGTTAAGATGTAGCCGCAGTAGATTCCGAGTTGAGTCGTAGCCGCAGTAAATTTTGAGTTGAGTCGTAGCCGCAGTAGTTGCTGAGTTGAGTCGTAGCCACAGCAGATTCCGAGTTAAGACGTAGCCGCAGTAGATTCCGAGTTGAGTCGTAGCCGCAGTAGATTCCGAGTTGAGTCGTAGCCACAGTAGATTCCGAGTTGAGTCGTAGCCGCAGTAGAATCCGAGTTAAGACGTAGCCGCAGTAGATTCCGAGTTAAGATGTAGCCACAGTAGATTCTGAGTTGAGTCGTAGCCGCAGTAGATTCCGAGTTGAGTCGTAGCCGCAGTAGAATCCGAGTTAAGACGTAGCTGCAGGAGATTCCGAGTTGAGTCGTAGCCGCAGTAGATGTTGAGTTAAGATGTAGCCGCAGTAGATTCCGAGTTGAGTCGTAGCCGCAATAGAATCCGAGTTAAGACGTAGGCGCATTAGATTCCGAGTTAAGATGTAGCCGCAGTAGATTCCGAGTTGAGTCGTAGCCGCAGTAGATTCCGAGTTGAGTCGTAGCCGCAGGAGATTCCGAGTTGAGTCGTAGCCGCAGGAGATTCTGAGTTGAGTCGTAGCCGCAGTAGATTACGAGTTGAGTCGTAGCTGCAGTATATTCCGAGTTAAGACGAAGCCGCAGTAGATTCCGAGTTAAGACGTAGCCGCAGTAGATTCCGAGTTGAGTCGTAGCCGCAGTAGATTCCGTGTCGAGTCGCAGCCGCAGTAGATTCTGAGTTGAGTCGTAGCCGCAGTAGAATCCGAGTTAAGATGTAGCCGCAGTAGATTCCGAGTTGTTACGTAGCCGCAGTATATTCCGAGTTGAGTCGTAGCCGCAGGAGATTCCGAGTTGATTCGTAACCGCAGGAGATTCCGAGTTGAGTCGTAGTTGCAGGAGATTCCGAGTTGAGTCGTAGCCGCAGGAGATTCCGAGTTGAGTCTTAGCCGCAGGAGATTCCGAGTTGAGTCGTAGCCGCAGTAGATTCCGAGTTGCGTCGTAGCCGCCGTAGATTCCGACTTGAGTCGTAGCCGCAGTAGAATCCGAGTTAAGATGTAGCCACAGTAGATTCCGAGTTGAGTCGTAGCCGCAGTAGATTCCGAGTTGAGTCGTAGCCGCCGTAGATTCCGAGTTGAGTCGTAGCCGCAGTAGAATCCGAGTTAAGATGTAGCCACAGTAGATTCCGAGTTGAGTCGTAGCTGCAGTAGTTGCTGAGTTGAGTCGTAGCCGCAGGAGATTCTGAGTTGAGTCGTAGCCGCAGTAGATTCCGAGTTGAGGAGTAGCCGCAGGAGATTCCGAGTTGAGTCGTAGCCGCAGGAGATTCCGAGTTGAGTCGTAGCCGCAGGAGATTCCGAGTTGAGTCGTAGCCGCAGGAGAATCCGAGTTGAGTCGTAGCCGCAGTAGATTCTGAGTTGAGTCGTAGCCGCAGTAGATTCCGAGTTGAGTCGTAGCTGCAGTATATTCCGAGTTAAGACGAAGCCGCAGTAGATTCCGAGTTAAGACGTAGCCGCAGTAGATTCCGAGTTGAGTCGTAGCCGCAGTAGATTCCGTGTTGAGTCGCAGCCGCAGTAGATTCTGAGTTGAGTCGTAGCCGCAGTAGAATCCGAGTTAAGATGTAGCCACAGTAGATTCCGAGTTGTTACGTAGCCGCAGTATATTCCGAGTTGAGTCGTAGCCGCAGGAGATTCCGAGTTGATTCGTAACCGCAGGAGATGCCGAGTTGAGTCGTAGCTGCAGGAGATTCCGAGTTGAGTCGTAGCCGCAGGAGATTCCGAGTTGAGTCTTAGCCGCAGGAGATTCTGAGTTGAGTCGTAGCCGCAGTAGATTCCGAGTTGCGTCGTAGCCGCCGTAGATTCCGAGTTGAGTCGTAGCCGCAGTAGAATCCGAGTTAAGACGTAGCCGCAGTAGATTCCGAGTTAAGATGTAGCCGCAGTAGATTCCGAGTTGAGTCGTAGCCGCAATAGAATCCGAGTTAAGACGTAGCCGCAGTAGATTCCGAGTTAAGATGTACCCACAGTAGATACCGAGTTGAGTCGTAGCTGCAGTAGTTGCTAGTTGAGTCGTAGCCGCAGCAGATTCCGAGTTGAGTCGTAGCCGCAGTAGATTCCGAGTTGAGTCGTAGCAACAGTAGATTCCGAGTTGAGTCGTAGCCGCAGTAGAATCCGAGTTAAGACGTAGCCGCAGTAGATTCCGAGTTAAGATGTAGCCACAGTAGATTCCGAGTTGAGTCGTAGCCGCAGTAGATTCTGAGTTGAGTCGTAGCCGCAGTAGTTGCTGAGTTGAGTCGTAGCCGCAGGAGATTCCGAGTTAAGACGTAGCCGCAGTAGATTCCGAGTTGAGTCGTAGCCGCAGTAGATTCTGAGTTGAGTCGTAGCCGCAGTAGTTGCTGAGTTGATTCGTAGCCGCAGTAGATTCCGAGTTGATTCGTAGCCGCAGTAGATTCCGAGTTGAGCCGTAGCCGCAGTAGATTCCGAGTTGAGTCGTAGCCGCAGGAGATTCCGAGTTGAGTCGTAGCCGCAGGAGATTCCGAGTTGAGTCGTAGCCGCAGTAGATTCCGAGTTGCGTCGTAGCCGCCGTAGATTCCGATTTGAGTCGTAGCCGCAGTAGATTCCGAGTGGTGTCGTAGCCGCAGTAGATTCCGAGTTGAGTCGTAGCCGCAGTAGATTCCGAGTTGAGTCGTAGCCGCAGTAGATTCTGAGTTAAGACGTAGCCGCAGTAGATTCCGAGTTGAGTCGTAGCCGCAGTAGATTCCGAGTTGAGTCGTAGTCGCAGTAGATTCCGAGTTGAGTCGTAGCCGCAATAGATTCCGAGTTGAGTCGTAGCCGCAGGAGATTCTGAGTTGAGTCGTAGCCGCAGTAGATTCCGAGTTGAGTCGTAGCCGCAGTAGATTCCGAGTTGAGTCGTAGCCGCAGGAGATTCCGAGTTGAGTCGTAGCCGCAGTAGATTCCGAGTTGAGTCGTAGCCGCAGGAGATTCCGAGTTGAGTCGTAGCCGCAGGAGATTCTGAGTTGAGTCGTAGCTGCAGTAGATTCCGAGTTGAGTCGTAGCTGCAGTATATTCCGAGTTAAGACGAAGCCGCAGTAGATTCCGAGTTAAGACGTAGCCGCAGTAGATTCCGAGTTGAGTCGTAGCCGCAGTAGATTCTGTGTTGAGTCGCAGTCGCAGTAGATTCTGAGTTGAGTCGTAGCCGCAGTAGAATCCGAGTTAAGATGTAGCCACAGTAGATTCCGAGTTGTTACGTAGCCGCAGTATATTCCGAGTTGAGTCGTAGCCGCAGGAGATTCCGAGTTGATTCGTAACCGCAGGAGATTCCGAGTTGAGTCGTAGTTGCAGGAGATTCCGAGTTGAGTCGTAGCCGCAGGAGATTCCGAGTTGAGTCTTAGCCGCAGGAGATTCCGAGTTTAGTCGTAGCCGCAGTAGATTCCGAGTTGCGTCGTAGCCGCCGTAGATTCCGAGTTGAGTCGTAGCCGCAGTAGAATCCGAGTTAAGATGTAGCCACAGTAGATTCCGAGTTGAGTCGTAGCCGCAGTAGATTCCGAGTTGAGTCGTAGCCGCAGGAGATTCCGAGTTGAGTCGTAGCCGCAGGAGATTCCGAGTTGAGTCGTAGCCGCAGTAGATTCCGAGTTGAGTCGCAGCCGCAGTAGATTCCGAGTTGAGTCGTAGCCGCAGTAGATTCCGAGTTGAGTCGTAGCCGCAGTATATTCCGAGTTGAGTCGTAGCCGCAGGAGATTCCGAGTTGAGTCGTAGCCGCAGTAGATTCCGAGTTGAGTCGTAGCCGCAGTAGAATCCGAGTTGAGTCTTAACCGCAGGAGATTCCCAGTTGAGTCGTAGCCGCAGTAGATTCCGAGTTGCGTCGTAGCCGCCGTAGATTCCGAGTTGAGTCGTAGCCGCAGTAGATTTTGAGTTAAGATGTAGCCACAGTAGATTCCGAGTTGAGTCGTAGCCACAGTAGATTCCGAGTTGAGTCGTAGCCGCAGTAGTTGCTGAGTTGAGTCGTAGCCGCAGCGGATTCCGAGTTGAGTCGTAGCCGCAGTAGATTCCGAGTTGAGTCGTAGCCGCAGTAGATTCCGAGTTGAGTCGTAGCCGCAGTAGACTACGAGTTGAGTCGTAGCCGCAGGAGATTCCGAGTTGAGTCGTAGCAGCAGTAGATGTTGAGTTAAGATGTAGCCGCAGTAGATTCTGAGTTGAGTCGTAGCCGCAGTAGTTGCTGAGTTGAGTCGTAGCCGCAGTAGATTCCGAGTTGAGTTGTAGCAGCAGGAGATTCCGAGTTGAGTCGTAGCCGCAGTAGATTCCGAGTTGAGTCGTAGCCGCAGTAGATTCCGAGTTGAGTCGTAGCCGCAGTAGATTACGAGTTAAGATGTAGCCGCAGTAGATTCCGAGTTGAGTCGTAGCCGCAATAGAATCCGAGTTAAGACGTAGCCGCAGTAGATTCCGAGTTAAGATGTAGCCACAGTAGATTCCGAGTTGAGTCGTAGCCGCAGTAGTTGCTGAGTTGAGTCGTAGCCGCAGTAGAATCCGAGTTAAGATGTAGCCACAGTAGATTCCGAGTTGAGTCGTAGCCGCAGTAGATTCCGAGTTGAGTCGTAGCCGCAGTAGATTCCGAGTTGAGTCGTAGCCGCAGTAGAATCCGAGTTAAGACGTAGCCGCAGTAGATTCCGAGTTAAGATGTAGCCGCAGTAGATTCCGAGTTGAGTCGTAGCCGCAGTAAATTTTGAGTTGAGTCGTAGCCGCAGTAGTTGCTGAGTTGAGTCGTAGCCGCAGCAGATTCCGAGTTAAGACGTAGCCGCAGTAGATTCCGAGTTGAGTCGTAGCCGCAGTAGATTCCGAGTTGAGTCGTAGCCACAGTAGATTCCGAGTTGAGTCGTAGCCGCAGTAGAATCCGAGTTAAGACGTAGCCGCAGTAGATTCCGAGTTAAGATGTAGCCACAGTAGATTCCGAGTTGAGTCGTAGCCGCAGTAGATTCCGAGTTGAGTCCTAGCCGCAGTAGAATGCGAGTTAAGACGTAGCTGCAGGAGATTCCGAGTTGAGTCGTAGCCGCAGTAGATGTTGAGTTAAGATGTAGCCGCAGTAGATTCCGAGTTGAGTCGTAGCCGCAATAGAATCCGAGTTAAGACGTAGGCGCATTAGATTCCGAGTTAAGATGTAGCCGCAGTAGATTCCGAGTTGAGTCGTAGCCGCAGTAGATTCCGAGTTGAGTCGTAGCCGCAGGAGATTCCGAGTTGATTCGTAGCCGCAGGAGATTCTGAGTTGAGTCGTAGCCGCAGTAGATTACGAGTTGAGTCGTAGCTGCAGTATATTCCGAGTTAAGACGAAGCCGCAGTAGATTCCGAGTTAAGACGTAGCCGCAGTAGATTCCGAGTTGAGTCGTAGCCGCAGTAGATTCCGTGTTGAGTCGCAGCCGCAGTAGATTCTGAGTTGAGTCGTAGCCGCAGTAGAATCCGAGTTAAGATGTAGCCACAGTAGATTCCGAGTTGTTACGTAGCCGCAGTATATTCCGAGTTGAGTCGTAGCCGCAGGAGATTCCGAGTTGATTCGTAACCGCAGGAGATTCCGAGTTGAGTCGTAGCCGCAGGAGATTCCGAGTTGAGTCTTAGCCGCAGGAGATTCCGAGTTGAGTCGTAGCCGCAGTAGATTCCGAGTTGCGTCGTAGCCGCCGTAGATTCCGAGCTGAGTCGTAGCCGCAGTAGAATCCGAGTTAAGATGTAGCCACAGTAGATTCCGAGTTGAGTCGTAGCCGCAGTAGATTCCGAGTTGAGTCGTAGCCGCAGTAGATTCTGAGTTGAGTCGTAGCCGCAGGAGATTCCGAGTTGAGTCGTAGCCGCAGTAGATTCCGAGTTGAGTCGCAGCCGCAGTAGATTCCGAGTTGAGTCGTAGCCGCAGTAGATTCCGAGTTGAGTCGTAGCCGCAGTATATTCCGAGTTGAGTCGTAGCCGCAGGAGATTCCGAGTTGAGTCGTAGCCGCAGGAGATTCCGAGTTGAGTCGTAGCCGCAGTAGAATCCGAGTTGAGTCTTAACCGCAGGAGATTCCGAGTTGAGTCGTAGCCGCAGTAGATTCCGAGTTGCGTCGTAGCCGCCGTAGATTCCGAGTTGAGTCGTAGCCGCAGTAGATTTTGAGTTAAGATGTAGCCACAGTAGATTCCGAGTTGAGTCGTAGCCGCAGTAGATTCCGAGTTGAGTCATAGCCGCAGTAGATTCCGAGTTGAGTAGTAGCCGCAGTAGATTCCGAGTTAAGACGTAGCCGCAGTAGATTCCGAGTTGAGTCGTAGCCGCAGTAGATTCCGAGTTGAGTCGTAGCTGCAGTAGATTCCGAGTTGAGTCGTAGCCGCAGTAGAATGCGAGTTAAGACGTAGCTGCAGGAGATTCCGAGTTGAGTCGTAGCCGCAGTAGATGTTGAGTTAAAATGTAGCCGCAGTAGATTCCGAGTTGAGTCGTAGCCGCAATAGAATCCGAGTTAAGACGTAGGCGCATTAGATTCCGAGTTAAGATGTAGCCGCAGTAGATTCCGAGTTGAGTCGTAGCCGCAGTAGATTCCGAGTTGAGTCGTAGCCGCAGGAGATTCCGAGTTGATTCGTAGCCGCAGGAGATTCTGAGTTGAGTCGTAGCCGCAGTAGATTACGAGTTGAGTCGTAGCTGCAGTATATTCCGAGTTAAGACGAAGCCGCAGTAGATTCCGAGTTAAGACGTAGCCGCAGTAGATTCCGAGTTGAGTCGTAGCCGCAGTAGATTCCGTGTTGAGTCGCAGCCGCAGTAGATTCTGAGTTGAGTCGTAGCCGCAGTAGAATCCGAGTTAAGATGTAGCCACAGTAGATTCCGAGTTGTTACGTAGCCGCAGTATATTCCGAGTTGAGTCGTAGCCGCAGGAGATTCCGAGTTGATTCGTAACCGCAGGAGATTCCGAGTTGAGTCGTAGCCGCAGGAGATTCCGAGTTGAGTCTTAGCCGCAGGAGATTCCGAGTTGAGTCGTAGCCGCAGTAGATTCCGAGTTGCGTCGTAGCCGCCGTAGATTCCGAGTTGAGTCGTAGCCGCAGTAGAATCCGAGTTAAGATGTAGCCACAGTAGATTCCGAGTTGAGTCGTAGCCGCAGTAGATTCCGAGTTGAGTCGTAGCCGCAGTAGATTCCGAGTTGAGTCGTAGCCGCAGGAGATTCCGAGTTGAGTCGTAGCCGCAGTAGATTCCGAGTTGAGTCGCAGCCGCAGTAGATTCCGAGTTGAGTCGTAGCCGCAGTAGATTCCGAGTTGAGTCGTAGCCGCAGTATATTCCGAGTTGAGTCGTAGCCGCAGGAGATTCCGAGTTGAGTCGTAGCCGCAGGAGATTCCGTGTTGAGTCGTAGCCGCAGTAGAATCCGAGTTGAGTCTTAACCGCAGGAGATTCCGAGTTGAGTCGTAGCCGCAGTAGATTCCGAGTTGCGTCGTAGCCGCCGTAGATTCCGAGTTGAGTCGTAGCCGCAGTAGATTTTGAGTTAAGATGTAGCCACAGTAGATTCCGAGTTGAGTCGTAGCCGCAGTAGATTCCGAGTTGAGTCATAGCCGCAGTAGATTCCGAGTTGAGTAGTAGCCGCAGTAGATTCCGAGTTAAGACGTAGCCGCAGTAGATTCCGAGTTGAGTCGTAGCCGCAGTAGATTCCGAGTTGAGTCGTAGCTGCAGTAGATTCCGAGTTGAGTCGTAGCCGCAGTAGATTCCGAGTTGAGTCGTAGCCGCAGTAGAATCCGAGTTAAGACGTAGCCCCAGTAGATTCCGAGTTAAGATGTAGCCACAGTAGATTCCGAGTTGAGTCGTAGCCGCAGGAGATTCCGAGTTGAGTCGTAGCCGCAGTAGATTCCGAGTTGAGTCGTAGCCGCTGTAGTTGCTGAGTTGAGTCGTAGCCGCAGCAGATTCCGAGTTGAGTCGTAGCCGCAGTAGATTCCGAGTTGAGTCGTAGCCGCAGTAGATTCCGAGCTGAGTCGTAGCCGCAGTAGACTACGAGTTGAGTCGTAGCCGCAGGAGATTCCGAGTTGAGTCGTAGCCGCAGTAGATTTTGAGTTGAGTCGTAGCCGCAGTAGATTCTGAGTTGAGTCGTAGCCGCAGTAGTTGCTGAGTTGAGTCGTAGCCGCAGTAGATTCCGAGTTGAGTCGTAGCCGCAGGAGATTCCGAGTTGAGTCGTAGCCGCAGTAGATTCCGAGTTGAGTCGTAGCCGCAGTAGATTCCGAGTTGAGTCGTAGCCGCAGTAGATTCCGAGTTAAGATGTAGCCGCAGTAGATTCCGAGTTGAGTCGTAGCCACAATAGAATCCGAGTTAAGACGTAGCCGCAGTAGATTCCGAGTTAAGATGTAGCCACAGTAGATTCCGAGTTGAGTCGTAGCCGCAGTAGTTGCTGAGTTGAGTCGCAGCCGCAGTAGAATCCGAGTTAAGATGTAGCCACAGTAGATTCCGAGTTGAGTCGTAGCCGCAGTAGATTCCGAGTTGAGTCGTAGCCGCAGTAGATTCCGAGTTAAGATGTAGCCGCAGTAGATTCCGAGTTGAGTCGTAGCTGCAGTAAATTTTGAGTTGAGTCGTAGCCGCAGTAGTTGCTGAGTTGAGTCGTAGCCGCAGCAGATTCCGAGTTAAGACGTAGCCGCAGTAGATTCCGAGTTGAGTCGTAGCCGCAGTAGATTCCGAGTTGAGTCGTAGCCACAGTAGATTCCGAGTTGAGTCGTAGCCGCAGTAGAATCCGAGTTAAGATGTAGCCACAGTAGATTCCGAGTTGAGTCGTAGCCGCAGTAGATTCCGAGTCGAGTCGTAGCCGCAGTAGAATCCGAGTTAAGACGTAGCTGCAGGAGATTCCGAGTTGAGTCGTAGCCGCAGTAGATGTTGAGTTAAGATGTAGCCGCAGTAGATTCCGAGTTGAGTCGTAGCCGCAATAGAATCCGAGTTAAGACGTAGCCGCAGTAGATTCCGAGTTAAGATGTAGCCGCAGTAGATTCCGAGTTGAGTCGTAGCCGCAATAGAATCCGAGTTAAGACGTAGCCGCAGTCGATTCCGAGTTAAGATGTAGCCACAGTAGATTCCGAGTTGAGTCGTAGCTGCAGTATTTGCTGAGTTGAGTCGTAGCCGCAGCAGATTCCGAGTTGAGTCGTAGGCGCAGTAGATTCCGAGTTGAGTCGTAGCCGCAGTAGAATCCGAGTTAAGACGTAGCCGCAGTAGATTCCGAGTTAAGATGTCGCCACAGTAGATTTCGAGTTGAGTCGTAGCCGCAGTAAATTTTGAGTTGAGTCGTAGCCGCAGTAGTTGCTGAGTTGAGTCGTAGCCGCAGCAGATTCCGAGTTGAGTCGTAGCCGCAGTAGTTGCTGAGTTGAGTCGTAGCCGCAGGAGATTCCGAGTTAAGACGTAGCCGCAGTAGATTCCGAGTTGAGTCGTAGCCGCAGTAGATTCCGAGTTGAGTCGTAGCCGCAGTAGATTCTGAGTTGAGTCGTAGCCGCAATAGAATCCGAGTTAAGACGTAGCCGCAGTAGATTCCGAGTTAAGATGTAGCCACAGTAGATTCCGAGTTGAGTCGTAGCCACAGTAGTTGCTGAGTTGAGTCGTAGCCGCAGTAGAATCCGAGTTAAGATGTAGCCACAGTAGATTCCGAGTTGAGTCGTAGCCGCAGTAGATTCCGAGTTGAGTCGTAGCCGCAGTAGAATCCGAGTTAAGACGTAGCCGCAGTAGATTCCGAGTTAAGATGTAGCCGCAGTAGATTCCGAGTTGAGTCGTAGCCGCAATAGAATCCGAGTTAAGACGTAGCCGCAGTAGATTCCGAGTTAAGATGTAGCCACAGTAGATTCCGAGTTGAGTCGTAGCTGCAGTAGTTGCTGGTTGAGTCGTATCCGCAGCAGATTCCGAGTTGAGTCGTAGCCGCAGTAGATTCCGAGTTGAGTCGTAGCAACAGTAGATTCCGAGTTGAGTCGTAGCCGCAGTAGAATCCGAGTTAAGACGTAGCCGCAGTAGATTCCGAGTTAAGATGTAGCCACAGTAGATTCCGAGTTGAGTCGTAGCCGCACTAAATTTTGAGTTGAGTCGTAGCCGCAGTAGTTGCTGAGTTGAGTCGTAGCCGCAGGAGATTCCGAGTTAAGACGTAGCCGCAGTAGATTCCGAGTTGAGTCGTAGCCGCAGTAGATTCTGAGTTGAGTCGTAGCCGCAGTAGTTGCTGAGTTGATTCGTAGCCGCAGTAGATTCCGAGTTGATTCGTAGCCGCAGTAGATTCCGAGTTGAGCCGTAGCCGCAGTAGATTCCGAGTTGAGTCGTAGCCGCAGGAGATTCCGAGTTGAGTCTTAGCCGCAGGAGATTCCGAGTTGAGTCGTAGCCGCAGTAGATTCCGAGTTGCGTCGTAGCCGCCGTAGATTCCGATTTGAGTCGTAGCCGCAGTAGAATCCGAGTTAAGATGTAGCCACAGTAGATTCCGAGTGGTGTCGTAGCCGCAGTAGATTCCGAGTTGAGTCGTAGCCGCAGTAGATTCCGAGTTGAGTCGTAGCCGCAGTAGATTCTGAGTTAAGACGTAGCCGCAGTAGATTCCGAGTTGAGTCGTAGCCGCAGTAGATTCCGAGTTGAGTCGTAGCCGCAGTAGATTCCGAGTTAAGACGTAGCCGCTGTAGATTCCGAGTTGAGTCGTAGCCGCAGGAGATTCTGAGTTGAGTCGTAGCCGCAGTAGATTCCGAGTTGAGTCGTAGCCGCAGTAGATTCCGAGTTGAGTCGTAGCCGCAGGAGAATTCGAGTTGAGTCGTAGCCGCAGTAGATTCCGAGTTGAGTCATAGCCGCAGGAGATTCCGAGTTGAGTCGTAGCCGCAGGAGATTCTGAGTTGAGTCGTAGCCGCAGTAGATTCCGAGTTGAGTCGTAGCTGCAGTATATTCCGAGTTAAGACGAAGCCGCAGTAGATTCCGAGTTAAGACGTAGCCGCAGTAGATTCCGAGTTGAGTCGTAGCCGCAGTAGATTCTGTGTTGAGTCGCAGTCGCAGTAGATTCTGAGTTGAGTCGTAGCCGCAGTAGAATCCGAGTTAAGATGTAGCCACAGTAGATTCCGAGTTGTTACGTAGCCGCAGTATATTCCGAGTTGAGTCGTAGCCGCAGGAGATTCCGAGTTGATTCGTAACCGCAGGAGATTCCGAGTTGAGTCGTAGTTGCAGGAGATTCCGAGTTGAGTCGTAGCCGCAGGAGATTCCGAGTTGAGTCGTAGCCGCAGTAGATGTTGAGTTAAGATGTAGCCGCAGTAGATTCCGAGTTGCGTCGTAGCCGCCGTAGATTCCGAGTTGAGTCGTAGCCGCAGTAGAATCCGAGTTAAGATGTAGCCACAGTAGATTCCGAGTTGACTCGTAGCCGCAGTAGATTCCGAGTTGAGTCGTAGCCGCAGGAGATTCCGAGTTGAGTCGTAGCCGCAGGAGATTCCGAGTTGAGTCGTAGCCGCAGTAGATTCCGAGTTGAGTCGCAGCCACAGTAGATCCCGAGTTGAGTCGTAGCCGCAGTAGATTCCGAGTTGAGTCGTAGCCGCAGTATATTCCGAGTTGAGTCGTAGCCGCAGGAGATTCCGAGTTGAGTCGTAGCCGCAGTAGATTCCGAGTTGAGTCGTAGCCGCAGTAGAATCCGAGTTGAGTCTTAACCGCAGGAGATTCCCAGTTGAGTCGTAGCCGCAGTAGAATCCGAGTTAAGACGTAGCCGCAGTAGATTCCGAGTTAAGATGTCGCCACAGTAGATTTCGAGTTGAGTCGTAGCCGCAGTAAATTTTGAGTTGAGTCGTAGCCGCAGTAGTTGCTGAGTTGAGTCGTAGCCGCAGCAGATTCCGAGTTGAGTCGTAGCCGCAGTAGTTGCTGAGTTGAGTCGTAGCCGCAGGAGATTCCGAGTTAAGACGTAGCCGCAGTAGATTCCGAGTTGAGTCGTAGCCGCAGTAGATTCCGAGTTGAGTCGTAGCCGCAGTAGATTCTGAGTTGAGTCGTAGCCGCAATAGAATCCGAGTTAAGACGTAGCCGCAGTAGATTCCGAGTTAAGATGTAGCCACAGTAGATTCCGAGTTGAGTCGTAGCCGCAGTAGTTGCTGAGTTGAGTCGTAGCCGCAGTAGAATCCGAGTTAAGATGTAGCCACAGTAGATTCCGAGTTGAGTCGTAGCCGCAGTAGATTCCGAGTTGAGTCGTAGCCGCAGTAGAATCCGAGTTAAGACGTAGCTGCAGTAGATTCCGAGTTAAGATGTAGCCGCAGTAGATTCCGAGTTGAGTCGTAGCCGCAATAGAATCCGAGTTAAGACGTAGCCGCAGTAGATTCCGAGTTAAGATGTAGCCACAGTAGATTCCGAGTTGAGTCGTAGCTGCAGTAGTTGCTGGTTGAGTCGTATCCGCAGCAGATTCCGAGTTGAGTCGTAGCCGCAGTAGATTCCGAGTTGAGTCGTAGCAACAGTAGATTCCGAGTTGAGTCGTAGCCGCAGTAGAATCCGAGTTAAGACGTAGCCGCAGTAGATTCCGAGTTAAGATGTAGCCACAGTAGATTCCGAGTTGAGTCGTAGCCGCACTAAATTTTGAGTTGAGTCGTAGCCGCAGTAGTTGCTGAGTTGAGTCGTAGCCGCAGGAGATTCCGAGTTAAGACGTAGCCGCAGTAGATTCCGAGTTGAGTCGTAGCCGCAGTAGATTCTGAGTTGAGTCGTAGCCGCAGTAGTTGCTGAGTTGATTCGTAGCCGCAGTAGATTCCGAGTTGATTCGTAGCCGCAGTAGATTCCGAGTTGAGCCGTAGCCGCAGTAGATTCCGAGTTGAGTCGTAGCCGCAGGAGATTCCGAGTTGAGTCTTAGCCGCAGGAGATTCCGAGTTGAGTCGTAGCCGCAGTAGATTCCGAGTTGCGTCGTAGCCGCCGTAGATTCCGATTTGATTCGTAGCCGCAGTAGAATCCGAGTTAAGATGTAGCCACAGTAGATTCCGAGTGGTGTCGTAGCCGCAGTAGATTCCGAGTTGAGTCGTAGCCGCAGTAGATTCCGAGTTGAGTCGTAGCCGCAGTAGATTCTGAGTTAAGACGTAGCCGCAGTAGATTCCGAGTTGAGTCGTAGCCGCAGTAGATTCCGAGTTGAGTCGTAGCCGCAGTAGATACCGAGTTAAGACGTAGCCGCTGTAGATTCCGAGTTGAGTCGTAGCCGCAGGAGATTCTGAGTTGAGTCGTAGCCGCAGTAGATTCCGAGTTGAGTCGTAGCCGCAGTAGATTCCGAGTTGAGTCGTAGCCGCAGGAGAATTCGAGTTGAGTCGTAGCCGCAGTAGATTCCGAGTTGAGTCGTAGCCGCAGGAGATTCCGAGTTGAGTCGTAGCCGCAGGAGATTCTGAGTTGAGTCGTAGCCGCAGTAGATTCCGAGTTGAGTCGTAGCTGCAGTATATTCCGAGTTAAGACGAAGCCGCAGTAGATTCCGAGTTAAGACGTAGCCGCAGTAGATTCCGAGTTGAGTCGTAGCCGCAGTAGATTCTGTGTTGAGTCGCAGTCGCAGTAGATTCTGAGTTGAGTCGTAGCCGCAGTAGAATCCGAGTTAAGATGTAGCCACAGTAGATTCCGAGTTGTTACGTAGCCGCAGTATATTCCGAGTTGAGTCGTAGCCGCAGGAGATTCCGAGTTGATTCGTAACCGCAGGAGATTCCGAGTTGAGTCGTAGTTGCAGGAGATTCCGAGTTGAGTCGTAGCCGCAGGAGATTCCGAGTTGAGTCGTAGCCGCAGTAGATGTTGAGTTAAGATGTAGCCGCAGTAGATTCCGAGTTGCGTCGTAGCCGCCGTAGATTCCGAGTTGAGTCGTAGCCGCAGTAGAATCCGAGTTAAGATGTAGCCACAGTAGATTCCGAGTTGAGTCGTAGCCGCAGTAGATTCCGAGTTGTTACGTAGCCGCAGTATATTCCGAGTTGAGTCGTAGCCGCAGGAGATTCCGAGTTGAGTCGTAGCCGCAGTAGATTCCGAGTTGAGTCGCAGCCGCAGTAGATCCCGAGTTGAGTCGTAGCCGCAGTAGATTCCGAGTTGAGTCGTAGCCGCAGTATATTCCGAGTTGAGTCGTAGCCGCAGGAGATTCCGAGTTGAGTCGTAGCCGCAGTAGATTCCGAGTTGAGTCGTAGCCGCAGTAGAATCCGAGTTGAGTCTTAACCGCAGGAGATTCCCAGTTGAGTCGTAGCCGGAGTAGATTCCGAGTTGCGTCGTAGCCGCCGTAGATTCCGAGTTGAGTCGTAGCCGCAGTAGATTTTGAGTTAAGATGTAGCCACAGTAGATTCCGAGTTGAGTCGTAGCCACAGTAGATTCCGAGTTGAGTCATAGCCGCAGTAGATTCCGAGTTGAGTCGTAGCCGCAGTAGATTCCGAGTTAAGACGTAGCCGCAGTTGATTCCGAGTTGAGTCGTAGCCGCAGTAGATTCCGAGTGGAGTCGTAGCTGCAGTAGATTCCGAGTTGAGTCGTAGCCGCAGTAGATTCCGAGTTGAGTCGTAGCCGCAGTAGAATCCGAGTTAAGACGTAGCCCCAGTAGATTCCGAGTTAAGATGTAGCCACAGTAGATTCCGAGTTGAGTCGTAGCCGCAGGAGATTCCGAGTTGAGTCGTAGCCGCAGTAGATTCCGAGTTGAGTCGTAGCCGCAGTAGTTGCTGAGTTGAGTCGTAGCCGCAGCGGATTCCGAGTTGAGTCGTAGCCGCAGTAGATTCCGAGTTGAGTCGTAGCCGCAGTAGATTCCGAGTTGAGTCGTAGCCGCAGTAGACTACGAGTTGAGTCGTAGCCGCAGGAGATTCCGAGTTGAGTCGTAGCCGCAGTAGATGTTGAGTTAAGATGTAGCCGCAGTAGATTCTGAGTTGAGTCGTAGCCGCAGTAGTTGCTGAGTTGAGTCGTAGCCGCAGTAGATTCCGAGTTGAGTCGTAGCAGCAGGAGATTCCGAGTTGAGTCGTAGCCGCAGTAGATTCCGAGTTGAGTCGTAGCCGCAGTAGATTCCGAGTTGAGTCGTAGCCGCAGTAGATTACGAGTTAAGATGTAGCCGCAGTAGATTCCGAGTTGAGTCGTAGCCGCAATAGAATCCGAGTTAAGACGTAGCCGCAGTAGATTCCGAGTTAAGATGTAGCCACAGTAGATTCCGAGTTGAGTCGTAGCCGCAGTAGTTGCTGAGTTGAGTCGTAGCCGCAGTAGAATCCGAGTTAAGATGTAGCCACAGTAGATTCCGAGTTGAGTCGTAGCCGCAGTAAATTTTGAGTTGAGTCGTAGCCGCAGTAGTTGCTGAGTTGAGTCGAAGCCGCAGCAGATTCCGAGTTAAGACGTAGCCGCAGTAGATTCCGAGTTGAGTCGTAGCCGCAGTAGATTCCGAGTTGAGTCGTAGCCACAGTAGATTCTGAGTTGAGTCGTAGCCGCAGTAGAATCCGAGTTAAGACGTAGCCGCAGTAGATTCCGAGTTAAGATGTAGCCACAGTAGATTCCGAGTTGAGTCGTAGCCGCAGTAGATTCCGAGTTGAGTCGTAGCCGCAGTAGAATCCGAGTTAAGACGTAGCTGCAGGAGATTCCGAGTTGAGTCGTAGCCGCAGTAGATGTTGAGTTAAGATGTAGCCGCAGTAGATTCCGAGTTGAGTCGTAGCCGCAATAGAATCCGAGTTAAGACGTAGGCGCATTAGATTCCGAGTTAAGATGTAGCCGCAGTAGATTCCGAGTTGAGTCGTAGCCGCAGTAGATTCCGAGTTGAGTCGTAGCTGCAGGAGATTCCGAGTTCAGTCGTAGCCGCAGAAGATTCTGAGTTGAGTCGTAGCCGCAGTAGATTACGAGTTGAGTCGTAGCTGCAGTATATTCCGAGTTAAGACGAAGCCGCAGTAGATTCCGAGTTAAGACGTAGCCGCAGTAGATTCCGAGTTGAGTCGTAGCCGCAGTAGATTCCGTGTTGAGTCGCAGCCGCAGTAGATTTTGAGTTGAGTCGTAGCCGCAGTAGAATCCGAGTTAAGATGTAGCCGCAGTAGATTCCGAGTTGTTACGTAGCCGCAGTATATTCCGAGTTGAGTCGTAGCCGCAGGAGATTCCGAGTTGATTCGTAACCGCAGGAGATTCCGAGTTGAGTCGTAGTTGCAGGAGATTCCGAGTTGAGTCGTAGCCGCAGGAGATTCCGAGTTGAGTCTTAGCCGCAGGAGATTCCGAGTTGAGTCGTAGCCGCAGTAGATTCCGAGTTGCGTCGTAGCCGCCGTAGATTCCGACTTGAGTCGTAGCCGCAGTAGAATCCGAGTTAAGATGTAGCCACAGTAGATTCCGAGTTGAGTCGTAGCCGCAGTAGATTCCGAGTTGAGTCGTAGCCGCCGTAGATTCCGAGTTGAGTCGTAGCCGCAGTAGAATCCGAGTTAAGATGTAGCCACAGTAGATTCCGAGTTGAGTCGTAGCTGCAGTAGTTGCTGAGTTGAGTCGTAGCCGCAGGAGATTCTGAGTTGAGTCGTAGCCGCAGTAGATTCCGAGTTGAGTCGTAGCCGCAGGAGATTCCGAGTTGAGTCGTAGCCGCAGGAGATTCCGAGTTGAGTCGTAGCCGCAGGAGATTCCGAGTTGAGTCGTAGCCGCTGGAGAATACGAGTTGAGTCGTAGCCGCAGTAGATTCTGAGTTGAGTCGTAGCCGCAGTAGATTCCGAGTTGAGTCGTAGCTGCAGTATATTCCGAGTTAAGACGAAGCCGCAGTAGATTCCGAGTTAAGACGTAGCCGCAGTAGATTCCGAGTTGAGTCGTAGCCGCAGTAGATTCCGTGTTGAGTCGCAGCCGCAGTAGATTCTGAGTTGAGTCGTAGCCGCAGTAGAATCCGAGTTAAGATGTAGCCACAGTAGATTCCGAGTTGTTACGTAGCCGCAGTATATTCCGAGTTGAGTCGTAGCCGCAGGAGATTCCGAGTTGATTCGTAACCGCAGGAGATGCCGAGTTGAGTCGTAGCTGCAGGAGATTCCGAGTTGAGTCGTAGCCGCAGGAGATTCCGAGTTGAGTCTTAGCCGCAGGAGATTCTGAGTTGAGTCGTAGCCGCAGTAGATTCCGAGTTGCGTCGTAGCCGCCGTAGATTCCGAGTTGAGTCGTAGCCGCAGTAGAATCCGAGTTAAGACGTAGCCGCAGTAGATTCCGAGTTAAGATGTAGCCGCAGTAGATTCCGAGTTGAGTCGTAGCCGCAATAGAATCCGAGTTAAGACGTAGCCGCAGTAGATTCCGAGTTAAGATGTAGCCACAGTAGATTCCGAGTTGAGTCGTAGCTGCAGTAGTTGCTAGTTGAGTCGTAGCCGCAGCAGATTCCGAGTTGAGTCGTAGCCGCAGTAGATTCCGAGTTGAGTCGTAGCAACAGTAGATTCCGAGTTGAGTCGTAGCCGCAGTAGAATCCGAGTTAAGACGTAGCCGCAGTAGATTCCGAGTTAAGATGTAGCCACAGTAGATTCCGAGTTGAGTCGTAGCCGCACTAAATTTTGAGTTGAGTCGTAGCCGCAGTAGTTGCTGAGTTGAGTCGTAGCCGCAGGAGATTCCGAGTTAAGACGTAGCCGCAGTAGATTCCGAGTTGAGTCGTAGCCGCAGTAGATTCTTATTTGAGTCGTAGCCGCAGTAGTTGCTGAGTTGATTCGTAGCCGCAGTAGATTCCGAGTTGAGTCGTAGCCGCAGTTGATTCCGAGTTGAGCCGTAGCCGCAGTAGATTCCGAGTTGAGTCGTAGCCGCAGGAGATTCCGAGTTGAGTCTTAGCCGCAGGAGATTCCGAGTTGAGTCGTAGCCGCAGTAGATTCCGAGTTGCGTCGTAGCCGCCGTAGATTCCAATTTGAGTCGTAGCCGCAGTAGAATCCGAGTTAAGATGTAGCCACAGTAGATTCCGAGTGGTGTCGTAGCCGCAGTAGATTCCGAGTTGAGTCGTAGCCGCAGTAGATTCCGAGTTGAGTCGTAGCCGCAGTAGATTCTGAGTTAAGACGTAGCCGCAGTAGATTCCGAGTTGAGTCGTAGCCGCAGTAGATTCCGAGTTGAGTCGTAGCCACAGTAGATTCCGAGTTAAGACGTAGCCGCAGTAGATTCCGAGTTGAGTCGTAGCCGCAGGAGATTCTGAGTTGAGTCGTAGCCGCAGTAGATTCCGAGTTGAGTCGTAGCCGCAGTAGATTCCGAGTTTAGTCGTAGCCGCAGGAGATTCCGAGTTGAGTCGTAGCCGCAGTAGATTCCGAGTTGAGTCGTAGCCGCAGTAGATTCCGAGTTGAGTCGTAGCCGCAGGAGATTCTGAGTTGAGTCGTAGCCGCAGTAGATTCCGAGTTGAGTCGTAGCTGCAGTATATTCCGAGTTAAGACGAAGCCGCAGTAGATTCCGAGTTAAGACGTAGCCGCAGTAGATTCCGAGTTGAGTCGTAGCCACAGTAGATTCCGTGTTGAGTCGCAGCCGCAGTAGATTCTGAGTTGAGTCGTAGCCGCAGTAGAATCCGAGTTAAGATGTAGCCACAGTAGATTCCGAGTTATTACGTAGCCACAGTATATTCCGAGTTGAGTCGTAGCCGCTGGGGATTCCGAGTTGATTCGTAACCGCAAGAGATTCCGAGTTGAGTCGTAGCCGCAGGAGATTCCGAGTTGAGTCGTAGCCGCAGGAGATTCCGAGTTGAGTCTTAGCCGCAGGAGATTCCGAGTTGAGTCGTAGCCGCAGTAGATTCCGAGTTGCGTCGTAGCCGCCGTAGATTCCGAGTTGAGTCGTAGCCGCAGTAGAATCCGAGTTAAGATGTAGCCACAGTAGATTCCGAGTTGAGTCGTAGCCACAGTAGATTCCGAGTTGAGTCGTAGCCGCAGTAGATTCCGAGTTGAGTCGTAGCCGCAGCAGATTCCGAGTTGAGTCGTAGCCGCAGTAGATTCCGAGTTGAGTCGTAGCCGCAGTAGATTCCGAGTTGAGTCGTAGCTGCAGGAGACTACGAGTTGAGTCGTAGCCGCAGGAGATTCCGAGTTGAGTCGTAGCCGCAGTAGATTTTGAGTTGAGTCGTAGCCGCAGTAGATTCTGAGTTGAGTCGTAGCCGCAGTAGTTGCTGAGTTGAGTCGTAGCCGCAGTAGATTCCGAGTTGAGTCGTAGCCGCAGGAGATTCCGAGTTGAGTCGTAGCCACAGTAGATTCCGAGTTGAGACGTAGCCACAGTAGATTCTGAGTTGAGTCGTAGCCGCAGTAGTTGCTGAGTTGATTCGTAGCCGCAGTAGATTCCGAGTTGAGTCGTAGCCGCAGGAGATTCCGAGTTGAGTCGTAGTTGCAGTAGATTCCGAGTTGAGTCGTAGCCGCAGTAGAATCCGAGTTAAGACGTAGCCGCAGTAGATTCCGAGTTAAGACGTAGCCGCAGTAGATTCCGAGTTGAGTCGTAGCCGCAGTAGATTCCGAGTTGAGTCGTAGCCGCAGTAGATTCCGAGTTAAGACGTAGCCGCAGTAGATTCCGAGTTGAGTTGTAGCCGCAGGAGATTCTGAGTTGAGTCGTAGCCGCAGTAGATTCCGAGTTGAGTCGTAGCCGCAGGAGATTCCGAGTTGAGTCGTAGCCGCAGGAGATTCCGAGTTGAGTCGTAGCCGCAGGAGATTCTGAGTTGAGTCGTAGCCGCAGTAGATTCCGAGTTGAGTCGTAGCTGCAGTATATTCCGAGTTAAGACGAAGCCGCAGTAGATTCCGAGTTAAGACGTAGCCGCAGTAGATTCCGAGTTGAGTCGTAGCCGCAGTAGATTCCGTGTTGAGTCGCAGCCGCAGTAGATTCTGAGTTGAGTCGTAGCCGCAGTAGAATCCGAGTTAAGATGTAGCCACAGTAGATTCCGAGTTGTTACGTAGCCGCAGTATATTCCGAGTTGAGTCGTAGCCGCAGGAGATTCCGAGTTGATTCGTAACCGCAGGAGATTCCGAGTTGAGTCGTAGCCGCAGGAGATTCCGAGTTGAGTCGTAGCCGCAGGAGATTCCGAGTTGAGTCTTAGCCGCAGGAGATTCTGAGTTGAGTCGTAGCCGCAGTAGATTCCGAGTTGCGTCGTAGCCGCCGTAGATTTCGAGTTGAGTCGTAGCCGCAGTAGAATCCGAGTTAAGACGTAGCCGCAGTAGATTCCGAGTTAAGATGTAGCCACAGTAGATTCCGAGTTGATTCGTAGCTGCAGTAGTTGCTGAGTTGAGTCGTAGCCGCAGCAGATTCCGAGTTGAGTCGTAGCCGCAGTAGATTCCGAGTTGAGTCGTAGCCGCAGTAGATTCCGAGTTGAGTCGTAGCAGCAGTAGAATACGAGTTAAGACGTAGCCGCAGTAGATTCCGAGTTAAGATGTAGCCACAGTAGATTCCGAGTTGAGTCGTAGCCGCAGTAAATTTTGAGTTGAGTCGTAGCCGCAGTAGTTGCTGAGTTGAGTCGTAGCCGCAGGAGATTCCGAGTTAAGACGTAGCCGCAGTAGATTCCGAGTTGAGTCGTAGCCGCAGTAGATTCTTATTTGAGTCGTAGCCGCAGTAGTTGCTGAGTTGATTCGTAGCCGCAGTAGATTCCGAGTTGAGTCGTAGCCGCAGTTGATTCCGAGTTGAGCCGTAGCCGCAGTAGATTCCGAGTTGAGTCGTAGCCGCAGGAGATTCCGAGTTGAGTCTTAGCCGCAGGAGATTCCGAGTTGAGTCGTAGCCGCAGTAGATTCCGAGTTGCGTCGTAGCCGCCGTAGATTCCAATTTGAGTCGTAGCCGCAGTAGAATCCGAGTTAAGATGTAGCCACAGTAGATTCCGAGTGGTGTCGTAGCCGCAGTAGATTCCGAGTTGAGTCGTAGCCGCAGTAGATTCCGAGTTGAGTCGTAGCCGCAGTAGATTCTGAGTTAAGACGTAGCCGCAGTAGATTCCGAGTTGAGTCGTAGCCGCAGTAGATTCCGAGTTGAGTCGTAGCCACAGTAGATTCCGAGTTAAGACGTAGCCGCAGTAGATTCCGAGTTGAGTCGTAGCCGCAGGAGATTCTGAGTTGAGTCGTAGCCGCAGTAGATTCCGAGTTGAGTCGTAGCCGCAGTAGATTCCGAGTTTAGTCGTAGCCGCAGGAGATTCTGAGTTGAGTCGTAGCCGCAGTAGATTCCGAGTTGAGTCGTAGCCGCAGTAGATTCCGAGTTGAGTCGTAGCCGCAGGAGATTCTGAGTTGAGTCGTAGCCGCAGTAGATTCCGAGTTGAGTCGTAGCTGCAGTATATTCCGAGTTAAGACGAAGCCGCAGTAGATTCCGAGTTAAGACGTAGCCGCAGTAGATTCCGAGTTGAGTCGTAGCCACAGTAGATTCCGTGTTGAGTCGCAGCCGCAGTAGATTCTGAGTTGAGTCGTAGCCGCAGTAGAATCCGAGTTAAGATGTAGCCACAGTAGATTCCGAGTTATTACGTAGCCACAGTACATTCCGAGTTGAGTCGTAGCCGCTGGGGATTCCGAGTTGATTCGTAACCGCAAGAGATTCCGAGTTGAGTCGTAGCCGCAGGAGATTCCGAGTTGAGTCGTAGCCGCAGGAGATTCCGAGTTGAGTCTTAGCCGCAGGAGATTCCGAGTTGAGTCGTAGCCGCAGTAGATTCCGAGTTGCGTCGTAGCCGCCGTAGATTCCGAGTTGAGTCGTAGCCGCAGTAGAATCCGAGTTAAGATGTAGCCACAGTAGATTCCGAGTTGAGTCGTAGCCACAGTAGATTCCGAGTTGAGTCGTAGCCGCAGTAGATTCCGAGTTGAGTCGTAGCCGCAGCAGATTCCGAGTTGAGTCGTAGCCGCAGTAGATTCCGAGTTGAGTCGTAGCCGCAGTAGATTCCGAGTTGAGTCGTAGCTGCAGGAGACTACGAGTTGAGTCGTAGCCGCAGGAGATTCCGAGTTGAGTCGTAGCCGCAGTAGATTTTGAGTTGAGTCGTAGCCGCAGTAGATTCTGAGTTGAGTCGTAGCCGCAGTAGTTGCTGAGTTGAGTCGTAGCCGCAGTAGATTCCGAGTTGAGTCGTAGCCGCAGGAGATTCCGAGTTGAGTCGTAGCCGCAGTAGATTCCGAGTTGAGTCGTAGCCGCAGTAGATTCCGAGTTGAGTCGTAGCCGCAGTAGAATCCGAGTTAAGACGTAGCCGCAGTAGATTCCGAGTTACGATGTAGCAGCAGTAGATTCCGAGTTGAGTCGTAGCCGCAATAGAATCCGAGTTAAGACGTAGCCACAGTAGATTCCGAGTTAAGATGTAGCCACAGTAGATTCCGAGTTGAGTCGTAGCCGCAGTAGTTGATGAGTTGAGTCGTAGCCGCAGTAGAATACGAGTTAAGATGTAGCCACAGTAGATTCCGAGTTGAGTCGTAGCCGCAGGAGATTCCGAGTTGAGTCGTAGCCGCAGTAGATTCCGAGTTGAGTCGTAGCCGCAGGAGATTCCGAGTTGAGTCGTAGCCGCAGTAGATTCCGAGTTGAGTCGTAGCCGCAGGAGATTCCGAGTTGAGTCGTAGCCGCAGGAGATTCTGAGTTGAGTCGTAGCCGCAGTAGATTCCGAGTAGAGTCGTAGCTGCAGTATATTCCGAGTTAAGACGAAGCCGCAGTAGATTCCGAGTTAAGACGTAGCCGCAGGAGATTCCGAGTTGAGTCTTAGCCGCAGGAGATTCCGAGTTGAGTCGTAGCCGCAGTAGATTCCGAGTTGCGTCGTAGCCGCCGTAGATTCCAATTTGAGTCGTAGCCGCAGTAGAATCCGAGTTAAGATGTAGCCACAGTAGATTCCGAGTGGTGTCGTAGCCGCAGTAGATTCCGAGTTGAGTCGTAGCCGCAGTAGATTCCGAGTTGAGTCGTAGCCGCAGTAGATTCTGAGTTAAGACGTAGCCGCAGTAGATTCCGAGTTGAGTCGTAGCCGCAGTAGATTCCGAGTTGAGTCGTAGCCACAGTAGATTCCGAGTTAAGATGTAGCCACAGTAGATTCTGAGTTGAGTCGTAGCCGCAGTAGTTGATGAGTTGAGTCGTAGCCGCAGTAGAATACGAGTTAAGATGTAGCCACAGTAGATTCCGAGTTGAGTCGTAGCCGCAGTAGATTCCGAGTTAAGACGTAGCCGCAGTAGATTCCGAGTTGAGTCGTAGCCGCAGTAGATTCCGAGTTGAGTCGTAGCCGCAGTAGATTCCGAGTTAAGACGTAGCCGCAGTAGATTCCGAGTTGAGTTGTAGCCGCAGGAGATTCTGAGTTGAGTCGTAGCCGCAGTAGATTCCGAGTTGAGTCGTAGCCGCAGGAGATTCCGAGTTGAGTCGTAGCCGCAGGAGATTCCGAGTTGAGTCGTAGCCGCAGGAGATTCTGAGTTGAGTCGTAGCCGCAGTAGATTCCGAGTTGAGTCGTAGCTGCAGTATATTGCGAGTTAAGACGAAGCCGCAGTAGATTCCGAGTTAAGACGTAGCCGCAGTAGATTCCGAGTTGAGTCGTAGCCGCAGTAGATTCCGTGTTGAGTCGCAGCCGCAGTAGATTCTGAGTTGAGTCGTAGCCGCAGTAGAATCCGAGTTAAGATGTAGCCACAGTAGATTCCGAGTTGTTACGTAGCCGCAGTATATTCCGAGTTGAGTCGTAGCCGCAGGAGATTCCGAGTTGATTCGTAACCGCAGGAGATTCCGAGTTGAGTCGTAGCCGCAGGAGATTCCGAGTTGAGTCGTAGCCGCAGGAGATTCCGAGTTGAGTCTTAGCCGCAGGAGATTCTGAGTTGAGTCGTAGCCGCAGTAGATTCCGAGTTGCGTCGTAGCCGCCGTAGATTTCGAGTTGAGTCGTAGCCGCAGTAGAATCCGAGTTAAGACGTAGCCGCAGTAGATTCCGAGTTAAGATGTAGCCACAGTAGATTCCGAGTTGATTCGTAGCTGCAGTAGTTGCTGAGTTGAGTCGTAGCCGCAGCAGATTCCGAGTTGAGTCGTAGCCGCAGTAGATTCCGAGTTGAGTCGTAGCCGCAGTAGATTCCGAGTTGAGTCGTAGCAGCAGTAGAATACGAGTTAAGACGTAGCCGCAGTAGATTCCGAGTTAAGATGTAGCCACAGTAGATTCCGAGTTGAGTCGTAGCCGCAGTAAATTTTGAGTTGAGTCGTAGCCGCAGTAGTTGCTGAGTTGAGTCGTAGCCGCAGGAGATTCCGAGTTAAGACGTAGCCGCAGTAGATTCCGAGTTGAGTCGTAGCCGCAGTAGATTCTTATTTGAGTCGTAGCCGCAGTAGTTGCTGAGTTGATTCGTAGCCGCAGTAGATTCCGAGTTGAGTCGTAGCCGCAGTTGATTCCGAGTTGAGCCGTAGCCGCAGTAGATTCCGAGTTGAGTCGTAGCCGCAGGAGATTCCGAGTTGAGTCTTAGCCGCAGGAGATTCCGAGTTGAGTCGTAGCCGCAGTAGATTCCGAGTTGCGTCGTAGCCGCCGTAGATTCCAATTTGAGTCGTAGCCGCAGTAGAATCCGAGTTAAGATGTAGCCACAGTAGATTCCGAGTGGTGTCGTAGCCGCAGTAGATTCCGAGTTGAGTCGTAGCCGCAGTAGATTCCGAGTTGAGTCGTAGCCGCAGTAGATTCTGAGTTAAGACGTAGCCGCAGTAGATTCCGAGTTGAGTCGTAGCCGCAGTAGATTCCGAGTTGAGTCGTAGCCACAGTAGATTCCGAGTTAAGACGTAGCCGCAGTAGATTCCGAGTTGAGTCGTAGCCGCAGGAGATTCTGAGTTGAGTCGTAGCCGCAGTAGATTCCGAGTTGAGTCGTAGCCGCAGTAGATTCCGAGTTTAGTCGTAGCCGCAGGAGATTCCGAGTTGAGTCGTAGCCGCAGTAGATTCCGAGTTGAGTCGTAGCCGCAGTAGATTCCGAGTTGAGTCGTAGCCGCAGGAGATTCTGAGTTGAGTCGTAGCCGCAGTAGATTCCGAGTTGAGTCGTAGCTGCAGTATATTCCGAGTTAAGACGAAGCCGCAGTAGATTCCGAGTTAAGACGTAGCCGCAGTAGATTCCGAGTTGAGTCGTAGCCACAGTAGATTCCGTGTTGAGTCGCAGCCGCAGTAGATTCTGAGTTGAGTCGTAGCCGCAGTAGAATCCGAGTTAAGATGTAGCCACAGTAGATTCCGAGTTATTACGTAGCCACAGTACATTCCGAGTTGAGTCGTAGCCGCTGGGGATTCCGAGTTGATTCGTAACCGCAAGAGATTCCGAGTTGAGTCGTAGCCGCAGGAGATTCCGAGTTGAGTCGTAGCCGCAGGAGATTCCGAGTTGAGTCTTAGCCGCAGGAGATTCCGAGTTGAGTCGTAGCCGCAGTAGATTCCGAGTTGCGTCGTAGCCGCCGTAGATTCCGAGTTGAGTCGTAGCCGCAGTAGAATCCGAGTTAAGATGTAGCCACAGTAGATTCCGAGTTGAGTCGTAGCCACAGTAGATTCCGAGTTGAGTCGTAGCCGCAGTAGATTCCGAGTTGAGTCGTAGCCGCAGCAGATTCCGAGTTGAGTCGTAGCCGCAGTAGATTCCGAGTTGAGTCGTAGCCGCAGTAGATTCCGAGTTGAGTCGTAGCTGCAGGAGACTACGAGTTGAGTCGTAGCCGCAGGAGATTCCGAGTTGAGTCGTAGCCGCAGTAGATTTTGAGTTGAGTCGTAGCCGCAGTAGATTCTGAGTTGAGTCGTAGCCGCAGTAGTTGCTGAGTTGAGTCGTAGCCGCAGTAGATTCCGAGTTGAGTCGTAGCCGCAGGAGATTCCGAGTTGAGTCGTAGCCGCAGTAGATTCCGAGTTGAGTCGTAGCCGCAGTAGATTCCGAGTTGAGTCGTAGCCGCAGTAGAATCCGAGTTAAGACGTAGCCGCAGTAGATTCCGAGTTACGATGTAGCAGCAGTAGATTCCGAGTTGAGTCGTAGCCGCAATAGAATCCGAGTTAAGACGTAGCCACAGTAGATTCCGAGTTAAGATGTAGCCACAGTAGATTCCGAGTTGAGTCGTAGCCGCAGTAGTTGATGAGTTGAGTCGTAGCCGCAGTAGAATACGAGTTAAGATGTAGCCACAGTAGATTCCGAGTTGAGTCGTAGCCGCAGGAGATTCCGAGTTGAGTCGTAGCCGCAGTAGTTGCTGAGTTGAGTCGTAGCCGCAGGAGATTCCGAGTTGAGTCGTAGCCGCAGTAGATTCCGAGTTGAGTCGTAGCCGCAGGAGATTCCGAGTTGAGTCGTAGCCGCAGGAGATTCTGAGTTGAGTCGTAGCCGCAGTAGATTCCGAGTAGAGTCGTAGCTGCAGTATATTCCGAGTTAAGACGAAGCCGCAGTAGATTCCGAGTTAAGACGTAGCCGCAGTAGATTCCGAGTTGAGTCGTAGCCGCAGTAGATTCCGTGTTGAGTCGCAGCCGCAGTAGATTCTGAGTTGAGTCGTAGCCGCAGTAGAATCCGAGTTAAGATGTAGCCACAGTAGATTCCGAGTTATTACGTAGCCACAGTATATTCCGAGTTGAGTCGTAGCCGCACGGGATTCCGAGTTGATTCGTAACCGCAGGAGATTCCGAGTTGAGTCGTAGCCGCAGGAGATTCCGAGTTGAGTCGTAGCCGCAGGAGATTCCGAGTTGCGTCGTAGCCGCCGTAGATTCCGAGTTGAGTCGTAGCCGCAGTAGAATCCGAGTTAAGATGTAGCCACAGTAGATTCCGAGTTGAGTCGTAGCCGCAGTAGATTCCGAGTTGAGTCGTAGCCGCAGGAGATTCCGAGTTGAGTCGTAGCCGCAGGAGATTCCGAGTTGAGTCGTAGCCGCAGTAGATTCCGAGTAGAGTCGCAGCCGCAGTAGATTCCGAGTTGAGTCGCAGCCGCAGTAGATTCCGAGTTGAGTCGTAGCCGCAGTAGATTCCGAGTTGAGTCGTAGCCGCAGTATATTCCGAGTTGAGTCGTAGCCGCAGGAGATTCCGAGTTAAGTCGTAGCCGCAGGAGATTCCGAGTTGAGTCGTAGTCGCAGGAGATTCCGAGTTGAGTCTTAGCCGCAGGAGATTCCGAGTTGAGTCGTAGCCGCAGTAGATTCCGAGTTGCGTCGTAGCCGCCGTAGATTCCGAGTTGAGTCGTAGCCGCAGTAGATTTTGAGTTAAGATGTAGCCACAGTAGATTCCGAGTTGAGTCGTAGCCGCAGTAGATTCCGAGTTGAGTCATAGCCGCAGTAGATTCCGAGTTGAAACGTAGCCGCAGTATATTCCGAGTTAAGACGTAGCCGCAGTAGATTCCGAGTTGAGTCGTAGCCGCAGTAGATTCCGAGTTGAGTCGTAGCTGCAGTAGATTCCGAGTTGAGTCGTATCCGCAGTAGATTCCGAGTTGAGTCGTAGCCGCAGTGGAATCCGTGTTAAGACGTAGCCCCAGTAGATTCCGAGTTAAGATGTAGCCGCAGTAGATTCCGAGTTGAGTCGTAGCCGCAGGAGATTCCGAGTTGAGTCGTAGCCGCAGTAGATTCCGAGTTGAGTCGTAGCCGCAGTAGTTGCTGAGTTGAGTCGTAGCCGCAGCAGATTCCGAGTTGAGTCGTAGCCGCAGTAGATTCCGAGTTGAGTCATAGCCGCAGTAGATTCCGAGTTGAGTCGTAGCTGCAGGAGACTACGAGTTGAGTCGTAGCCGCAGGAGATTCCGAGTTGAGTCGTAGCCGCAGTAGATTTTGAGTTGAGTCGTAGCCGCAGTAGATTCTGAGTTGAGTCGTAGCCGCAGTAGTTGCTGAGTTGAGTCGTAGCCGCAGTAGATTCCGAGTTGAGTCGTAGCCGCAGGAGATTCCGAGTTGAGTCGTAGCCGCAGTAGAGTCCGAGTTGAGTCGTAGCCGCAGTAGATTCCGAGTTGAGTCGTAGCCGCAGTAGAATCCGAGTTAAGACGTAGCCGCAGTAGATTCCGAGTTACGATGTAGCCGCAGTAGATTCCGAGTTGAGTCGTAGCCGCAATAGAATCCGAGTTAAGACGTAGCCGCAGTAGATTCCGAGTTAAGATGTAGCCACAGTAGATTCCGAGTTGAGTCGTAGCCGCAGTAGTTGCTGAGTTGAGTCGTAGCCGCAGTAGAATCCGAGTTAAGATGTAGCCACAGTAGATTCCGAGTTGAGTCGTAGCCGCAGTAGATTCCGAGTTGAGTCGTAGCCGCAGTAGATTCCGAGTTGAGTCGTAGCCGCAGTAGAATCCGAGTTAAGACGTAGCCGCAGTAGATTCCGAGTTCAGATGTAGCCACAGTAGATTCCGAGTTGAGTCGTAGCCGCAGGAGATTCCGAGTTGAGTCTTAGCCGCAGTAGTTGCTGAGTTGAGTCGTAGCCGCAGCAGATTCCGAGTTCAGACGTAGCCGCAGTAGATTCCGAGTTGAGTCGTAGCCGCAGGAGATTCCGAGTTGAGTCGTAGCCACAGTAGATTCCGAGTTGAGTCGTAGCCGCAGTAGAATCCGAGTTAAGACGTAGCCGCAGTAGATTCCGAGTTAAGATGTAGCCACAGTAGATTCCGAGTTGAGTCGTAGCCGCAGTAAATTTTGAGTTGAGTCGTAGCCGCAGTAGTTGCTGAGTTGAGTCGTAGCCGCAGCAGATTCCGATTTGAGTCGTAGCCGCAGTAGTTGCTGAGTTGAGTCGTAGCCGCAGGAGATTCCGAGTTAAGACGTAGCCGCAGTAGATTCCAAGTTGAGTCGTAGCCGCAGTAGATTCCGAGTTGAGTCGTAGCCGCAGTAGATTCTGAGTTGAGTCGTAGCCGCAGTAGTTGCTGAGTTGATTCGTAGACGCAGTAGATTCCGAGTTGAGTCGTAGCCGCAGCAGATTCCGAGTTGAGTCTTAGTTGCAGTAGATTCCGAGTTGAGTCGTAGCCGCAATAGATTCCGAGTTGAGTCGTAGCCGCTGTAGAATCCGAGTTAAGACGTAGCCGCAGTAGATTCCGAGTTACGATGTAGCCGCAGTAGATTCCGAGTTGAGTCGTAGCCGCAATAGAATCCGAGTTAAGACGTAGCCGCAGTAGATTCCGAGTTAAGATGTAGCCACAGTAGATTCCGAGTTGAGTCGTAGCCGCAGTAGTTGCTGAGTTGAGTCGTAGCCGCAGTAGAATCCGAGTTAAGATGTAGCCAGAGTAGATTCCGAGTTGAGTCGTAGCCGCAGTAGATTCCGAGTTGAGTCGTAGCCGCAGTAGATTCCGAGTTGAGTCGTAGCCGCAGTAGAATCCGAGTTAAGACGTAGCCGCAGTAGATTCCGAGTTAAGATCTAGCCACAGTAGATTCCGAGTTGAGTCGTAGCCGCAGTAGATTCCGAGTTGAGTCGTAGCCGCAGTAGTTGCTGAGTTGAGTCGTAGCCGCAGGAGATTCCGAGTTAAGACGTAGCCGCAGTAGATTCCAAGTTGAGTCGTAGCCGCAGTAGATTCCGAGTTGAGTCGTAGCCGCAGTAGATTCTGAGTTGAGTCGTAGCCGCAGTAGTTGCTGAGTTGATTCGTAGCCGCAGTAGATTCCGAGTTGAGTCGTAGCCGCAGCAGATTCCGAGTTGAGTCGTAGTTGCAGTAGATTCCGAGTTGAGTCGTAGCCGCAATAGATTCCGAGTTGAGTCGTAGCCGCTGTAGAATCCGATTTAAGACGTAGCCGCAGTAGATTCCGAGTTACGATGTAGCCGCAGTAGATTCCGAGTTGAGTCGTAGCCGCAATAGAATCCGAGTTAAGACGTAGCCGCAGTAGATTCCGAGTTAAGATGTAGCCACAGTAGATTCCGAGTTGAGTCGTAGCCGCAGTAGTTGCTGAGTTGAGTCGTAGCCGCAGTAGAATCTGAGTTAAGATGTAGCCACAGTAGATTCCGAGTTGAGTCGTAGCCGCAGTAGATTCCGAGTTGAGTCGTAGCCGCAGTAGATTCCGAGTTTAGTCGTAGCCGCAGTAGAATCCGAGTTAAGACGTAGCCGCAGTAGATTCCGAGTTAAGATGTAGCCACAGTAGATTCCGAGTTGAGTCGTAGCCGCAGTAGATTCCGAGTTGAGTCGTAGCCGCAGTAGTTGCTGAGTTGAGTCGTAGCCGCAGGAGATTCCGAGTTAAGACGTAGCCGCAGTAGATTCCAAGTTGAGTCGTAGCCGCAGTAGATTCCGAGTTGAGTCGTAGCCGCAGTAGATTCTGAGTTGAGTCGTAGCCGCAGTAGTTGCTGAGTTGATTCGTAGCCGCAGTAGATTCCGAGTTGAGTCGTAGCCGCAGCAGATTCCGAGTTGAGTCGTAGTTGCAGTAGATTCCGAGTTGAGTCGTAGCCGCAGTAGATTCTGAGTTGAGTCGTAGCCGCAGTAGATTCCGAGTTGAGTCATAGCCGCAATAGATTCCGAGTTGAGTCGTAGCCGCAGGAGATTCCGAGTTGAGTCGTAGCCGCAGTAGATTCTGAGTTGAGTCGTAGCCGCAGTAGATTCCGAGTTGAGTCGTAGCCGCAGTATATTCCAAGTTAAGACGAAGCCGCAGTAGATTCCGAGTTAAGACGTAGCCGCAGTAGATTCCGAGTTGAGTCGTAGCCGCAGTAGATTCCGTGTTGAGTCGCAGCCGCAGTAGATTCTGAGTTGAGTCGTAGCCGCAGTAGAATCCGAGTTAAGATGTAGCCACAGTAGATTCCGAGTTGTTACGTAGCCGCAGTATATTCCGAGTTGAGTCGTAGCCGCAGGAGATTCCGAGTTGATTCGTAACCGCAGGAGATTCCGAGTTGAGTCGTAGCCGCAGGAGATTCCGAGTTGAGTCGTAGCCGCAGGAGATTCCGAGTTGAGTCTTAGCCGCAGGAGATTCCGAGGTGAGTCGTAGCCGCAGTAGATTCCGAGTTGCGTCGTAGCCGCCGTAGATTCCGAGTTGAGTCGTACCCGCAGTAGAATCCGAGTTAAGACGTAGCCGCAGTAGATTCCGAGTTAAGATGTAGCCGCAGTAGATTCCGAGTTGAGTCGTAGCCGCAATAGAATCCGAGTTAAGACGTAGCCGCAGTAGATTCCGAGTTAAGATGTAGCCACAGTAGATTCCGAGTTGAGTCGTAGCTGCAGTAGTTGCTGAGTTGAGTCGTAGCCACAGGAGATTCTGAGTTGAGTCGTAGCCGCAGTAGATTCCGAGTTGAGTCGTAGCCGCAGGAGATTCCGAGTTGAGTCGTAGCCGCAGGAGATTCCGAGTTGAGTCGTAGCCGCAGGAGATTCCGAGTTGAGTCGTAGCCGCAGTAGATTCTGAGTTGAGTCGTAGCCGCAGTAGATTCCGAGTTGAGTCGTAGCTGCAGTATATTCCGAGTTAAGACGAAGCCGCAGTAGATTCCGAGTTAAGACGTAGCCGCAGTAGATTCCGAGTTGAGTCGTAGCCGCAGTAGATTCCGTGTTGAGTCGCAGCCGCAGTAGATTCTGAGTTGAGTCGTAGCCGCAGTAGAATCCGAGTTAAGATGTAGCCACAGTAGATTCCGAGTTGTTACGTAGCCGCAGTATATTCCGAGTTGAGTCGTAGCCGCAGGAGATTCCGAGTTGATTCGTAACCGCAGGAGATTCCGAGTTGAGTCGTAGCCGCAGGAGATTCCGAGTTGAGTCGTAGCCGCAGGAGATTCCGAGTTGAGTCGTAGCCGCAGTAGATTCCGAGTTGAGTCGTAGCCGCAGTAGATTCCGAGTTGAGTCGTAGCCGCAGGAGATTCCGAGTTGAGTCGTAGCCGCAGGAGATTCCGAGTTGAGTCGTAGCCGCAGTAGATTCCGAGTTGAGTCGCAGCCGCAGTAGATTCCGAGTTGAGTCGTAGCCGCAGTAGATTCCGAGTTGAGTCGTAGCCGCAGTATATTCCCAGTTGAGTCGTAGCCGCAGGAGATTCCGAGTTGAGTCGTAGCCGCAGTAGATTCCGAGTTGAGTCGTAGCCGCAGTAGAATCCGAGTTGAGTCTTAACCGCAGGAGATTCCGAGTTGAGTCGTAGCCGCAGTAGATTTCGAGTTGCGTCGTAGCCGCCGTAGATTCCGAGTTGAGTCGTAGCCGCAGTAGATTTTGAGTTAAGATGTTGCCACAGTAGATTCCGAGTTGAGTCGTAGCCGCAGTAGATTCCGAGTTGAGTCATAGCCGCAGTAGATTCCGAGTTGAGTCGTAGCCGCAGTAGATTCCGAGTTAAGACGTAGCCGCAGTAGATTCCGAGTTGAGTCGTAGCCGCAGTAGATTCCGAGTTGCGTCGTAGCTGCAGTAGATTCCGAGTTGAGTCGTAGCCGCAGTAGATTCCGAGTTGAGTCGTAGCCGCAGTAGAATCCGAGTTAAGACGTAGCCCCAGTAGATTCCGAGTTAATATGTAGCCACAGTAGATTCCGAGTTGAGTCGTAGCCGCAGGAGATTCCGAGTTGAGTCGTAGCCGCAGTAGATTCCGAGTTGTGTCGTAGCCGCAGTAGTTGCTGAGTTGAGTCGTAGCCGCAGCAGATTCCGAGTTGAGTCGTAGCCGCAGTAGATTCCGAGTTGAGTCGTAGCCGCAGTAGATTCCGAGTTGAGTAGTAGCCGCAGTAGACTACGAGTTGAGTCGTAGCCGCAGGAGATTCCGAGTTGAGTCGTAGCCGCAGTAGATTCCGAGTTGAGTCGTAGCCGCAGTAGATTCCGAGTTGAGTCGTAGCTGCAGGAGACTACGAGTTGAGTCGTAGCCGCAGGAGATTCCGAGTTGAGTCGTAGCCGCAGTAGATTTTGAGTTGAGTCGTAGCCGCAGTAGATTCTGAGTTGAGTCGTAGCCGCAGTAGATTCCGAGTTGAGTCGTAGCCGCAGTAGATTCCGAGTTGAGTCGTAGCCGCAGTAGATTCTGAGTTGAGTCGTAGCCGCAGTAGTTGCTGAGTTGAGTCGTAGCCGCAGTAGATTCCGAGTTGAGTCGTAGCCGCAGTAGATTCCGAGTTGAGTCGTAGCCGCAGTAGAATCCGAGTTAAGACGTAGCCGCAGTAGATTCCGAGTTACGATGTAGCCGCAGTAGATTCCGAGTTGAGTCGTAGCCGCAATAGAATCCGAGTTAAGACGTAGCCGCTGTAGATTCCGAGTTAAGATGTAGCCACAGTAGATTCCGAGTTGAGTCGTAGCCGCAGTAGTTGCTGAGTTGAGTCGTAGCCGCAGAAGAATCCGAGTTAAGATGTAGCCACAGTAGATTCCGAGTTGAGTCGTAGCCGCAGTAGATTCCGAGTTGAGTCGTAGCCGCAGTAGATTCCGAGTTGAGTCGTAGCCGCAGATGAATCCGAGTTAAGACTTAGCCGCAGTAGATTCCGAGTTAAGATGTAGCCACAGTAGATTCCGAGTTGAGTCGTAGCCGCAGTAGATTCCGAGTTGAGTCGTAGCCGCAGTAGTTGCTGAGTTGAGTCGTAGCCGCAGCAGAATCCGAGTTAAGACGTAGCCGCAGTAGATTCCGAGTTGAGTCGTAGCCGCAGGAGATTCCGAGTTGAGTCGTAGCCACAGTAGATTCCGAGTTGAGTCGTAGCCGCAGTAGAATCCGAGTTAAGACGTAGCCGCAGTAGATTCCGAGTTAAGATGTAGCCACAGTAGATTCCGAGTTGAGTCGTAGCCGCAGTAAATTTTGAGTTGAGTCGTAGCCGCAGTAGTTGCTGAGTTTAGTCGTAGCCGCAGCAGATTCAGAGTTGAGTCGTAGCCGCAGTAGTTGCTGAGTTGAGTCGTAGCCGCAGGAGATTCCGAGTTAAGACGTAGCCGCAGTGGATTCCGAGTTGAGTCTTAGCCGCAGTAGATTCCGAGTTGAGTCGTAGCCGCAGTAGATTCTGAGTTGAGTCGTAGCCGCAGTAGTTGCTGAGTTGATTCGTAGCCGCAGCAGATTCCGAGTTGAGTCGTAGTTGCAGTAGATTCCGAGTTGAGTCGTAGCCGCAATAGATTCCGAGTTGAGTCGTAGCCGCAGTAGAATCCGAGTTAAGACGTAGCCGCAGTAGATTCCGAGTTAAGATGTAGCCACAGTAGATTCCGAGTTGAGTCGTAGCCGCAGTAAATTTTGAGTTGAGTCGTAGCCGCAGTAGTTGCTGAGTTGAGTCGTAGCTGCAGTAGATTCCGAGTTGAGTCGTAGCCGCAGTAGATTCCGAGTTGAGTCGTAGCCGCAGTAGATTCCGAGTTAAGACGTAGCCGCAGTAGATTCCGAGTTCAGTCGTAGCCGCAGTAGATTCTGAGTTGAGTCGTAGCCGCAGTAGATTCCGAGTTGAGTCGTAGCCGCAGGAGATTCCCAGTTGAGTCGTAGCCGCAGGAGATTCCGAGTTGAGTCGTAGCCGCAGGAGATTCCGAGTTGAGTCGTAGCCGCAGTAGATTCTGAGTTGAGTCGTAGCCGCAGTAGATTCCGAGTTGAGTCGTAGCTGCGGTATATTCCGAGTTAAGACGAAGCCGCAGTAGATTCCGAGTTAAGACGTAGCCGCAGTGGATTCCGAGTTGAGTCGTAGCCGCAGTAGATTCCGTGTTGAGTCGCAGCCGCAGTAGATTCTGAGTTGAGTTGTAGCCGCAGTAGAATCCGAGTTAAGATGTAACCACAGTAGATTCCGAGTTGTTACGTAGCCGCAGTATATTCCGAGTTGAGTCGTAGCCGCAGGAGATTCCGAGTTGATTCGTAACCGCAGGAGATTCCGAGTTGAGTCGTAGCCGCAGGAGATTCCGAGTTGAGTCGTAGCCGCAGGATATTCCGAGTTGAGTCTTAGCCGCAGCAGATTCCGAGTTGAGTCGTAGCCGCAGTAGATTCCGAGTTGCGTCGTAGCCGCCGTAGATTCCGAGTTGAGTCGTAGCCGCAGTAGAATCCGAGTTAAGACGTAGCCGCAGTAGATTCCGAGTTAAGATGTAGCCGCAGTAGATTCCGAGTTGAGTCGTAGCCGCAATAGAATCCGGGTTAAGACGTAGCCGCAGTAGATTCCGAGTTAAGATGTAGCCACAGTAGATTCCGAGTTGAGTCGTAGCTGCAGTAGTTGCTGAGTTGAGTCGTAGCCGCAGTAGATTCCGAGTTTAGTCGTAGCCGCAGGAGATTCCGAGTTGAGTCGTAGGCGCAGGAGATTCCGAGTTGAGTCGTAGCCGCAGGAGATTCCGAGTTGCGTCGTAGCCGCCGTAGATTCCGAGTTGAGTCGTAGCCGCAGTAGAATCCGAGTTAAGACGTAGCCGCAGTAGATTCCGAGTTAAGATGTAGCCGCAGTAGATTCCGAGTTGAGTCGTAGCCGCAATAGAATCCGGGTTAAGAAGTAGCCGCAGTAGATTCCGAGTTAAGATGTAGCCACAGTAGATTCCGAGTTGAGTCGTAGCTGCAGTAGTTGCTGAGTTGAGTCGTAGCCGCCGTAGATTCCGAGTTGAGTCGTACCCGCAGTAGAATCCGAGTTAAGACGTAGCCGCAGTAGATTCCGAGTTAAGATGTAGCCGCAGTAGATTCCGAGTTGAGTCGTAGCCGCAATAGAATCCGAGTTAAGACGTAGCCGCAGTAGATTCCGAGTTAAGATGTAGCCACAGTAGATTCCGAGTTGAGTCGTAGCTGCAGTAGTTGCTGAGTTGAGTCGTAGCCACAGGAGATTCTGAGTTGAGTCGTAGCCGCAGTAGATTCCGAGTTGAGTCGTAGCCGCAGGAGATTCCGAGTTGAGTCGTAGCCGCAGGAGATTCCGAGTTGAGTCGTAGCCGCAGGAGATTCCGAGTTGAGTCGTAGCCGCAGTAGATTCTGAGTTGAGTCGTAGCCGCAGTAGATTCCGAGTTGAGTCGTAGCTGCAGTATATTCCGAGTTAAGACGAAGCCGCAGTAGATTCCGAGTTAAGACGTAGCCGCAGTAGATTCCGAGTTGAGTCGTAGCCGCAGTAGATTCCGTGTTGAGTCGCAGCCGCAGTAGATTCTGAGTTGAGTCGTAGCCGCAGTAGAATCCGAGTTAAGATGTAGCCACAGTAGATTCCGAGTTGTTACGTAGCCGCAGTATATTCCGAGTTGAGTCGTAGCCGCAGGAGATTCCGAGTTGATTCGTAACCGCAGGAGATTCCGAGTTGAGTCGTAGCCGCAGGAGATTCCGAGTTGAGTCGTAGCCGCAGGAGATTCCGAGTTGAGTCGTAGCCGCAGTAGATTCCGAGTTGAGTCGTAGCCGCAGTAGATTCCGAGTTGAGTCGTAGCCGCAGGAGATTCCGAGTTGAGTCGTAGCCGCAGGAGATTCCGAGTTGAGTCGTAGCCGCAGTAGATTCCGAGTTGAGTCGCAGCCGCAGTAGATTCCGAGTTGAGTCGTAGCCGCAGTAGATTCCGAGTTAAGATGTAGCCACAGTAGATTCCGAGTTGAGTCGTAGCCGCAGTAGATTCCGAGTTGAGTCGTAGCCGCAGTAGATTCCGAGTTGAGTCGTAGCCGCAGTAGAATCCGAGTTGAGTCTTAACCGCAGGAGATTCCGAGTTGAGTCGTAGCCGCAGTAGATTTCGAGTTGCGTCGTAGCCGCCGTAGATTCCGAGTTGAGTCGTAGCCGCAGTAGATTTTGAGTTAAGATGTTGCCACAGTAGATTCCGAGTTGAGTCGTAGCCGCAGTAGATTCCGAGTTGAGTCATAGCCGCAGTAGATTCCGAGTTGAGTCGTAGCCGCAGTAGATTCCGAGTTAAGACGTAGCCGCAGTAGATTCCGAGTTGAGTCGTAGCCGCAGTAGATTCCGAGTTGCGTCGTAGCTGCAGTAGATTCCGAGTTGAGTCGTAGCCGCAGTAGATTCCGAGTTGAGTCGTAGCCGCAGTAGAATCCGAGTTAAGACGTAGCCCCAGTAGATTCCGAGTTAATATGTAGCCACAGTAGATTCCGAGTTGAGTCGTAGCCGCAGGAGATTCCGAGTTGAGTCGTAGCCGCAGTAGATTCCGAGTTGTGTCGTAGCCGCAGTAGTTGCTGAGTTGAGTCGTAGCCGCAGCAGATTCCGAGTTGAGTCGTAGCCGCAGTAGATTCCGAGTTGAGTCGTAGCCGCAGTAGATTCCGAGTTGAGTAGTAGCCGCAGTAGACTACGAGTTGAGTCGTAGCCGCAGGAGATTCCGAGTTGAGTCGTAGCCGCAGTAGATTCCGAGTTGAGTCGTAGCCGCAGTAGATTCCGAGTTGAGTCGTAGCTGCAGGAGACTACGAGTTGAGTCGTAGCCGCAGGAGATTCCGAGTTGAGTCGTAGCCGCAGTAGATTTTGAGTTGAGTCGTAGCCGCAGTAGATTCTGAGTTGAGTCGTAGCCGCAGTAGTTGCTGAGTTGAGTCGTAGCCGCAGTAGATTCCGAGTTGAGTCGTAGCCGCAGTAGATTCTGAGTTGAGTCGTAGCCGCAGTAGTTGCTGAGTTGAGTCGTAGCCGCAGTAGATTCCGAGTTGAGTCGTAGCCGCAGTAGATTCCGAGTTGAGTCGTAGCCGCAGTAGAATCCGAGTTAAGACGTAGCCGCAGTAGATTCCGAGTTACGATGTAGCCGCAGTAGATTCCGAGTTGAGTCGTAGCCGCAATAGAATCCGAGTTAAGACGTAGCCGCTGTAGATTCCGAGTTAAGATGTAGCCACAGTAGATTCCGAGTTGAGTCGTAGCCGCAGTAGTTGCTGAGTTGAGTCGTAGCCGCAGAAGAATCCGAGTTAAGATGTAGCCACAGTATATTCCGAGTTGAGTCGTAGCCGCAGTAGATTCCGAGTTGAGTCGTAGCCGCAGTAGATTCCGAGTTGAGTCGTAGCCGCAGAAGAATCCGAGTTAAGACTTAGCCGCAGTAGATTCCGAGTTAAGATGTAGCCACAGTAGATTCCGAGTTGAGTCGTAGCCGCAGTAGATTCCGAGTTGAGTCGTAGCCGCAGTAGTTGCTGAGTTGAGTCGTAGCCGCAGCAGAATCCGAGTTAAGACGTAGCCGCAGTAGATTCCGAGTTGAGTCGTAGCCGCAGGAGATTCCGAGTTGAGTCGTAGCCACAGTAGATTCCGAGTTGAGTCGTAGCCGCAGTAGAATCCGAGTTAAGACGTAGCCGCAGTAGATTCCGAGTTAAGATGTAGCCACAGTAGATTCTGAGTTGAGTCGTAGCCGCAGTAAATTTTGAGTTGAGTCGTAGCCGCAGTAGTTGCTGAGTTTAGTCGTAGCCGCAGCAGATTCAGAGTTGAGTCGTAGCCGCAGTAGTTGCTGAGTTGAGTCGTAGCCGCAGGAGATTCCGAGTTAAGACGTAGCCGCAGTGGATTCCGAGTTGAGTCTTAGCCGCAGTAGATTCCGAGTTGAGTCGTAGCCGCAGTAGATTCTGAGTTGAGTCGTAGCCGCAGTAGTTGCTGAGTTGATTCGTAGCCGCAGCAGATTCCGAGTTGAGTCGTAGTTGCAGTAGATTCCGAGTTGAGTCGTAGCCGCAATAGATTCCGAGTTGAGTCGTAGCCGCAGTAGAATCCGAGTTAAGACGTAGCCGCAGTAGATTCCGAGTTAAGATGTAGCCACAGTAGATTCCGAGTTGAGTCGTAGCCGCAGTAAATTTTGAGTTGAGTCGTAGCCGCAGTAGTTGCTGAGTTGAGTCGTAGCTGCAGTAGATTCCGAGTTGAGTCGTAGCCGCAGTAGATTCCGAGTTGAGTCGTAGCCGCAGTAGATTCCGAGTTAAGACGTAGCCGCAGTAGATTCCGAGTTCAGTCGTAGCCGCAGTAGATTCTGAGTTGAGTCGTAGCCGCAGTAGATTCCGAGTTGAGTCGTAGCCGCAGGAGATTCCCAGTTGAGTCGTAGCCGCAGGAGATTCCGAGTTGAGTCGTAGCCGCAGGAGATTCCGAGTTGAGTCGTAGCCGCAGTAGATTCTGAGTTGAGTCGTAGCCGCAGTAGATTCCGAGTTGAGTCGTAGCTGCGGTATATTCCGAGTTAAGACGAAGCCGCAGTAGATTCCGAGTTAAGACGTAGCCGCAGTGGATTCCGAGTTGAGTCGTAGCCGCAGTAGATTCCGTGTTGAGTCGCAGCCGCAGTAGATTCTGAGTTGAGTTGTAGCCGCAGTAGAATCCGAGTTAAGATGTAACCACAGTAGATTCCGAGTTGTTACGTAGCCGCAGTATATTCCGAGTTGAGTCGTAGCCGCAGGAGATTCCGAGTTGATTCGTAACCGCAGGAGATTCCGAGTTGAGTCGTAGCCGCAGGAGATTCCGAGTTGAGTCGTAGCCGCAGGATATTCCGAGTTGAGTCTTAGCCGCAGCAGATTCCGAGTTGAGTCGTAGCCGCAGTAGATTCCGAGTTGCGTCGTAGCCGCCGTAGATTCCGAGTTGAGTCGTAGCCGCAGTAGAATCCGAGTTAAGACGTAGCCGCAGTAGATTCCGAGTTAAGATGTAGCCGCAGTAGATTCCGAGTTGAGTCGTAGCCGCAATAGAATCCGGGTTAAGACGTAGCCGCAGTAGATTCCGAGTTAAGATGTAGCCACAGTAGATTCCGAGTTGAGTCGTAGCTGCAGTAGTTGCTGAGTTGAGTCGTAGCCGCAGTAGATTCCGAGTTTAGTCGTAGCCGCAGGAGATTCCGAGTTGAGTCGTAGGCGCAGGAGATTCCGAGTTGAGTCGTAGCCGCAGGAGATTCCGAGTTGAGTCGTAGCCGCAGGAGAATCCGAGTTGAGTCGTAGCCGCAGTAGATTCTGAGTTGAGTCGTAGCCGCAGTAGATTCCGAGTTGAGTCGTAGCTGCAGTATATTCCGAGTTAAGACGAAGCCGCAGTAGATTCCGAGTTAAGACGTAGCCGCAGTAGATTCCGAGTTGAGTCGTAGCCGCAGTAGATTCCGTGTTGAGTCGCAGCCGCAGTAGATTCTGAGTTGAGTCGTAGCCGCAGTAGAATCCGAGTTAAGATGTAGCCACAGTAGATTCCGAGTTGTTACGTAGCCGCAGTATATTCCGAGTTGAGTCGTAGCCGCAGGAGATTCCGAGTTGATTCGTAACCGCAGGAGATTCCGAGTTGAGTCGTAGCTGCAGGAGATTCCGAGTTGAGTCGTAGCCGCAGGAGATTCCGAGTTGAGTCTTAGCCGCAGGAGATTCTGAGTTGAGTCGTAGCCGCAGTAGATTCCGAGTTGCGTCGTAGCCGCCGTAGATTCCGAGTTGAGTCGTAGCCGCAGTAGAATCCGAGTTAAGACGTAGCCGCAGTAGATTCCGAGTTAAGATGTAGCCGCAGTAGATTCCGAGTTGAGTCGTAGCCGCATTAGAATCCGAGTTAAGACGTAGCCGCAGTAGATTCCGAGTTAAGATGTAGCCACAGTAGATTCCGAGTTGAGTCGTAGCTGCAGTAGTTGCTAGTTGAGTCGTAGCCGCAGCAGATTCCGAGTTGAGTCGTAGCCGCAGTAGATTCCGAGTTGAGTCGTAGCAACAGTAGATTCCGAGTTGAGTCGTAGCCGCAGTAGAATCCGAGTTAAGACGTAGCCGCAGTAGATTCCGAGTTAAGATGTAGCCACAGTAGATTCTGAGTTGAGTCGTAGCCGCACTAAATTTTGAGTTGAGTCGTAGCCGCAGTAGTTGCTGAGTTGAGTCGTAGCCGCAGGAGATTCCGAGTTAAGACGTAGCCGCAGTAGATTCCGAGTTGAGTCGTAGCCGCAGTAGATTCTGAGTTGATTCGTAGCCGCAGTAGATTCCGAGTTGAGCCGTAGCCGCAGTAGATTCCGAGTTGAGTCGTAGCCGCAGGAGATTCCGAGTTGAGTCTTAGCCGCAGGAGATTCCGAGTTGAGTCGTAGCCGCAGTAGATTCCGAGTTGCGTCGTAGCCGCCGTAGATTCCGATTTGAGTCGTAGCCGCAGTAGAATCCGAGTTAAGATGTAGCCACAGTAGATTCCGAGTGGTGTCGTAGCCGCAGTAGATTCCGAGTTGAGTCGTAGCCGCAGTAGATTCCGAGTTGAGTCGTAGCCGCAGTAGATTCTGAGTTAAGACGTAGCCGCAGTAGATTCCGAGTTGAGTCGTAGCCGCAGTAGATTCCGAGTTGAGTCGTAGCCGCAGTAGATTCCGAGTTAAGACGTAGCCGCAGTAGATTCCGAGTTGAGTCGTAGCCGCAGGAGATTCTGAGTTGAGTCGTAGCCGCAGTAGATTCCGAGTTGAGTCGTAGCTGCAGTATATTCCGAATTAAGACGAAGCCGCAGAAGATACCGAGTTAAGACGTAGCCGCAGTAGATTCCGAGTTGAGTCGTAGCCTCAGTAGATTCTGTGTTGAGTCGCAGTCGCAGTAGATTCTGAGTTGAGTCGTAGCCGCAGTAGAATCCGAGTTAAGATGTAGCCACAGTAGATTCCGAGTTGTTACGTAGCCGCAGTATATTCCGAGTTGAGTCGTAGCCGCAGGAGATTCCGAGTTGATTCGTAACCGCAGGAGATTCCGAGTTGAGTCGTAGTTGCAGGAGATTCCGAGTTGAGTCGTAGCCGCAGGAGATTCCGAGTTGAGTCTTAGCCGCAGGAGATTCCGAGTTTAGTCGTAGCCGCAGTAGATTCCGAGTTGCGTCGTAGCCGCCGTAGATTCCGAGTTGAGTCGTAGCCGCAGTAGAATCCGAGTTAAGATGTAGCCACAGTAGATTCCGAGTTGAGTCGTAGCCGCAGTAGATTCCGAGTTGAGTCGTAGCCGCAGGAGATTCCGAGTTGAGTCGTAGCCGCAGGAGATTCCGAGTTGAGTCGTAGCCGCAGTAGATTCCGAGTTGAGTCGCAGCCGCAGTAGATTCCGAGTTGAGTCGTAGCCGCAGTAGATTCCGAGTTGAGTCGTAGCCGCAGTATATTCCGAGTTGAGTCGTAGCCGCAGGAGATTCCGAGTTGAGTCGTAGCCGCAGTAGATTCCGAGTTGAGTCGTAGCCGCAGTAGAATCCGAGTTGAGTCTTAACCGCAGGAGATTCCCAGTTGAGTCGTAGCCGCAGTAGATTCCGAGTTGCGTCGTAGCCGCCGTAGATTCCGAGTTGAGTCGTAGCTGCAGTAGATTTTGAGTTAAGATGTAGCCACAGTAGATTCCGAGTTGAGTCGTAGCCACAGTAGATTCCGAGTTGAGTCATAGCCGCAGTAGATTCCGAGCTGAGTCGTAGCCGCAGTAGAATCCGAGTTAAGACGTAGCCCCAGTAGATTCCGAGTTAAGATGTAGCCACAGTAGATTCCGAGTTGAGTCGTAGCCGCAGGAGATTCTGAGTTGAGTCGTAGCCGCAGTAGATTCCGAGTTGAGTCGTAGCCGCAGGAGATTCCGAGTTGAGTCGTAGCCGCAGTAGATTCCGAGTTGAGTCGTAGCCGCAGGAGATTCCGAGTTGAGTCGTAGCCGCAGTAGATTCCGAGTTGAGTCGTAGCCGCAGAAGACTACGAGTTGAGTCGTAGCCGCAGGAGATTCCGAGTTGAGTCGTAGCCGCAGTAGATGTTAAGTTAAGATGTAGCCGCAGTAGATTCTGAGTTGAGTCGTAGCCGCAGTAGTTGCTGAGTTGAGTCGTAGCCGCAGTAGATTCCGAGTTGAGTCGTAGCAGCAGGAGATTCCGAGTTGAGTCGTAGCCGCAGTAGATTCCGAGTTGAGTCGTAGCCGCAGTAGATTCCGAGTTGAGTCGTAGCCGCAGTAGATTACGAGTTAAGATGTAGCCGCAGTAGATTCCGAGTTGAGTCGTAGCCGCAATAGAATCCGAGTTAAGACGTAGCCGCAGTAGATTCCGAGTTAAGATGTAGCCACAGTAGATTCCGAGTTGAGTCGTAGCCGCAGTAGTTGCTGAGTTGAGTCGTAGCCGCAGTAGAATCCGAGTTAAGATGTAGCCACAGTAGATTCCGAGTTGAGTCGTAGCCGCAGTAGATTCCGAGTTGAGTCGTAGCCGCAGTAGATTCCGAGTTGAGTCGTAGCCGCAGTAGAATCCGAGTTAAGACGTAGCCGCAGTAGATTCCGAGTTAAGATGTAGCCGCAGTAGATTCCGAGTTGAGTCGTAGCCGCAGTAAATTTTGAGTTGAGTCGTAGCCGCAGTAGTTGCTGAGTTGAGTCGTAGCCGCAGCAGATTCCGAGTTAAGACGTAGCCGCAGTAGAATCCGAGTTAAGACGTAGCTGCAGGAGATTCCGAGTTGAGTCGTAGCCGCAGTAGATGTTGAGTTAAGATGTAGCCGCAGTAGATTCCGAGTTGAGTCGTAGCCGCAATAGAATCAGAGATAAGACGTAGGCGCATTATATTCCGAGTTAAGATGTAGCCGCAGTAGATTCCGAGTTGAGTCGTAGCCGCAGTAGATTCCGAGTTGAGTCGTAGCCGCAGGAGATTCCGAGTTGAGTCGTAGCCGCAGGAGATTCTGAGTTGAGTCGTAGCCGCAGTAGATTACGAGTTGAGTCGTAGCTGCAGTATATTCCGAGTTAAGACGTAGCCGCAGTAGATTCCGAGTTGAGTCGTAGCCGCAGTATATGCCGAGTTGAGTCGTAGCCGCAGGAGATTCCGAGTTGAGTCGTAGCCGCAGTAGATTCCGAGTTGAGTCGTAGCCGCAGTAGAATCCGAGTTGAGTCTTAACCGCAGGAGATTCCGAGTTGAGTCGTAGCCGCAGTAGATTCCGAGTTGCGTCGTAGCCGCCGTAGATTCCGAGTTGAGTCGTAGCCGCAGTAGATTTTGAGTTAAGATGTAGCCACAGTAGATTCCGAGTTGAGTCGTAGCCGCAGTAGATTCCGAGTTGAGTCATAGCCGCAGTAGATTCCGAGTTGAGTCGTAGCCGCAGTAGATTCCGAGTTAAGACGTAGCCGCAGTAGATTCCGAGTTGAGTCGTAGCCGCAGTAGATTCCGAGTTGAGTCGTAGCTGCAGTAGATTCCGAGTTGAGTCGTAGCCGCAGTAGATTCCGAGTTGAGTCGTAGCCGCAGTAGAATCCGAGTTATGACGTAGCCTTAGTAGATTCCGAGTTAAGATGTAGCCACAGTAGATTCCGAGTTGAGTAGTAGCCGCAGGAGATTCCGAGTTGAGTCGTAGCCGCAGTAGATTCCGAGTTGAGTCGTAGCCGCAGTAGTTGCAGAGTTGAGTCGTAGCCGCAGCAGATTCCGAGTTGAGTCGTAGCCGCAGTAGATTCCGAGTTGAGTCGTAGCCGCAGTAGATTCCGAGTTGAGTCGTAGCCGCAGTAGACTACGAGTTGAGTCGTAGCCGCAGGAGATTCCGAGTTGAGTCGTAGCCGCAGTAGATTCCGAGTTGAGTCGTAGCCGGAGTAGTTGCTGAGTTGAGTCGTAGCCGCAGCAGATTCCGAGTTGAGTCGTAGCCGCAGTAGATTCCGAGTTGAGTCGTAGCCGCAGTAGATTCTGAGTTGAGTCGTAGCTGCAGGAGACTACGAGTTGAGTCGTAGCCGCAGGAGATTCCGAGTTGAGTCGTAGCCGCAGTTGATTTTGAGTTGAGTCGTAGCCGCAGTAGATTCTGAGTTGAGTCGTAGCCGCAGTAGTTGCTGAGTTGAGTCGTAGCCGCAGTAGATTCCGAGTTGAGTCGTAGCCGCAGTAGATTCCGAGTTGAGTCGTAGCCGCAGTAGAATCCGAGTTAAGACGTAGCCGCAGTAGATTCCGAGTTACGATGTAGCCGCAGTAGATTCCGAGTTGAGTCGTAGCCGCAATAGAATCCGAGTTAAGACGTAGCCGCAGTAGATTCCGAGTTAAGATGTAGCCACAGTAGATTCCGAGTTGAGTCGTAGCCGCAGTAGTTGCTGAGTTGAGTCGTAGCCGCAGCAGAATCCGAGTTAAGACGTAGCCGCAGTAGATTCCGAGTTGAGTCGTAGCCGCAGGAGATTCCGAGTTGAGTCGTAGCCACAGTAGATTCCGAGTTGAGTCGTAGCCACAGTAGAATCCGAGTTAAGACGTAGCCGCAGTAGATTCCGAGTTAAGATGTAGCCACAGTAGATTCCGAGTTGAGTCGTAGCCGCAGTAAATTTTGAGTTGAGTCGTAGCCGCAGTAGTTGCTGAGTTGAGTCGTAGCCGCAGCAGATTCAGAGTTGAGTCGTAGCCGCAGTAGTTGCTGAGTTGAGTCGTAGCCGCAGGAGATTCCGAGTTAAGACGTCGCCGCAGTAGATTCCGAGTTGAGTCGTAGCCGCAGTAGATTCCGAGTTGAGTCGTAGCCGCAGTAGATTCTGAGTTGAGTCGTAGCCGCAGTAGTTGCTGAGTTGATTCGTAGCCGCAGCAGATTCCGAGTTGAGTCGTAGTTGCAGTAGATTCCGAGTTGAGTCGTAGCCGCAATAGATTCCGAGTTGAGTCGTAGCCGCAGTAGAATCCGAGTTAAGACGTAGCCGCAGTAGATTCCGAGTTAAGATGTAGCCACAGTAGATTCCGAGTTGAGTCGTAGCCGCAGTAAATTTTGAGTTGAGTCGTAGCCGCAGTAGTTGCTGAGTTGAGTCGTAGCTGCAGTAGATTCCGAGTTGAGTCGTAGCCGCAGTAGATTCCGAGTTAAGACGTAGCCGCAGTAGATTCCGAGTTCAGTCGTAGCCGCAGTAGATTCCGAGTTCAGTCGTAGCCGCAGTAGATTCCGAGTTGAGTCGTAGCCGCAGTAGATTCCGAGTTAAGACGTAGCCGCAGTAGATTCCGAGTTCAGTCGTAGCCGCAGTAGATTCTGAGTTGAGTCGTAGCCGCAGTAGATTCCGAGTTGAGTCGTAGCCGCAGGAGATTCCCAGTTGAGTCGTAGCCGCAGAAGATTCCGAGTTGAGTCGTAGCCGCAGTAGATTCCGAGTTGAGTCGTAGCCGCAGTAGTTGCTGAGTTGATTCGTAGCCGCAGCAGATTCCGAGTTGAGTCGTAGTTGCAGTAGATTCCGAGTTGAGTCGTAGCCGCAATAGATTCCGAGTTGAGTCGTAGCCGCAGTAGAATCCGAGTTAAGACGTAGCCGCAGTAGATTCCGAGTTAAGATGTAGCCACAGTAGATTCCGAGTTGAGTCGTAGCCGCAGTAAATTTTGAGTTGAGTCGAAGCCGCAGTAGTTGCTGAGTTGAGTCGTAGCTGCAGTAGATTCCGAGTTGAGTCGTAGCCGCAGTAGATTCCGAGTTGAGTCGTAGCCGCAGTAGATTCCGAGTTAAGACGTAGCCGCAGTAGATTCCGAGTTCAGTCGTAGCCGCAGTAGATTCTGAGTTGATTCGTAGCCGCAGTAGATTCCGAGTTGAGTCGTAGCCGCAGGAGATTCCGAGTTGAGTCGTAGCCGCAGTAGATTCTGAGTTGAGTCGTAGCCGCAGTAGATTCCGAGTTGAGTCGTAGCTGCAGTATATTCCGAGTTAAGACGAAGCCGCAGTAGATTCCGAGTTAAGATGTAGCCACAGTAGATTCCGAGTTGAGTCGTAGCCGCAGTAGTTGCTGAGTTGAGTCGTAGCCGCAGCAGAATCCGAGTTAAGACGTAGCCGCAGTAGATTCCGAGTTGAGTCGTAGCCGCAGGAGATTCCGAGTTGAGTCGTAGCCACAGTAGATTCCGAGTTGAGTCGTAGCCACAGTAGAATCCGAGTTAAGACGTAGCCGCAGTAGATTCCGAGTTAAGATGTAGCCACAGTAGATTCTGAGTTGAGTCGTAGCCGCAGTAAATTTTGAGTTGAGTCGTAGCCGCAGTAGTTGCTGAGTTGAGTCGTAGCCGCAGCAGATTCAGAGTTGAGTCGTAGCCGCAGTAGTTGCTGAGTTGAGTCGTAGCCGCAGGAGATTCCGAGTTAAGACGTCGCCGCAGTAGATTCCGAGTTGAGTCGTAGCCGCAGTAGATTCCGAGTTGAGTCGTAGCCGCCGTAGATTCTGAGTTGAGTCGTAGCCGCAGTAGTTGCTGAGTTGAGTCGTAGCCGCAGGAGATTCCGAGTTAAGACGTCGCCGCAGTAGATTCCGAGTTGAGTCGTAGTTGCAGTAGATTCTGAGTTGAGTCGTAGCCGCAATAGATTCCGAGTTGAGTCGTAGCCGCAGTAGAATCCGAGTTAAGACGTAGCCGCAGTAGATTCCGAGTTAAGATGTAGCCACAGTAGATTCCGAGTTGAGTCGTAGCCGCAGTAAATTTTGAGTTGAGTCGTAGCCGCAGTAGTTGCTGAGTTGAGTCGTAGCTGCAGTAGATTCCGAGTTGAGTCGTAGCCGCAGTAGATTCCGAGTTAAGACGTAGCCGCAGTAGATTCCGAGTTCAGTCGTAGCCGCAGTAGATTCCGAGTTCAGTCGTAGCCGCAGTAGATTCCGAGTTGAGTCGTTGCCGCAGTAGATTCCGAGTTAAGACGTAGCCGCAGTAGATTCCGAGTTCAGTCGTAGCCGCAGTAGATTCTGAGTTGAGTCGTAGCCGCAGTAGATTCCGAGTTGAGTCGTAGCCGCAGGAGATTCCCAGTTGAGTCGTAGCCGCAGAAGATTCCGAGTTGAGTCGTAGCCGCAGTAGATTCCGAGTTGAGTCGTAGCCGCAGTAGATTCCGAGTTGAGTCGTAGCCGCAGGAGATTCCGAGTTAAGACGTCGCCGCAGTAGATTCCGAGTTGAGTCGTAGCCGCAGTAGATTCCGAGTTGAGTCGTAGCCGCAGTAGATTCTGAGTTGAGTCGTAGCCGCAGTAGTTGCTGAGTTGATTCGTAGCCGCAGCAGATTCCGAGTTGAGTCGTAGTTGCAGTAGATTCCGAGTTGAGTCGTAGCCGCAATAGATTCCGAGTTGAGTCGTAGCCGCAGTAGAATCCGAGTTAAGACGTAGCCGCAGTAGATTCCGAGTTAAGATGTAGCCACAGTAGATTCCGAGTTGAGTCGTAGCCGCAGTAAATTTTGAGTTGAGTCGAAGCCGCAGTAGTTGCTGAGTTGAGTCGTAGCTGCAGTAGATTCCGAGTTGAGTCGTAGCCGCAGTAGATTCCGAGTTGAGTCGTAGCCGCAGTAGATTCCGAGTTAAGACGTAGCCGCAGTAGATTCCGAGTTCAGTCGTAGCCGCAGTAGATTCTGAGTTGAGTCGTAGCCGCAGTAGATTCCGAGTTGAGTCGTAGCCGCAGGAGATTCCGAGTTGAGTCGTAGCCGCAGTAGATTCTGAGTTGAGTCGTAGCCGCAGTAGATTCCGAGTTGAGTCGTAGCTGCAGTATATTCCGAGTTAAGACGAAGCCGCAGTAGATTCCGAGTTAAGACGTAGCCGCAGAAGATTCCGAGTTGAGTCGTAGCCGCAGTTGATTCCGTGTTGAGTCGCAGCCGCAGTAGATTCTGAGTTGAGTCGTAGCCGCAGTAGAATCCGAGTTAAGATGTAGCCACAGTAGATTCCGAGTTGTTACGTAGCCGCAGTATATTCCGAGTTGAGTCGTAGCCGCAGGAGATTCCGAGTTGATTCGTAACCGCAGGAGATTCCGAGTTGAGTCGTAGCCGCAGGAGATTCCGAGTTGAGTCGTAGCCGCAGGATATTCCGAGTTGAGTCTTAGCCGCAGCAGATTCCGAGTTGAGTCGTAGCCGCAGTAGATTCCGAGTTGCGTCGTAGCCGCCGTAGATTCCGAGTTGAGTCGTAGCCGCAGTAGAATCCGAGTTAAGACGTAGCCGCAGAAGATTCCGAGTTGAGTCGTAGCCGCAGTAGATTCCGTGTTGAGTCGCAGCCGCAGTAGATTCTGAGTTGAGTCGTAGCCGCAGTAGAATCCGAGTTAAGATGTAGCCACAGTAGATTCCGAGTTGTTACGTAGCCGCAGTATATTCCGAGTTGAGTCGTAGCCGCAGGAGATTCCGAGTTGATTCGTAACCGCAGGAGATTCCGAGTTGAGTCGTAGCCGCAGGAGATTCTGAGTTGAGTCGTAGCCGCAGGATATTCCGAGTTGAGTCTTAGCCGCAGCAGATTCCGAGTTGAGTCGTAGCCGCAGTAGATTCCGAGTTGCGTCGTAGCCGCCGTAGATTCCGAGTTGAGTCGTAGCCGCAGTAGAATCCGAGTTAAGACGTAGCCGCAGTAGATTCCGAGTTAAGATGTAGCCGCAGTAGATTCCGAGTTGAGTCGTAGCCGCAATAGAATCCGGGTTAAGACGTAGCCGCAGTAGATTCCGAGTTAAGATGTAGCCACAGTAGATTCCGAGTTGAGTCGTAGCTGCAGTAGTTGCTGAGTTGAGTTGTAGCCGCAGGAGATTCTGAGTTGAGTCGTAGCCGCAGTAGATTCCGAGTTGAGTCGTAGCCGCAGGAGATTCCGAGTTGAGTCGTAGCCGCAGGAGATTCCGAGTTGAGTCGTAGCCGCAGGAGATTCCGAGTTGAGTCGTAGCCGCAGGAGAATCCGAGTTGAGTCGTAGCCGCAGTAGATTCCGAGTTGAGTCGTAGCAACAGTAGATTCCGAGTTGAGTCGTAGCCGCAGTAGAATCCGAGTTAAGACGTAGCCGCAGTAGATTCCGAGTTAAGATGTAGCCACAGTAGATTCCGAGTTGAGTCGTAGCCGCACTAAATTTTGAGTTGAGTCGTAGCCGCAGTAGTTGCTGAGTTGAGTCGTAGCCGCAGGAGATTCCGAGTTAAGACGTAGCCGCAGTAGATTCCGAGTTGAGTCGTAGCCGCAGTAGATTCTGAGTTGAGTCGTAGCCGCAGTAGTTGCTGAGTTGATTCGTAGCCGCAGTAGATTCCGAGTTGATTCGTAGCCGCAGTAGATTCCGAGTTGAGCCGTAGCCGCAGTAGATTCCGAGTTGAGTCGTAGCCGCAGGAGATTCCGAGTTGAGTCTTAGCCGCAGGAGATTCCGAGTTGAGTCGTAGCCGCAGTAGATTCCGAGTTGCGTCGTAGCCGCCGTAGATTCCGATTTGAGTCGTAGCCGCAGTAGAATCCGAGTTAAGATGTAGCCACAGTAGATTCCGAGTGGTGTCGTAGCCGCAGTAGATTCCGAGTTGAGTCGTAGCCGCAGTAGATTCCGAGTTGAGTCGTAGCCGCAGTAGATTCCGAGTTGAGTCGTAGCCGCAGGAGATTCCGAGTTGAGTCATAGCCGCAGTAGATTCCGAGTTGAGTCGTAGCCGCAGGAGATTCCGAGTTGAGTCGTAGCCGCAGGAGATTCTGAGTTGAGTCGTAGCCGCAGTAGATTCCGAGTTGAGTCGTAGCTGCAGTATATTCCGAGTTAAGACGAAGGCGCAGTAGATTCCGAGTTAAGACGTAGCCGCAGTAGATTCTGAGTTGAGTCGTAGCCGCAGTAGATTCTGTGTTGAGTCGCAGTCGCAGTAGATTCTGAGTTGAGTCGTAGCCGCAGTAGAATCCGAGTTAAGATGTAGCCACAGTAGATTCCGAGTTGTTACATAGCCGCAGTATATTCCGAGTTGAGTCGTAGCCGCAGGAGATTCCGAGTTGATTCGTAACCGCAGGAGATTCCGAGTTGAGTCGTAGTTGCAGGAGATTCCGAGTTGAGTCGTAGCCGCAGGAGATTCCGAGTTGAGTCTTAGCCGCAGGAGATTCCGAGTTTAGTCGTAGCCGCAGTAGATTCCGAGTTGCGTCGTAGCCGCCGTAGATTCCGAGTTGAGTCGTAGCCGCAGTAGAATCCGAGTTAAGATGTAGCCACAGTAGATTCCGAGTTGAGTCGTAGCCGCAGTAGATTCCGAGTTGAGTCGTAGCCGCAGGAGATTCCGAGTTGAGTCGTAGCCGCAGGAGATTCCGAGTTGAGTCGTAGCCGCAGTAGATTCCGAGTTGAGTCGCAGCCGCAGTAGATCCCGAGTTGAGTCGTAGCCGCAGTAGATTCCGATTTGAGTCGTAGCCGCAGTAGAATCCGAGTTAAGACGTAGCCGCAGTAGATTCCGAGTTAAGATGTAGCCGCAGTAGATTCCGAGTTGAGTCGTAGCCGCAATAGAATCCGGGTTAAGACGTAGCTGCAGTAGATTCCGAGTTAAGATGTAGCCACAGTAGATTCCGAGTTGAGTCGTAGCTGCAGTAGTTGCTGAGTTGAGTCGTAGCCGCAGGAGATTCTGAGTTGAGTCGTAGCCGCAGTAGATTCCGAGTTGAGTCGTAGCCGCAGGAGATTCCGAGTTGAGTCGTAGCCGCAGGAGATTCCGAGTTGAGTCGTAGCCGCAGGAGATTCCGAGTTGAGTCGTAGCCGCAGGAGAATCCGAGTTGAGTCGTAGCCGCAGTAGATTCCGAGTTGAGTCGTAGCAACAGTAGATTCCGAGTTGAGTCGTAGCCGCAGTAGAATCCGAGTTAAGACGTAGCCGCAGTAGATTCCGAGTTAAGATGTAGCCACAGTAGATTCCGAGTTGAGTCGTAGCCGCACTAAATTTTGAGTTGAGTCGTAGCCGCAGTAGTTGCTGAGTTGAGTCGTAGCCGCAGGAGATTCCGAGTTAAGACGTAGCCGCAGTAGATTCCGAGTTGAGTCGTAGCCGCAGTAGATTCTGAGTTGAGTCGTAGCCGCAGTAGATTCCGAGTTGATTCGTAGCCGCAGTAGATTCCGAGTTGAGCCGTAGCCGCAGTAGATTCCGAGTTGAGTCGTAGCCGCAGGAGATTCCGAGTTGAGTCTTAGCCGCAGGAGATTCCGAGTTGAGTCGTAGCCGCAGTAGATTCCGAGTTGCGTCGTAGCCGCCGTAGATTCCGATTTGAGTCGTAGCCGCAGTAGAATCCGAGTTAAGATGTAGCCACAGTAGATTCCGAGTGGTGTCGTAGCCGCAGTAGATTCCGAGTTGAGTCGTAGCCGCAGTAGATTCCGAGTTGAGTCGTAGCCGCAGTAGATTCCGAGTTGAGTCGTAGCCGCAGGAGATTCCGAGTTGAGTCATAGCCGCAGTAGATTCCGAGTTGAGTCGTAGCCGCAGGAGATTCCGAGTTGAGTCGTAGCCGCAGGAGATTCTGAGTTGAGTCGTAGCCGCAGTAGATTCCGAGTTGAGTCGTAGCTGCAGTATATTCCGAGTTAAGACGAAGGCGCAGTAGATTCCGAGTTAAGACGTAGCCGCAGTAGATTCCGAGTTGAGTCGTAGCCGCAGTAGATTCTGTGTTGAGTCGCAGTCGCAGTAGATTCTGAGTTGAGTCGTAGCCGCAGTAGAATCCGAGTTAAGATGTAGCCACAGTAGATTCCGAGTTGTTACATAGCCGCAGTATATTCCGAGTTGAGTCGTAGCCGCAGGAGATTCCGAGTTGATTCGTAACCGCAGGAGATTCCGAGTTGAGTCGTAGTTGCAGGAGATTCCGAGTTGAGTCGTAGCCGCAGGAGATTCCGAGTTGAGTCTTAGCCGCAGGAGATTCCGAGTTTAGTCGTAGCCGCAGTAGATTCCGAGTTGCGTCGTAGCCGCCGTAGATTCCGAGTTGAGTCGTAGCCGCAGTAGAATCCGAGTTAAGATGTAGCCACAGTAGATTCCGAGTTGAGTCGTAGCCGCAGTAGATTCCGAGTTGAGTCGTAGCCGCAGGAGATTTCGAGTTGAGTCGTAGCCGCAGGAGATTCCGAGTTGAGTCGTAGCCGCAGTAGATTCCGAGTTGAGTCGCAGCCGCAGTAGATCCCGAGTTGAGTCGTAGCCGCAGTAGATTCCGATTTGAGTCGTAGCCGCAGTAGAATCCGAGTTAAGACGTAGCCGCAGTAGATTCCGAGTTAAGATGTAGCCGCAGTAGATTCCGAGTTGAGTCGTAGCCGCAATAGAATCCGGGTTAAGACGTAGCCGCAGTAGATTCCGAGTTAAGATGTAGCCACAGTAGATTCCGAGTTGAGTCGTAGCTGCAGTAGTTGCTGAGTTGAGTCGTAGCCGCAGGAGATTCTGAGTTGAGTCGTAGCCGCAGTAGATTCCGAGTTGAGTCGTAGCCGCAGGAGATTCCGAGTTGAGTCGTAGCCGCAGGAGATTCCGAGTTGAGTCGTAGCCGCAGGAGATTCCGAGTTGAGTCGTAGCCGCAGGAGAATCCGAGTTGAGTCGTAGCCGCAGTAGATTCCGAGTTGAGTCGTAGCAACAGTAGATTCCGAGTTGAGTCGTAGCCGCAGTAGAATCCGAGTTAAGACGTAGCCGCAGTAGATTCCGAGTTAAGATGTAGCCACAGTAGATTCCGAGTTGAGTCGTAGCCGCACTAAATTTTGAGTTGAGTCGTAGCCGCAGTAGTTGCTGAGTTGAGTCGTAGCCGCAGGAGATTCCGAGTTAAGACGTAGCCGCAGTAGATTCCGAGTTGAGTCGTAGCCGCAGTAGATTCTGAGTTGAGTCGTAGCCGCAGTAGTTGCTGAGTTGATTCGTAGCCGCAGTAGATTCCGAGTTGATTCGTAGCCGCAGTAGATTCCGAGTTGAGCCGTAGCCGCAGTAGATTCCGAGTTGAGTCGTAGCCGCAGGAGATTCCGAGTTGAGTCTTAGCCGCAGGAGATTCCGAGTTGAGTCGTAGCCGCAGTAGATTCCGAGTTGCGTCGTAGCCGCCGTAGATTCCGATTTGAGTCGTAGCCGCAGTAGAATCCGAGTTAAGATGTAGCCACAGTAGATTCCGAGTGGTGTCGTAGCCGCAGTAGATTCCGAGTTGAGTCGTAGCCGCAGTAGATTCCGAGTTGAGTCGTAGCCGCAGTAGATTCCGAGTTTAGTCGTAGCCGCAGGAGATTCCGAGTTGAGTCATAGCCGCAGTAGATTCCGAGTTGAGTCGTAGCCGCAGGAGATTCCGAGTTGAGTCGTAGCCGCAGGAGATTCTGAGTTGAGTCGTAGCCGCAGTAGATTCCGAGTTGAGTCGTAGCTGCAGTATATTCCGAGTTAAGACGAAGGCGCAGTAGATTCCGAGTTAAGACGTAGCCGCAGTAGATTCCGAGTTGAGTCGTAGCCGCAGTAGATTCTGTGTTGAGTCGCAGTCGCAGTAGATTCTGAGTTGAGTCGTAGCCGCAGTAGAATCCGAGTTAAGATGTAGCCACAGTAGATTCCGAGTTGTTACATAGCCGCAGTATATTCCGAGTTGAGTCGTAGCCGCAGGAGATTCCGAGTTGATTCGTAACCGCAGGAGATTCCGAGTTGAGTCGTAGTTGCAGGAGATTCCGAGTTGAGTCGTAGCCGCAGGAGATTCCGAGTTGAGTCTTAGCCGCAGGAGATTCCGAGTTTAGTCGTAGCCGCAGTAGATTCCGAGTTGCGTCGTAGCCGCCGTAGATTCCGAGTTGAGTCGTAGCCGCAGTAGAATCCGAGTTAAGATGTAGCCACAGTAGATTCCGAGTTGAGTCGTAGCCGCAGTAGATTCCGAGTTGAGTCGTAGCCGCAGGAGATTCCGAGTTGAGTCGTAGCCGCAGGAGATTCCGAGTTGAGTCGTAGCCGCAGTAGATTCCGAGTTGAGTCGCAGCCGCAGTAGATCCCGAGTTGAGTCGTAGCCGCAGTAGATTCCGATTTGAGTCGTAGCCGCAGTATATTCCGAGTTGAGTCGTAGCCGCAGGAGATTCCGAGTTGAGTCGTAGCCGCAGCAGATTCCGAGTTGAGTCGTAGCCGCAGTAGAATCCGAGTTGAGTCTTAACCGCAGGAGATTCCCAGTTGAGTCGTAGCCGGAGTAGATTCCGAGTTGCGTCGTAGCCGCCGTAGATTCCGAGTTGAGTTGTAGCCGCAGTAGATTTTGAGTTAAGATGTAGCCACAGTAGATTCCGAGTTGAGTCGTAGCCACAGTAGATTCCGAGTTGAGTCATAGCCGCAGTAGATTCCGAGTTGAGTCGTAGCCGCAGTAGATTCCGAGTTAAGACGTAGCCGCAGTAGATTCCGAGTTGAGTCGTAGCCGCAGTAGATTCCGAGTTGAGTCGTAGCTGCAGTAGATTCCGAGTTGAGTCGTAGCCGCAGTAGATTCCGAGTTGAGTCGTAGCCGCAGTAGAATCCGAGTTAAGACGTAGCCCCAGTAGATTCCGAGTTAAGATGTAGCCACAGTAGATTCCGAGTTGAGTCGTAGCCGCAGGAGATTCCGAGTTGAGTCGTAGCCGCAGTAGATTCCGAGTTGAGTCGTAGCCGCAGTAGTTGCTGAGTTGAGTCGTAGCCGCAGCGGATTCCGAGTTGAGTCGTAGCCGCAGTAGATTCCGAGTTGAGTCGTAGCCGCAGTAGACTACGAGTTGAGTCGTAGCCGCAGGAGATTCCGAGTTGAGTCGTAGCCGCAGTAGATGTTGAGTTAAGATGTAGCCGCAGTAGATTCTGAGTTGAGTCGTAGCCGCAGTAGTTGCTGAGTTGAGTCGTAGACGCAGTAGATTCCGAGTTGAGTCGTAGCAGCAGGAGATTCCGAGTTGAGTCGTAGCCGCAGTAGATTCCGAGTTGAGTCGTAGCCGCAGGAGATTCCGAGTTGAGTCGTAGCCGCAGGAGATTCCGAGTTGAGTCGTAGCCGCAGTAGATTCCGAGTTGAGTCGCAGCCGCAGTAGATCCCGAGTTGAGTCGTAGCCGCAGTAGATTCCGATTTGAGTCGTAGCCGCAGTAGAATCCGAGTTAAGACGTAGCCGCAGTAGATTCCGAGTTAAGATGTAGCCGCAGTAGATTCCGAGTTGAGTCGTAGCCGCAATAGAATCCGGGTTAAGACGTAGCCGCAGTAGATTCCGAGTTAAGATGTAGCCACAGTAGATTCCGAGTTGAGTCGTAGCTGCAGTAGTTGCTGAGTTGAGTCGTAGCCGCAGGAGATTCTGAGTTGAGTCGTAGCTGCAGTAGATTCCGAGTTGAGTCGTAGCCGCAGGAGATTCCGAGTTGAGTCGTAGCCGCAGGAGATTCCGAGTTGAGTCGTAGCCGCAGGAGATTCCGAGTTGAGTCGTAGCCGCAGGAGAATCCGAGTTGAGTCGTAGCCGCAGTAGATTCCGAGTTGAGTCGTAGCAACAGTAGATTCCGAGTTGAGTCGTAGCCGCAGTAGAATCCGAGTTAAGACGTAGCCGCAGTAGATTCCGAGTTAAGATGTAGCCACAGTAGATTCCGAGTTGAGTCGTAGCCGCACTAAATTTTGAGTTGAGTCGTAGCCGCAGTAGTTGCTGAGTTGAGTCGTAGCCGCAGGAGATTCCGAGTTAAGACGTAGCCGCAGTAGATTCCGAGTTGAGTCGTAGCCGCAGTAGATTCTGAGTTGAGTCGTAGCCGCAGTAGTTGCTGAGTTGATTCGTAGCCGCAGTAGATTCCGAGTTGATTCGTAGCCGCAGTAGATTCCGATTTGAGCCGTAGCCGCAGTAGATTCCGAGTTGAGTCGTAGCCGCAGGAGATTCCGAGTTGAGTCTTAGCCGCAGGAGATTCCGAGTTGAGTCGTAGCCGCATTAGATTCCGAGTTGCGTCGTAGCCGCCGTAGATTCCGATTTGAGTCGTAGCCGCAGTAGAATCCGAGTTAAGATGTAGCCACAGTAGATTCCGAGTGGTGTCGTAGCCGCAGTAGATTCCGAGTTGAGTCGTAGCCGCAGTAGATTCCGAGTTGAGTCGTAGCCGCAGTAGATTCCGAGTTGAGTCGTAGCCGCAGGAGATTCCGAGTTGAGTCATAGCCGCAGTAGATTCCGAGTTGAGTCGTAGCCGCAGGAGATTCCGAGTTGAGTCGTAGCCGCAGGAGATTCTGAGTTGAGTCGTAGCCGCAGTAGATTCCGAGTTGAGTCGTAGCTGCAGTATATTCCGAGTTAAGACTCAGGCGCAGTAGATTCTGAGTTAAGACGTAGCCGCAGTAGATTCCGAGTTGAGTCGTAGCCGCAGTAGATTCTGTGTTGAGTCGCAGTCGCAGTAGATTCTGAGTTGAGTCGTAGCCGCAGTAGAATCCGAGTTAAGATGTAGCCACAGTAGATTCCGAGTTGTTACATAGCCGCAGTATATTCCGAGTTGAGTCGTAGCCGCAGGAGATTCCGAGTTGATTCGTAACCGCAGGAGATTCCGAGTTGAGTCGTAGTTGCAGGAGATTCCGAGTTGAGTCGTAGCCGCAGGAGATTCCGAGTTGAGTCTTAGCCGCAGGAGATTCCGAGTTTAGTCGTAGCCGCAGTAGATTCCGAGTTGCGTCGTAGCCGCCGTAGATTCCGAGTTGAGTCGTAGCCGCAGTAGAATCCGAGTTAAGATGTAGCCACAGTAGATTCCGAGTTGAGTCGTAGCCGCAGTAGATTCCGAGTTGAGTCGTAGCCGCAGGAGATTCCGAGTTGAGTCGTAGCCGCAGGAGATTCCGAGTTGAGTCGTAGCCGCAGTAGATTCCGAGTTGAGTCGCAGCCGCAGTAGATCCCGAGTTGAGTCGTAGCCGCAGTAGATTCCGATTTGAGTCGTAGCCGCAGTATATTCCGAGTTGAGTCGTAGCCGCAGGAGATTCCGAGTTGAGTCGTAGCCGCAGCAGATTCCGAGTTGAGTCGTAGCCGCAGTAGAATCCGAGTTGAGTCTTAACCGCAGGAGATTCCCAGTTGATTCGTAGCCGGAGTAGATTCCGAGTTGCGTCGTAGCCGCCGTAGATTCCGAGTTGAGTTGTAGCCGCAGTAGATTTTGAGTTAAGATGTAGCCACAGTAGATTCCGAGTTGAGTCGTAGCCACAGTAGATTCCGAGTTGAGTCATAGCCGCAGTAGATTCCGAGTTGAGTCGTAGCCGCAGTAGATTCCGAGTTAAGACGTAGCCGCAGTAGATTCCGAGTTGAGTCGTAGCCGCAGTAGATTCCGAGTTGAGTCGTAGCTGCAGTAGATTCCGAGTTGAGTCGTAGCCGCAGTAGATTCCGAGTTGAGTCGTAGCCGCAGTAGAATCCGAGTTAAGACGTAGCCCCAGTAGATTCCGAGTTAAGATGTAGCCACAGTAGATTCCGAGTTGAGTCGTAGCCGCAGGAGATTCCGAGTTGAGTCGTAGCCGCAGTAGATTCCGAGTTGAGTCGTAGCCGCAGTAGTTGCTGAGTTGAGTCGTAGCCGCAGCGGATTCCGAGTTGAGTCGTAGCCGCAGTAGATTCCGAGTTGAGTCGTAGCCGCAGTAGATTCCGAGTTGAGTCGTAGCCGCAGTAGACTACGAGTTGAGTCGTAGCCGCAGGAGATTCCGAGTTGAGTCGTAGCCGCAGTAGATGTTGAGTTAAGATGTAGCCGCAGTAGATTCTGAGTTGAGTCGTAGCCGCAGTAGTTGCTGAGTTGAGTCGTAGACGCAGTAGATTCCGAGTTGAGTCGTAGCAGCAGGAGATTCCGAGTTGAGTCGTAGCCGCAGTAGATTCCGAGTTGAGTCGTAGCCGCAGTAGATTCCGAGTTGAGTCGTAGCCGCAGTAGATTACGAGTTAAGATGTAGCCGCAGTAGATTCCGAGTTGAGTCGTAGCCGCAATAGAATCCGAGTTAAGACGTAGCCGCAGTAGATTCCGAGTTAAGATGTAGCCACAGTAGATTCCGAGTTGAGTCGTAGCCGCAGTAGTTGCTGAGTTGAGTCGTAGCCGCAGTAGAATCCGAGTTAAGATGTAGCCACAGTAGATTCCGAGTTGAGTCGTAGCCGCAGTAGATTCCGAGTTGAGTCGTAGCCGCAGTAGATTCCGAGTTGAGTCGTAGCCGCAGTAGAATCCGAGTTAAGACGTAGCCGCAGTAGATTCCGAGTTAAGATGTAGCCGCAGTAGATTCCGAGTTGAGTCGTAGCCGCAGTAAATTTTGAGTTGAGTCGTAGCCGCAGTAGTTGCTGAGTTGAGTCGTAGCCGCAGCAGATTCCGAGTTAAGACGTAGCCGCAGTAGATTCCGAGTTGAGTCGTAGCCGCAGTAGATTCCGAGTTGAGTCGTAGCCACAGTAGATTCCGAGTTGAGTCGTAGCCGCAGTAGAATCCGAGTTAAGACGTAGTTGCAGTAGATTCCGAGTTAAGATGTAGCCACAGTAGATTCCGAGTTGAGTCGTAGCCACAGTAGATTCCGAGTTGAGTCGTAGCCGCAGTAGAATCCGAGTTAAGACGTAGCTGCAGGAGATTCCGAGTTGAGTCGTAGCCGCAGTAGATGTTGAGTTAAGATGTAGCCGCAGTAGATTCCGAGTTGAGTCGTAGCCGCAATAGAATCCGAGTTAAGACGTAGGCGCATTAGATTCCGAGTTAAGATGTAGCCGCAGTAGATTCCGAGTTGAGTCGTAGCCGCAGTAGATTCCGAGTTGAGTCGTAGCCGCAGGAGATTCCGAGTTGAGTCGTAGCCGCAGGAGATTCTGAGTTGAGTCGTAGCCGCAGTAGATTACGAGTTGAGTCGTAGCTGCAGTATATTCCGAGTTAAGACGAAGCCGCAGTAGATTCCGAGTTCAGACGTAGCCGCAGTAGATTCCGAGTTGAGTCGTAGCCGCAGTAGATTCCGTGTCGAGTCGCAGCCGCAGTAGATTCTGAGTTGAGTCATAGCCGCAGTAGAATCCGAGTTAAGATGTAGCCGCAGTAGATTCCGAGTTGTTACGTAGCCGCAGTATATTCCGAGTTGAGTCGTAGCCGCAGGAGATTCCGAGTTGATTTGTAACCGCAGGAGATTCCGAGTTGAGTCGTAGTTGCAGGAGATTCCGAGTTGAGTCGTAGCCGCAGGAGATTCCGAGTTGAGTCTTAGCCGCAGGAGATTCCGAGTTGAGTCGTAGCCGCAGTAGATTCCGAGTTGCGTCGTAGCCGCCGTAGATTCCGACTTGAGTCGTAGCCGCAGTAGAATCCGAGTTAAGATGTAGCCACAGTAGATTCCGAGTTGAGTCGTAGCCGCAGTAGATTCCGAGTTGAGTCGTAGCCGCCGTAGATTCCGAGTTGAGTCGTAGCCGCAGTAGAATCCGAGTTAAGATGTAGCCACAGTAGATTCCGAGTTGAGTCGTAGCTGCAGTAGTTGCTGAGTTGAGTCGTAGCCGCAGGAGATTCTGAGTTGAGTCGTAGCCGCAGTAGATTCCGAGTTGAGGCGTAGCCGCAGGAGATTCCGAGTTGAGTCGTAGCCGCAGGAGATTCCGAGTTGAGTCGTAGCCGCAGGAGATTCCGAGTTGAGTCGTAGCCGCAGGAGAATCCGAGTTGAGTCGTAGCCGCAGTAGATTCTGAGTTGAGTCGTAGCCGCAGTAGATTCCGAGTTGAGTCGTAGCTGCAGTATATTCCGAGTTAAGACGAAGCCGCAGTAGATTCGGAGTTAAGACGTAGCCGCAGTAGAGTCCGAGTTGAGTCGTAGCCGCAGTAGATTCCGTGTTGAGTCGCAGCCGCAGTAGATTCTGAGTTGAGTCGTAGCCGCAGTAGAATCCGAGTTAAGATATAGCCACAGTAGATTCCGAGTTGTTACGTAGCCGCAGTATATTCCGAGTTGAGTCGTAGCCGCAGGAGATTCCGAGTTGATTCGTAACCGCAGGAGATGCCGAGTTGAGTCGTAGCTGCAGGAGATTCCGAGTTGAGTCGTAGCCGCAGGAGATTCCGAGTTGAGTCTTAGCCGCAGGAGATTCTGAGTTGAGTCGTAGCCGCAGTAGATTCCGAGTTGCGTCGTAGCCGCCGTAGATTCCGAGTTGAGTCGTAGCCGCAGTAGAATCCGAGTTAAGACGTAGCCGCAGTAGATTCCGAGTTAAGATGTAGCCGCAGTAGATTCCGAGTTGAGTCGTAGCCACAATAGAATCCGAGTTAAGACGTAGCCGCAGTAGATTCCGAGTTAAGATGTAGCCACAGTAGATTCCGAGTTGAGTCGTAGCTGCAGTAGTTGCTAGTTGAGTCGTAGCCGCAGCAGATTCCGAGTTGAGTCGTAGCCGCAGTAGATTCCGTGTTGAGTCGTAGCAACAGTAGATTCCGAGTTGAGTCGTAGCCGCAGTAGAATCCGAGTTAAGACGTAGCCGCAGTAGATTCCGAGTTAAGATGTAGCCACAGTAGATTCCGAGTTGAGTAGTAGCCGCACTAAATTTTGAGTTGAGTCGTAGCCGCAGTAGTTGCTGAGTTGAGTCGTAGCCGCAGGAGATTCCGAGTTAAGACGTAGCCGCAGTAGATTCCGAGTTGAGTCGTAGCCGCAGTAGATTCCGAGTTGAGTCGTAGCCGCAGGAGATTCCGAGTTGAGTCGTAGCCGCAGGAGATTCCGAGTTGAGTCGTAGCCGCAGTAGATTCCGAGTTGAGTCGCAGCCGCAGTAGATCCCGAGTTGAGTCGTAGCCGCAGTAGATTCCGATTTGAGTCGTAGCCGCAGTATATTCCGAGTTGAGTCGTAGCCGCAGGAGATTCCGAGTTGAGTCGTAGCCGCAGCAGATTCCGAGTTGAGTCGTAGCCGCAGTAGAATCCGAGTTGAGTCTTAACCGCAGGAGATTCCCAGTTGAGTCGTAGCCGGAGTAGATTCCGAGTTGCGTCGTAGCCGCCGTAGATTCCGAGTTGAGTTGTAGCCGCAGTAGATTTTGAGTTAAGATGTAGCCACAGTAGATTCCGAGTTGAGTCGTAGCCACAGTAGATTCCGAGTTGAGTCATAGCCGCAGTAGATTCCGAGTTGAGTCGTAGCCGCAGTAGATTCCGAGTTAAGACGTAGCCGCAGTAGATTCCGAGTTGAGTCGTAGCCGCAGTAGATTCCGAGTTGAGTCGTAGCTGCAGTAGATTCCGAGTTGAGTCGTAGCCGCAGTAGATTCCGAGTTGAGTCGTAGCCGCAGTAGAATCCGAGTTAAGACGTAGCCCCAGTAGATTCCGAGTTAAGATGTAGCCACAGTAGATTCCGAGTTGAGTCGTAGCCGCAGGAGATTCCGAGTTGAGTCGTAGCCGCAGTAGATTCCGAGTTGAGTCGTAGCCGCAGTAGTTGCTGAGTTGAGTCGTAGCCGCAGCGGATTCCGAGTTGAGTCGTAGCCGCAGTAGATTCCGAGTTGAGTCGTAGCCGCAGTAGATTCCGAGTTGAGTCGTAGCCGCAGTAGACTACGAGTTGAGTCGTAGCCGCAGGAGATTCCGAGTTGAGTCGTAGCCGCAGTAGATGTTGAGTTAAGATGTAGCCGCAGTAGATTCTGAGTTGAGTCGTAGCCGCAGTAGTTGCTGAGTTGAGTCGTAGCCGCAGTAGATTCCGAGTTGAGTCGTAGCAGCAGGAGATTCCGAGTTGAGTCGTAGCCGCAGTAGATTCCAAGTTGAGTCGTAGCCGCAGTAGATTCCGAGTTGAGTCGTAGCCGCAGTAGATTACGAGTTAAGATGTAGCCGCAGTAGATTCCGAGTTGAGTCGTAGCCGCAATAGAATCCGAGTTAAGACGTAGCCGCAGTAGATTCCGAGTTAAGATGTAGCCACAGTAGATTCCGAGTTGAGTCGTAGCCGCAGTAGTTGCTGAGTTGAGTCGTAGCCGCAGTAGAATCCGAGTTAAGATGTAGCCACAGTAGATTCCGAGTTGAGTCGTAGCCGCAGTAGATTCCGAGTTGAGTCGTAGCCGCAGTAGAATCCGAGTTAAGACGTAGCCGCAGTAGATTCCGAGTTAAGATGTAGCCGCAGTAGATTCCGAGTTGAGTCGTAGCCGCAGTAAATTTTGAGTTGAGTCGTAGCCGCAGTAGTTGCTGAGTTGAGTCGTAGCCGCAGCAGATTCCGAGTTAAGACGTAGCCGCAGTAGATTCCGAGTTGAGTCGTAGCCGCAGTAGATTCCGAGTTGAGTCGTAGCCACAGTAGATTCCGAGTTGAGTCGTAGCCGCAGTAGAATCCGAGTTAAGACGTAGTTGCAGTAGATTCCGAGTTAAGATGTAGCCACAGTAGATTCCGAGTTGAGTCGTAGCCGCAGTAGATTCCGAGTTGAGTCGTAGCCGCAGTAGAATCCGAGTTAAGACGTAGCTGCAGGAGATTCCGAGTTGAGTCGTAGCCGCAGTAGATGTTGAGTTAAGATGTAGCCGCAGTAGATTCCGAGTTGAGTCGTAGCCGCAATAGAATCCGAGTTAAGACGTAGGCGCATTAGATTCCGAGTTAAGATGTAGCCGCAGTAGATTCCGAGTTGAGTCGTAGCCGCAGTAGATTCCGAGTTGAGTCGTAGCCGCAGGAGATTCCGAGTTGAGTCGTAGCCGCAGGAGATTCTGAGTTGAGTCGTAGCCGCAGTAGATTACGAGTTGAGTCGTAGCTGCAGTATATTCCGAGTTAAGACGAAGCCGCAGTAGATTCCGAGTTAAGACGTAGCCGCAGTAGATTCCGAGTTGAGTCGTAGCCGCAGTAGATTCCGTGTCGAGTCGCAGCCGCAGTAGATTCTGAGTTGAGTCGTAGCCGCAGTAGAATCCGAGTTAAGATGTAGCCGCAGTAGATTCCGAGTTGTTACGTAGCCGCAGTATATTCCGAGTTGAGTCGTAGCCGCAGGAGATTCCGAGTTGATTTGTAACCGCAGGAGATTCCGAGTTGAGTCGTAGTTGCAGGAGATTCCGAGTTGAGTCGTAGCCGCAGGAGATTCCGAGTTGAGTCTTAGCCGCAGGAGATTCCGAGTTGAGTCGTAGCCGCAGTAGATTCCGAGTTGCGTCGTAGCCGCCGTAGATTCCGACTTGAGTCGTAGCCGCAGTAGAATCCGAGTTAAGATGTAGCCACAGTAGATTCCGAGTTGAGTCGTAGCCGCAGTAGATTCCGAGTTGAGTCGTAGCCGCCGTAGATTCCGAGTTGAGTCGTAGCCGCAGTAGAATCCGAGTTAAGATGTAGCCACAGTAGATTCCGAGTTGAGTCGTAGCTGCAGTAGTTGCTGAGTTGAGTCGTAGCCGCAGGAGATTCTGAGTTGAGTCGTAGCCGCAGTAGATTCCGAGTTGAGGCGTAGCCGCAGGAGATTCCGAGTTGAGTCGTAGCCGCAGGAGATTCCGAGTTGAGTCGTAGCCGCAGGAGATTCCGAGTTGAGTCGTAGCCGCAGGAGAATCCGAGTTGAGTCGTAGCCGCAGTAGATTCTGAGTTGAGTCGTAGCCGCAGTAGATTCCGAGTTGAGTCGTAGCTGCAGTATATTCCGAGTTAAGACGAAGCCGCAGTAGATTCCGAGTTAAGACGTAGCCGCAGTAGATTCCGAGTTGAGTCGTAGCCGCAGTAGATTCCGTGTTGAGTCGCAGCCGCAGTAGATTCTGAGTTGAGTCGTAGCCGCAGTAGAATCCGAGTTAAGATATAGCCACAGTAGATTCCGAGTTGTTACGTAGCCGCAGTATATTCCGAGTTGAGTCGTAGCCGCAGGAGATTCCGAGTTGATTCGTAACCGCAGGAGATGCCGAGTTGAGTCGTAGCTGCAGGAGATTCCGAGTTGAGTCGTAGCCGCAGGAGATTCCGAGTTGAGTCTTAGCCGCAGGAGATTCTGAGTTGAGTCGTAGCCGCAGTAGATTCCGAGTTGCGTCGTAGCCGCCGTAGATTCCGAGTTGAGTCGTAGCCGCAGTAGAATCCGAGTTAAGACGTAGCCGCAGTAGATTCCGAGTTAAGATGTAGCCGCAGTAGATTCCGAGTTGAGTCGTAGCCACAATAGAATCCGAGTTAAGACGTAGCCGCAGTAGATTCCGAGTTAAGATGTAGCCACAGTAGATTCCGAGTTGAGTCGTAGCTGCAGTAGTTGCTAGTTGAGTCGTAGCCGCAGCAGATTCCGAGTTGAGTCGTAGCCGCAGTAGATTCCGTGTTGAGTCGTAGCAACAGTAGATTCCGAGTTGAGTCGTAGCCGCAGTAGAATCCGAGTTAAGACGTAGCCGCAGTAGATTCCGAGTTAAGATGTAGCCACAGTAGATTCCGAGTTGAGTAGTAGCCGCACTAAATTTTGAGTTGAGTCGTAGCCGCAGTAGTTGCTGAGTTGAGTCGTAGCCGCAGGAGATTCCGAGTTAAGACGTAGCCGCAGTAGATTCCGAGTTGAGTCGTAGCCGCAGTAGATTCTGAGTTGAGTCGTAGCCGCAGTAGTTGCTGAGTTGATTCGTAGCCGCAGTAGATTCCGAGTTGATTCGTAGCCGCAGTAGATTCCGAGTTGAGCCGTAGCCGCAGTAGATTCCGAGTTGAGTCGTAGCCGCAGGAGATTCCGAGTTGAGTCTTAGCCGCAGGAGATTCCGAGTTGAGTCGTAGCCGCAGTAGATTCCGAGTTGCGTCGTAGCCACCGTAGATTCCGATTTGAGTCGTAGCCGCAGTAGAATCCGAGTTAAGATGTAGCCACAGTAGATTCCGAGTGGTGTCGTAGCCGCAGTAGATTCCGAGTTGAGTCGTAGCCGCAGTAGATTCCGAGTTGAGTCGTAGCCGCAGTAGATTCTGAGTTAAGACGTAGCCGCAGTAGATTCCGAGTTGAGTCGTAGCCGCAGTAGATTCCGAGTTGAGTCGTAGTCGCAGTAGATTCCGAGTTAAGACGTAGCCGCAGTAGATTCCGAGTTGAGTCGTAGCCGCAGGAGATTCCGAGTTGAGTCGTAGCCGCAGTAGATTCCGAGTTGAGTCGTAGCCGCAGGAGATTCCGAGTTGAGTCGTAGCCGCAGGAGATTCTGAGTTGAGTCGTAGCCGCAGTAGATTCCGAGTTGAGTCGTAGCTGCAGTATATTCCGAGTTAAGACGAAGCCGCAGTAGATTCCGAGTTAAGACGTAGCCGCAGTAGATTCCGAGTTGAGTCGTAGCCGCAGTAGATTCTGTGTTGAGTCGCAGTCGCAGTAGATTCTGAGTTGAGTCGTAGCCACAGTAGAATCCGAGTTAAGATGTAGCCACAGTAGATTCCGAGTTGAGTCGTAGCCGCAGTATATTCCGAGTTGAGTCGTAGCCGCAGGAGATTCCGAGTTGATTTGTAACCGCAGGAGATTCCGAGTTGAGTCGTAGTTGCAGGAGATTCCGAGTTGAGTCGTAGCCGCAGGAGATTCCGAGTTGAGTCTTAGCCGCAGGAGATTCCGAGTTGAGTCGTAGCCGCAGTAGATTCCGAGTTGCGTCGTAGCCGCCGTAGATTCCGAGTTGAGTCGTAGCCGCAGTAGAATCCGAGTTAAGATGTAGCCACAGTAGATTCCGAGTTGAGTCGTAGCCGCAGTAGATTCCGAGTTGAGTCGTAGCCGCAGGAGATTCCGAGTTGAGTCGTAGCCGCAGGAGATTCCGAGTTAAGACGTAGCCGCAGTAGATTCCGAGTTGAGTCGTAGCCGCAGTAGATTCTGAGTTGAGTCGTAGCCGCAGTAGTTGCTGAGTTGATTCGTAGCCGCAGTAGATTCCGAGTTGATTCGTAGCCGCAGTAGATTCCGAGTTGAGCCGTAGCCGCAGTAGATTCCGAGTTGAGTCGTAGCCGCAGGAGATTCCGAGTTGAGTCTTAGCCGCAGGAGATTCCGAGTTGAGTCGTAGCCGCAGTAGATTCCGAGTTGCGTCGTAGCCACCGTAGATTCCGATTTGAGTCGTAGCCGCAGTAGAATCCGAGTTAAGATGTAGCCACAGTAGATTCCGAGTGGTGTCGTAGCCGCAGTAGATTCCGAGTTGAGTCGTAGCCGCAGTAGATTCCGAGTTGAGTCGTAGCCGCAGTAGATTCTGAGTTAAGACGTAGCCGCAGTAGATTCCGAGTTGAGTCGTAGCCGCAGTAGATTCCGAGTTGAGTCGTAGTCGCAGTAGATTCCGAGTTAAGACGTAGCCGCAGTAGATTCCGAGTTGAGTCGTAGCCGCAGGAGATTCCGAGTTGAGTCGTAGCCGCAGTAGATTCCGAGTTGAGTCGTAGCCGCAGGAGATTCCGAGTTGAGTCGTAGCCGCAGGAGATTCTGAGTTGAGTCGTAGCCGCAGTAGATTCCGAGTTGAGTCGTAGCTGCAGTATATTCCGAGTTAAGACGAAGCCGCAGTAGATTCCGAGTTAAGACGTAGCCGCAGTAGATTCCGAGTTGAGTCGTAGCCGCAGTAGATTCTGTGTTGAGTCGCAGTCGCAGTAGATTCTGAGTTGAGTCGTAGCCACAGTAGAATCCGAGTTAAGATGTAGCCACAGTAGATTCCGAGTTGTTACGTAGCCGCAGTATATTCCGAGTTGAGTCGTAGCCGCAGGAGATTCCGAGTTGATTTGTAACCGCAGGAGATTCCGAGTTGAGTCGTAGTTGCAGGAGATTCCGAGTTGAGTCGTAGCCGCAGGAGATTCCGAGTTGAGTCTTAGCCGCAGGAGATTCCGAGTTGAGTCGTAGCCGCAGTAGATTCCGAGTTGCGTCGTAGCCGCCGTAGATTCCGAGTTGAGTCGTAGCCGCAGTAGAATCCGAGTTAAGATGTAGCCACAGTAGATTCCGAGTTGAGTCGTAGCCGCAGTAGATTCCGAGTTGAGTCGTAGCCGCAGGAGATTCCGAGTTGAGTCGTAGCCGCAGGAGATTCCGAGTTGAGTCGTAGCCGCAGTAGATTCCGAGTTGAGTCGCAGCCGCAGTAGATTCCGAGTTGAGTCGTAGCCGCAGTAGATTCCGAGTTGAGTCGTAGCCGCAGTATATTCCGAGTTGAGTCGTAGCCGCAGGAGATTCCGAGTTGAGTCGTAGCCGCAGTAGATTCCGAGTTGAGTCGTAGCCGCAGTAGAATCCGAGTTGAGTCTTAACCGCAGGAGATTCCCAGTTGAGTCGTAGCCGCAGTAGATTCCGAGTTGCGTCGTAGCCGCCGTAGATTCCGAGTTGAGTCGTAGCCGCAGTAGATTTTGAGTTAAGATGTAGCCACAGTAGATTCCGAGTTGAGTCGTAGCCACAGTAGATTCCGAGTTGAGTCATAGCCGCAGTAGATTCCGAGTTGAGTCGTAGCCGCAGTAGATTCCGAGTTAAGACGTAGCCGCAGTAGATTCCGAGTTGAGTCGTAGCCGCAGTAGATTCCGAGTTGAGTCGTAGCTGCAGTAGATTCCGAGTTGAGTCGTAGCCGCAGTAGATTCCGAGTTGAGTCGTAGCCGCAGTAGAATCCGAGTTAAGACGTAGCCCCAGTAGATTCCGAGTTAAGATGTAGCCACAGTAGATTCCGAGTTGAGTCGTAGCCGCAGGAGATTCCGAGTTGAGTCGTAGCCGCAGTAGATTCCGAGTTGAGTCGTAGCCGCAGTAGACTACGAGTTGAGTCGTAGCCGCAGGAGATTCCGAGTTGAGTCGTAGCCGCAGTAGATGTTGAGTTAAGATGTAGCCGCAGTAGATTCTGAGTTGAGTCGTAGCCGCAGTAGTTGCTGAGTTGAGTCGTAGCCGCAGTAGATTCCGAGTTGAGTCGTAGCAGCAGGAGATTCCGAGTTGAGTCGTAGCCGCAGTAGATTCCGAGTTGAGTCGTAGCCGCAGTAGATTCCGAGTTGAGTCGTAGCCGCAGTAGATTCCGAGTTAAGATGTAGCCATAGTAGATTCCGAGTTGAGTCGTAGCCGCAGTAGTTGCTGAGTTGAGTCGTAGCCGCAGTAGAATCCGAGTTAAGATGTAGCCACAGTAGATTCCGAGTTGAGTCGTAGCCGCAGTAGATTCCGAGTTGAGTCGTAGCCGCAGTAGATTCCGAGTTGAGTCGTAGCCGCAGTAGAATCCGAGTTAAGACGTAGCCGCAGTAGATTCCGAGTTAAGATGTAGCCGCAGTAGATTCCGAGTTGAGTCGTAGCCGCAGTAAATTTTGAGTTGAGTCGTAGCCGCAGTAGTTGCTGAGTTGAGTCGTAGCCGCAGCAGATTCCGAGTTAAGACGTAGCCGCAGTAGATTCCGAGTTGAGTCGTAGCCGCAGTAGATTCCGAGTTGAGTCGTAGCCACAGTAGATTCCGAGTTGAGTCGTAGCCGCAGTAGAATCCGAGTTAAGACGTAGCCGCAGTAGATTCCGAGTTAAGATGTAGCCACAGTAGATTCCGAGTTGAGTCGTAGCCGCAGTAGATTCCGAGTTGAGTCGTAGCCGCAGTAGAATCCGAGTTAAGACGTAGCTGCAGGAGATTCCGAGTTGAGTCGTAGCCGCAGTAGATGTTGAGTTAAGATGTAGCCGCAGTAGATTCCGAGTTGAGTCGTAGCCGCAATAGAATCCGAGTTAAGACGTAGGCGCATTAGATTCCGAGTTAAGATGTAGCCGCAGTAGATTCCGAGTTGAGTCGTAGCCGCAGTAGATTCCGAGTTGAAACATAGCCGCAGGAGATTCCGAGTTGAGTCGTAGCCGCAGGAGATTCTGAGTTGAGTCGTAGCCGCAGTAGATTACGAGTTGAGTCGTAGCTGCAGTATATTCCGAGTTAAGACGAAGCCGCAGTAGATTCCGAGTTAAGACGTAGCCGCAGTAGATTCCGAGTTGAGTCGTAGCCGCAGTAGATTCCGTGTTGAGTCGCAGCCGCAGTAGATTCTGAGTTGAGTCGTAGCCGCAGTAGAATCCGAGTTAAGATGTAGCCACAGTAGATTCCGAGTTGTTACGTAGCCACAGTACATTCCGAGTTGAGTCGTAGCCACAGTAGATTCCGAGTTGAGTCATAGCCGCAGTAGATTCCGAGTTGAGTCGTAGCCGCAGTAGATTCCGAGTTAAGATGTAGCCGCAGTAGATTCCGAGTTGAGTCGTAGCCGCAGTAGATTCCGAGTTGATTCGTAGCTGCAGTAGATTCCGAGTTGAGTCGTAGCCGCAGTAGATTCCGAGTTGAGTCGTAGCCGCAGTAGAATCCGAGTTAAGACGTAGCCCCAGTAGATTCCGAGTTAAGATGTAGCCACAGTAGATTCCGAGTTGAGTCGTAGCCGCAGGAGATTCCGAGTTGAGTCGTAGCCGCAGTAGATTCCGAGTTGAGTCGTAGCCGCAGTAGACTACGAGTTGAGTCGTAGCCGCAGGAGATTCCGAGTTGAGTCGTAGCCGCAGTAGATGTTGAGTTAAGATGTAGCCGCAGTAGATTCTGAGTTGAGTCGTAGCCGCAGTAGTTGCTGAGTTGAGTCGTAGCCGCAGTAGATTCCGAGTTGAGTCGTAGCAGCAGGAGATTCCGAGTTGAGTCGTAGCCGCAGTAGATTCCGAGTTGAGTCGTAGCCGCAGTAGATTCCGAGTTGAGTCGTAGCCGCAGTAGATTACGAGTTAAGATGTAGCCGCAGTAGATTCCGAGTTGAGTCGTAGCCGCAATAGAATCCGAGTTAAGACGTAGCCGCAGTAGATTCCGAGTTAAGATGTAGCCATAGTAGATTCCGAGTTGAGTCGTAGCCGCAGTAGTTGCTGAGTTGAGTCGTAGCCGCAGTAGAATCCGAGTTAAGATGTAGCCACAGTAGATTCCGAGTTGAGTCGTAGCCGCAGTAGATTCCGAGTTGAGTCGTAGCCGCAGTAGATTCCGAGTTGAGTCGTAGCCGCAGTAGAATCCGAGTTAAGACGTAGCCGCAGTAGATTCCGAGTTAAGATGTAGCCGCAGTAGATTCCGAGTTGAGTCGTAGCCGCAGTAAATTTTGAGTTGAGTCGTAGCTGCAGTAGTTGCTGAGTTGAGTCGTAGCCGCAGCAGATTCCGAGTTAAGACGTAGCCGCAGTAGATTCCGAGTTGAGTCGTAGCCGCAGTAGATTCCGAGTTGAGTCGTAGCCACAGTAGATTCCGAGTTGAGTCGTAGCCGCAGTAGAATCCGAGTTAAGACGTAGCCGCAGTAGATTCCGAGTTAAGATGTAGCCACAGTAGATTCCGAGTTGAGTCGTAGCCGCAGTAGATTCCGAGTTGAGTCGTAGCCGCAGTAGAATCCGAGTTAAGACGTAGCTGCAGGAGATTCCGAGTTGAGTCGTAGCCGCAGTAGATGTTGAGTTAAGATGTAGCCGCAGTAGATTCCGAGTTGAGTCGTAGCCGCAATAGAATCCGAGTTAAGACGTAGGCGCATTAGATTCCGAGTTAAGATGTAGCCGCAGTAGATTCCGAGTTGAGTCGTAGCCGCAGTAGATTCCGAGTTGAAACATAGCCGCAGGAGATTCCGAGTTGAGTCGTAGCCGCAGGAGATTCTGAGTTGAGTCGTAGCCGCAGTAGATTACGAGTTGAGTCGTAGCTGCAGTATATTCCGAGTTAAGACGAAGCCGCAGTAGATTCCGAGTTAAGACGTAGCCGCAGTAGATTCCGAGTTGAGTCGTAGCCGCAGTAGATTCCGTGTTGAGTCGCAGCCGCAGTAGATTCTGAGTTGAGTCGTAGCCGCAGTAGAATCCGAGTTAAGATGTAGCCACAGTAGATTCCGAGTTGTTACGTAGCCGCAGTATATTCCGAGTTGAGTCATAGCCGCAGGAGATTTCGAGTTGATTCGTAACCGCAGGAGATTCCGAGTTGAGTCGTAGCCGCAGGAGATTCCGAGTTGAGTCTTATCCGCAGGAGATTCCTAGTTGCGTCGTAGCCGCCGTAGATTCCGAGTTGCGTCGTAGCCGCCGTAGATTCCGAGTTGAGTCGTAGCCGCAGTATATTCCGAGTTAAGACGAAGCCGCAGTAGATTCCGAGTTAAGACGTAGCCGCAGTAGATTCCGAGTTGAGTCGTAGCCGCAGTAGATTCCGTGTTGAGTCGTAGCCGCAGTAGAATCCGAGTTAAGACGTAGCCGCAGTAGATTCCGAGTTAAGATGTAGCCGCAGTAGATTCCGAGTTGAGTCGTAGCCGCAGTAAATTTTGAGTTGAGTCGTAGCCGCAGTAGTTGCTGAGTTGAGTCGTAGCCGCAGCAGATTCCGAGTTAAGACGTAGCCGCAGTAGATTCCGAGTTGAGTCGTAGCCGCAGTAGATTCCGAGTTGAGTCGTAGCCACAGTAGATTCCGAGTTGAGTCGTAGCCGCAGTAGAATCCGAGTTAAGACGTAGCCGCAGTAGATTCCGAGTTAAGATGTAGCCACAGTAGATTCCGAGTTGAGTCGTAGCCGCAGTAGATTCCGAGTTGAGTCGTAGCCGCAGTAGAATCCGAGTTAAGACGTAGCTGCAGGAGATTCCGAGTTGAGTCGTAGCCGCAGTAGATGTTGAGTTAAGATGTAGCCGCAGTAGATTCCGAGTTGAGTCGTAGCCGCAATAGAATCCGAGTTAAGACGTAGGCGCATTAGATTCCGAGTTAAGATGTAGCCGCAGTAGATTCCGAGTTGAGTCGTAGCCGCAGTAGATTCCGAGTTGAGTCATAGCCGCAGGAGATTCCGAGTTGAGTCGTAGCCGCAGGAGATTCTGAGTTGAGTCGTAGCCGCAGTAGATTACGAGTTGAGTCGTAGCTGCAGTATATTCCGAGTTAAGACGAAGCCGCAGTAGATTCCGAGTTAAGACGTAGCCGCAGTAGATTCCGAGTTGAATCGTAGCCGCAGTAGATTCCGTGTTGAGTCGCAGCCGCAGTAGATTCTGAGTTGAGTCGTAGCCGCAGTAGAATCCGAGTTAAGATGTAGCCACAGTAGATTCCGAGTTGTTACGTAGCCGCAGTATATTCCGAGTTGAGTCGTAGCCGCAGGAGATTCCGAGTTGATTCGTAACCGCAGGAGATTCCGAGTTGAGTCGTAGCCGCAGGAGATTCCGAGTTGAGTCTTATCCGCAGGAGATTCCAAGTTGCGTCGTAGCCGCCGTAGATTCCGAGTTGCGTCGTAGCCGCCGTAGATTCCGAGTTGAGTCGTAGCCGCAGTAGAATCCGAGTTAAGATGTAGCCACAGTAGATTCCGAGTTGAGTCGTAGCCGCAGTAGATTCCGAGTTGAGTCGTAGCCGCAGTAGAATCCGAGTTAAGACGTAGCCGCAGTAGATTCCGAGTTAAGATGTAGCCACAGTAGATTCCGAGTTGAGTCGTAGCCGCAGTAAATTTTGAGTTGAGTCGTAGCCGCAGTAGTTGCTGAGTTGAGTCGTAGCCGCCGTAGATTCCGAGTTGAGTCGTAGCCGCAGTAGATTCCGAGTTGAGTCGTAGCCGCAGTAGATTCCGAGTTAAGACGTAGCCGCAGTAGATTCCGAGTTGAGTCGTAGCCGCAGTAGATTCCGAGTTGAGTCGTAGCCGCAGGAGATTCCCAGTTGAGTCGTAGCCGCAGGAGATTCCGAGTTGAGTCGTAGCCGCAGGAGATTCCGAGTTGAGTCGTAGCCGCAGTAGATTCTGAGTTGAGTCGTAGCCGCAGTAGATTCCGAGTTGAGTCGTAGCTGCAGTATATTCCGAGTTAAGACGAAGCCGCAGTAGATTCCGAGTTGAGTCGTAGCCGCAGTAAATTTTGAGTTGAGTCGTAGCTGCAGTAGTTGCTGAGTTGAGTCGTAGCCGCAGCAGATTCCGAGTTAAGACGTAGCCGCAGTAGATTCCGAGTTGAGTCGTAGCCGCAGTAGATTCCGAGTTGAGTCGTAGCCACAGTAGATTCCGAGTTGAGTCGTAGCCGCAGTAGAATCCGAGTTAAGACGTAGCCGCAGTAGATTCCGAGTTAAGATGTAGCCACAGTAGATTCCGAGTTGAGTCGTAGCCGCAGTAGATTCCGAGTTGAGTCGTAGCCGCAGTAGAATCCGAGTTAAGACGTAGCTGCAGGAGATTCCGAGTTGAGTCGTAGCCGCAGTAGATGTTGAGTTAAGATGTAGCCGCAGTAGATTCCGAGTTGAGTCGTAGCCGCAATAGAATCCGAGTTAAGACGTAGGCGCATTAGATTCCGAGTTAAGATGTAGCCGCAGTAGATTCCGAGTTGAGTCGTAGCCGCAGTAGATTCCGAGTTGAAACATAGCCGCAGGAGATTCCGAGTTGAGTCGTAGCCGCAGGAGATTCTGAGTTGAGTCGTAGCCGCAGTAGATTACGAGTTGAGTCGTAGCTGCAGTATATTCCGAGTTAAGACGAAGCCGCAGTAGATACCGAGTTAAGACGTAGCCGCAGTAGATTCCGAGTTGAGTCGTAGCCGCAGTAGATTCCGTGTTGAGTCGCAGCCGCAGTAGATTCTGAGTTGAGTCGTAGCCGCAGTAGAATCCGAGTTAAGATGTAGCCACAGTAGATTCCGAGTTGTTACGTAGCCGCAGTATATTCCGAGTTGAGTCATAGCCGCAGGAGATTTCGAGTTGATTCGTAACCGCAGGAGATTCCGAGTTGAGTCGTAGCCGCAGGAGATTCCGAGTTGAGTCTTATCCGCAGGAGATTCCTAGTTGCGTCGTAGCCGCCGTAGATTCCGAGTTGCGTCGTAGCCGCCGTAGATTCCGAGTTGAGTCGTAGCCGCAGTATATTCCGAGTTAAGACGAAGCCGCAGTAGATTCCGAGTTAAGACGTAGCCGCAGTAGATTCCGAGTTGAGTCGTAGCCGCAGTAGATTCCGTGTTGAGTCGTAGCCGCAGTAGAATCCGAGTTAAGACGTAGCCGCAGTAGATTCCGAGTTAAGATGTAGCCGCAGTAGATTCCGAGTTGAGTCGTAGCCGCAGTAAATTTTGAGTTGAGTCGTAGCCGCAGTAGTTGCTGAGTTGAGTCGTAGCCGCAGCAGATTCCGAGTTAAGACGTAGCCGCAGTAGATTCCGAGTTGAGTCGTAGCCGCAGTAGATTCCGAGTTGAGTCGTAGCCACAGTAGATTCCGAGTTGAGTCGTAGCCGCAGTAGAATCCGAGTTAAGACGTAGCCGCAGTAGATTCCGAGTTAAGATGTAGCCACAGTAGATTCCGAGTTGAGTCGTAGCCGCAGTAGATTCCGAGTTGAGTCGTAGCCGCAGTAGAATCCGAGTTAAGACGTAGCTGCAGGAGATTCCGAGTTGAGTCGTAGCCGCAGTAGATGTTGAGTTAAGATGTAGCCGCAGTAGATTCCGAGTTGAGTCGTAGCCGCAATAGAATCCGAGTTAAGACGTAGGCGCATTAGATTCCGAGTTAAGATGTAGCCGCAGTAGATTCCGAGTTGAGTCGTAGCCGCAGTAGATTCCGAGTTGAGTCATAGCCGCAGGAGATTCCGAGTTGAGTCGTAGCCGCAGGAGATTCTGAGTTGAGTCGTAGCCGCAGTAGATTACGAGTTGAGTCGTAGCTGCAGTATATTCCGAGTTAAGACGAAGCCGCAGTAGATTCCGAGTTAAGACGTAGCCGCAGTAGATTCCGAGTTGAATCGTAGCCGCAGTAGATTCCGTGTTGAGTCGCAGCCGCAGTAGATTCTGAGTTGAGTCGTAGCCGCAGTAGAATCCGAGTTAAGATGTAGCCACAGTAGATTCCGAGTTGTTACGTAGCCGCAGTATATTCCGAGTTGAGTCGTAGCCGCAGGAGATTCCGAGTTGATTCGTAACCGCAGGAGATTCCGAGTTGAGTCGTAGCCGCAGGAGATTCCGAGTTGAGTCTTATCCGCAGGAGATTCCAAGTTGCGTCGTAGCCGCCGTAGATTCCGAGTTGCGTCGTAGCCGCCGTAGATTCCGAGTTGAGTCGTAGCCGCAGGAGATTCCGAGTTGAGTCTTATCCGCAGGAGATTCCAAGTTGCGTCGTAGCCGCCGTAGATTCCGAGTTGCGTCGTAGCCGCCGTAGATTCCGAGTTGAGTCGTAGCCGCAGTAGAATCCGAGTTAAGACGTAGCCGCAGTAGATTCCGAGTTAAGATGTAGCCACAGTAGATTCCGAGTTGAGTCGTAGCCGCAGTAAATTTTGAGTTGAGTCGTAGCCGCAGTAGTTGCTGAGTTGAGTCGTAGCCGCCGTAGATTCCGAGTTGAGTCGTAGCCGCAGTAGATTCCGAGTTGAGTCGTAGCCGCAGTAGATTCCGAGTTAAGACGTAGCCGCAGTAGATTCCGAGTTGAGTCGTAGCCGCAGTAGATTCCGAGTTGAGTCGTAGCCGCAGGAGATTCCCAGTTGAGTCGTAGCCGCAGGAGATTCCGAGTTGAGTCGTAGCCGCAGGAGATTCCGAGTTGAGTCGTAGCCGCAGTAGATTCTGAGTTGAGTCGTAGCCGCAGTAGATTCCGAGTTGAGTCGTAGCTGCAGTATATTCCGAGTTAAGACGAAGCCGCAGTAGATTCCGAGTTAAGACGTAGCCGCAGAACATTCCGAGTTGAGTCGTAGCCGCAGTAGATTCCGTGTTGAGTCGCAGCCGCAGTAGATTCTGAGTTGAGTCATAGCCGCAGTAGAATCCGAGTTAAGATGTAGCCACAGTAGATTCTGAGTTGTTACATAGCCGCAGTATCTTCCGAGTTGAGTCGTAGCCGCAGGAGATTCCGAGTTGATTCGTAACCGCAGGAGATTCCGAGTTGAGTCGTAGCCGCAGGAGATTCCGAGTTGAGTCGTAGCCGCAGGATATTCCGAGTTGAGTCTTAGCCGCAGCAGATTCCGAGTTGAGTCGTAGCCGCAGTAGATTCCGAGTTGCGTCGTAGCCGCCGTAGATTCCGAGTTGAGTCGTAGCCGCAGTAGAATCCGAGTTAAGACGTAGCCGCAGTAGATTCCGAGTTAAGATGTAGCCGCAGTAGATTCCGAGTTGAGTCGTAGCCGCAATAGAATCCGGGTTAAGACGTAGCCGCAGTAGATTCCGAGTTAAGATGTAGCCACAGTAGATTCCGAGTTGAGTCGTAGTTGCAGTAGTTGCTGAGTTGAGTCGTAGCCGCAGGAGATTCTGAGTTGAGTCGTAGCCGCAGTAGATTCCGAGTTGAGTCGTAGCCGCAGGAGATTCCGAGTTGAGTCGTAGCCGCAGGAGATTCCGAGTTGAGTCGTAGCCGCAGGAGATTTTGAGTTGAGTCGTAGCCGCAGGAGAATCCGAGTTGAGTCGTAGCCGCAGTAGATTCTGAGTTGAGTCGTAGCCGCAGTAGATTCCGAGTTGAGTCGTAGCCGCAGTAGATTCTGAGTTGAGTCGTAGCCGCAGTAGTTGCTGAGTTGATTCGTAGCCGCAGTAGATTCCGAGTTGAGTCGTAGCCGCAGTAGAATCTGAGTTAAGACGTAGCCGCAGTAGATTCCGAGTTAAGATGTAGCCGCAGTAGATTCCGAGTTGAGTCGTAGCCGCAATAGAATCCGAGTTAAGACGTAGCCGCAGTAGATTCCGAGTTAAGATGTAGCCACAGTAGATTCCGAGTTGAGTCGTAGCTGCAGTAGAATCCGAGTTAAGATGTAGCCACAGTAGATTCCGAGTTGTTACGTAGCCGCAGTATATTCCGAGTTGAGTCGTAGCTGCAGGAGATTCCGAGTTGAGTCGTAGCCGCAGGAGATTCCGAGTTGAGTCTTAGCCGCAGGAGATTCTGAGTTGAGTCGTAGCCGCAGTAGATTCCGAGTTGCGTCGTAGCCGCCGTAGATTCCGAGTTGAGTCGTAGCCGCAGTAGAATCCGAGTTAAGACGTAGCCGCAGTAGATTCCGAGTTAAGATGTAGCCGCAGTAGATTCCGAGTTGAGTCGTAGCCGCAATAGAATCCGAGTTAAGACGTAGCCGCAGTAGATTCCGAGTTAAGATGTAGCCACAGTAGATTCCGAGTTGAGTCGTAGCTGCAGTAGTTGCTAGTTGAGTCGTAGCCGCAGCAGATTCTGAGTTGAGTCGTAGCCGCAGTAGATTCCGAGTTGAGTCGTAGCAACAGTACATTCCGAGTTGAGTCGTAGCCGCAGTAGAATCCGAGTTAAGACGTAGCCGCAGTAGATTCCGAGTTAAGATGTAGCCACAGTAGATTCCGAGTTGAGTCGTAGCCGCACTAAATTTTGAGTTGAGTCGTAGCCGCAGTAGTTGCTTAGTTGAGTCGTAGCCGCAGGAGATTCCGAGTTAAGACGTAGCCGCAGTAGATTCCGAGTTGAGTCGTAGCCGCAGTAGATTCTGAGTTGAGTCGTAGCCGCAGTAGTTGCTGAGTTGATTCGTAGCCGCAGTAGATTCCGAGTTGATTCGTAGCCGCAGTAGATTCCGAGTTGAGCCGTAGCCGCAGTAGATTCCGAGTTGAGTCGTAGCCGCAGGAGATTCCGAGTTGAGTCTTAGCCGCAGGAGATTCCGAGTTGAGTCGTAGCCGCAGTAGATTCCGAGTTGCGTCGTAGCCGCCGTAGATTCCGATTTGAGTCGTAGCCGCAGTAGAATCCGAGTTAAGATGTAGCCACAGTAGATTCCGAGTTGTTACGTAGCCGCAGTAGATTCCGAGTTGAGTCGTAGCCGCAGTAGATTCCGAGTTGAGTCGTAGCCGCAGTAGATTCTGAGTTAAGACGTAGCCGCAGTAGATTCCGAGTTGAGTCGTAGCCGCAGTAGATTCCGAGTTGAGTCGTAGCCGCAGTAGATTCCGAGTTAAGACGTAGCCGCTGTAGATTCCGAGTTGAGTCGTAGCCGCAGGAGATTCTGAGTTGAGTCGTAGCCGCAGTAGATTCCGAGTTGAGTCGTAGCCGCAGTAGATTCCGAGTTGAGTCGTAGCCGCAGGAGATTCCGAGTTGAGTCGTAGCCGCAGTAGATTCCGAGTTGAGTCGTAGCCGCAGGAGATTCCGAGTTGAGTCGTAGCCGCAGGAGATTCTGAGTTGAGTCGTAGCCGCAGTAGATTCCGAGTTGAGTCGTAGCTGCAGTATATTCCGAGTTAAGACGAAGCCGCAGTAGATTCCGAGTTAAGACGTAGCCGCAGTAGATTCCGAGTTGAGTCGTAGCCGCAGTAGATTCTGTGTTGAGTCGCAGTCGCAGTATATTCTGAGTTGAGTCGTAGCCGCAGTAGAATCCGAGTTAAGATGTAGCCACAGTAGATTCCGAGTTGTTACGTAGCCGCAGTATATTCCGAGTTGAGTCGTAGCCGCAGGAGATTCCGAGTTGATTCGTTACCGCAGGAGATTCCGAGTTGAGTCGTAGTTGCAGGAGATTCCGAGTTGAGTCGTAGCCGCAGGAGATTCCGAGTTGAGTCTTAGCCGCAGGAGATTCCGAGTTTAGTCGTAGCCGCAGTAGATTCCGAGTTGCGTCGTAGCCGCCGTAGATTCCAAGTTGAGTCGTAGCCGCAGTAGAATCCGAGTTAAGATGTAGCCACAGTAGATTCCGAGTTGAGTCGTAGCCGCAGTAGATTCCGAGTTGAGTCGTAGCCGCAGGAGATTCCGAGTTGAGTCGTAGCCGCAGGAGATTCCGAGTTGAGTCGTAGCCGCAGTAGATTCCGAGTTGAGTCGCAGCCGCAGTAGATCCCGAGTTGAGTCGTAGCCGCAGTAGATTCCGAGTTGAGTCGTAGCCGCAGTATGTTCCGAGTTGAGTCGTAGCCGCAGGAGATTCCGAGTTGAGTCGTAGCCGCAGTAGATTCCGAGTTGAGTCGTAGCCGCAGTAGAATCCGAGTTGAGTCTTAACCGCAGGAGATTCCCAGTTGAGTCGTAGCCGGAGTAGATTCCGAGTTGCGTCGTAGCCGCCGTAGATTCCGAGTTGAGTCGTAGCCGCAGTAGATTCCGAGTTGAGTCGTAGCTACAGTAGATTCCGAGTTGAGTCGTAGCCGCAGTAGATTCCGAGTTGAGTCGTAGCCGCAGTAGAATCCGAGTTAAGACGTAGCCCCAGTAGATTCCGAGTTAAGATGTAGCCACAGTAGATTCCGAGTTGAGTCGTAGCCGCAGGAGATTCCGAGTTGAGTCGTAGCCGCAGTAGATTCCGAGTTGAGTCGTAGCCGCAGTAGTTGCTGAGTTGAGTCGTAGCCGCAGCGGATTCCGAGTTGAGTCGTAGCCGCAGTAGATTCCGAGTTGAGTCGTAGCCGCAGTAGATTCCGAGTTGAGTCGTAGCCGCAGTAGACTATGAGTTGAGTCGTAGCCGCAGGAGATTCCGAGTTGAGTCGTAGCCGCAGTAGATGTTGAGTTAAGATGTAGCCGCAGTAGATTCTGAGTTGAGTCGTAGCCGCAGTAGTTGCTGAGTTGAGTCGTAGCCGCAGTAGATTCCGAGTTGAGTCGTAGCAGCAGGAGATTCCGAGTTGAGTCGTAGCCGCAGTAGATTCCGAGTTGAGTCGTAGCCGCAGTAGATTCCGAGTTGAGTCGTAGCCGCAGTAGATTACGAGTTAAGATGTAGCCGCAGTAGATTCCGAGTTGAGTCGTAGCCGCAATAGAATCCGAGTTAAGACGTAGCCGCAGTAGATTCCGAGTTAAGATGTAGCCACAGTAGATTCCGAGTTGAGTCGTAGCCGCAGTAGTTGCTGAGTTGAGTCGTAGCCGCAGTAGAATCCGAGTTAAGATGTAGCCACAGTAGATTCCGAGTTGAGTCGTAGCCGCAGTAGATTCCGAGTTGAGTCGTAGCCGCAGTAGATTCCGAGTTGAGTCGTAGCCGCAGTAGAATCCGAGTTAAGACGTAGCCGCAGTAGATTCCGAGTTAAGATGTAGCCGCAGTAGATTCCGAGTTGAGTCGTAGCCGCAGTAAATTTTGAGTTGAGTCGTAGCCGCAGTAGTTGCTGAGTTGAGTCGTAGCCGCAGCAGATTCCGAGTTAAGACGTAGCCGCAGTAGATTCCGAGTTGAGTCGTAGCCGCAGTAGATTCCGAGTTGAGTCGTAGCCACAGTAGATTCCGAGTTGAGTCGTAGCCGCAGTAGAATCCGAGTTAAGACGTAGCCGCAGTAGATTCCGAGTTAAGATGTAGCCACAGTAGATTCTGAGTTGAGTCGTAGCCGCAGTAGATTCCGAGTTGAGTCGTAGCCGCAGTAGAATCCGAGTTAAGACGTAGCTGCAGGAGATTCCGAGTTGAGTCGTAGCCGCAGTAGATGTTGAGTTAAGATGTAGCCGCAGTAGATTCCGAGTTGAGTCGTAGCCGCAATAGAATCCGAGTTAAGACGTAGGCGCATTAGATTCCGAGTTAAGATGTAGCCGCAGTAGATTCCGAGTTGAGTCGTAGCCGCAGTAGATTCCGAGTTGAGTCGTAGCCGCAGGAGATTCCGAGTTGAGTCGTAGCCGCAGGAGATTCTGAGTTGAGTCGTAGCCGCAGTAGATTACGAGTTGAGTCGTAGCTGCAGTATATTCCGAGTTAAGACGAAGCCGCAGTAGATTCCGAGTTAAGACGTAGCCGCAGTAGATTCCGAGTTGAGTCGTAGCCGCAGTAGATTCCGTGTCGAGTCGCAGCCGCAGTAGATTCTGAGTTGAGTCGTAGCCGCAGTAGAATCCGAGTTAAGATGTAGCCACAGTAGATTCCGAGTTGTTACGTAGCCGCAGTATATTCCGAGTTGAGTCGTAGCCGCAGGAGATTCCGAGTTGATTCGTAACCGCAGGAGATTCCGAGTTGAGTCGTAGTTGCAGGAGATTCCGAGTTGAGTCGTAGCCGCAGGAGATTCCGAGTTGAGTCTTAGCCGCAGGAGATTCCGAGTTTAGTCGTAGCCGCAGTAGATTCCGAGTTGCGTCGTAGCCGCCGTAGATTCCGACTTGAGTCGTAGCCGCAGTAGAATCCGAGTTAAGATGTAGCCACAGTAGATTCCGAGTTGAGTCGTAGCCGCAGTAGATTCCGAGTTGAGTCGTAGCCGCAGTAGATTCCGAGTTGAGTCGTAGCCGCAGTAGAATCCGAGTTAAGATGTAGCCACAGTAGATTCCGAGTTGAGTCGTAGCTGCAGTAGTTGCTGAGTTGAGTCGTAGCCGCAGGAGATTCTGAGTTGAGTCGTAGCCGCAGTAGATTCCGAGTTGAGGCGTAGCCGCAGGAGATTCCGAGTTGAGTAGTAGCCGCAGGAGATTCCGAGTTGAGTCGTAGCCGCAGGAGATTCCGAGTTGAGTCGTAGCCGCAGGAGAATCCGAGTTGAGTCGTAGCCGCAGTAGATTCTGAGTTGAGTCGTAGCCGCAGTAGATTCCGAGTTGAGTCGTAGCTGCAGTATATTCCGAGTTAAGACGAAGCCGCAGTAGATTCCGAGTTAAGACGTAGCCGCAGTAGATTCCGAGTTGAGTCGTAGCCGCAGTAGATTCCGTGTTGAGTCGCAGCCGCAGTAGATTCTGAGTTGAGTCGTAGCCGCATTAGAATCCGAGTTAAGATGTAGCCACAGTAGATTCCGAGTTGTTACGTAGCCGCAGTATATTCCGAGTTGAGTCGTAGCCGCAGGAGATTCCGAGTTGATTCGTAACCGCAGGAGATGCCGAGTTGAGTCGTAGCTGCAGGAGATTCCGAGTTGAGTCGTAGCCGCAGGAGATTCCGAGTTGAGTCTTAGCCGCAGGAGATTCTGAGTTGAGTCGTAGCCGCAGTAGATTCCGAGTTGCGTCGTAGCCACCGTAGATTCCGAGTTGAGTCGTAGCCGCAGTAGAATCCGAGTTAAGACGTAGCCGCAGTAGATTCCGAGTTAAGATGTAGCCGCAGTAGATTCCGAGTTGAGTCGTAGCCGCAATAGAATCCGAGTTAAGACGTAGCCGCAGTAGATTCCGAGTTAAGATGTAGCCACAGTAGATACCGAGTTGAGTCGTAGCTGCAGTAGTTGCTAGTTGAGTCGTAGCCGCAGCAGATTCCGAGTTGAGTCGTAGCCGCAGTAGATTCCGAGTTGAGTCGTAGCAACAGTAGATTCCGAGTTGAGTCGTAGCCGCAGTAGAATCCGAGTTAAGACGTAGCCGCAGTAGATTCCGAGTTAAGATGTAGCCACAGTAGATTCCGAGTTGAGTCGTAGCCGCACTAAATTTTGAGTTGAGTCGTAGCCGCAGTAGTTGCTGAGTTGAGTCGTAGCCGCAGGAGATTCCGAGTTAAGACGTAGCCGCAGTAGATTCCGAGTTGAGTCGTAGCCGCAGTAGATTCTGAGTTGAGTCGTAGCCGCAGTAGTTGCTGAGTTGATTCGTAGCCGCAGTAGATTCCGAGTTGATTCGTAGCCGCAGTAGATTCCGAGTTGAGCCGTAGCCGCAGTAGATTCCGAGTTGAGTCGTAGCCGCAGGAGATTCCAAGTTGAGTCTTAGCCGCAGGAGATTCCGAGTTGAGTCGTAGCCGCAGTAGATTCCGAGTTGCGTCGTAGCCGCCGTAGATTCCGATTTGAGTCGTAGCCTCAGTAGATTCCGAGTGGTGTCGTAGCCGCAGTAGATTCCGAGTTGAGTCGTAGCCGCAGTAGATTCCAAGTTGAGTCGTAGCCGCAGTAGATTCTGAGTTAAGACGTAGCCGCAGTAGATTCCGAGTTGAGTCGTAGCCGCAGTAGATTCCGAGTTGAGTCGTAGTCGCAGTAGATTCCGAGTTGAGTCGTAGCCGCAATAGATTCCGAGTTGAGTCGTAGCCGCAGGAGATTCTGAGTTGAGTCGTAGCCGCAGTAGATTCCGAGTTGAGTCGTAGCCGCAGTAGATTCCGAGTTGAGTCGTAGCCGCAGGAGATTCCGAGTTGAGTCGTAGCCGCAGTAGATTCCGAGTTGAGTCGTAGCCGCAGGAGATTCCGAGTTGAGTCGTAGCCGCAGGAGATTCTGAGTTGAGTCGTAGCCGCAGTAGATTCCGAGTTGAGTCGTAGCTGCAGTATATTCCGAGTTAAGACGAAGCCGCAGTAGATTCCGAGTTAAGACGTAGCCGCAGTAGATTCCGAGTTGAGTCGTAGCCGCAGTAGATTCTGTGTTGAGTCGCAGTCGCAGTAGATTCTGAGTTGAGTCGTAGCCGCAGTAGAATCCGAGTTAAGATGTAGCCACAGTAGATTCCGAGTTGTTACGTAGCCGCAGTATATTCCGAGTTGAGTCGTAGCCGCAGGAGATTCCGAGTTGATTCGTAACCGCAGGAGATTCCGAGTTGAGTCGTAGTTGCAGGAGATTCCGAGTTGAGTCGTAGCCGCAGGAGATTCCGAGTTGAGTCTTAGCCGCAGGAGATTCCGAGTTTAGTCGTAGCCGCAGTAGATTCCGAGTTGCGTCGTAGCCGCCGTAGATTCCGAGTTGAGTCGTAGCCGCAGTAGAATCCGAGTTAAGATGTAGCCACAGTAGATTCCGAGTTGAGTCGTAGCCGCAGTAGATTCCGAGTTGAGTCGTAGCCGCAGGAGATTCCGAGTTGAGTCGTAGCCGCAGGAGATTCCGAGTTGAGTCGTAGCCGCAGTAGATTCCGAGTTGAGTCGCAGCCGCAGTAGATTCCGAGTTGAGTCGTAGCCGCAGTAGATTCCGAGTTGAGTCGTAGCCGCAGTATATTCCGAGTTGAGTCGTAGCCGCAGGAGATTCCGAGTTGAGTCGTAGCCGCAGTAGATTCCGAGTTGAGTCGTAGCCGCAGTAGAATCCGAGTTGAGTCTTAACCGCAGGAGATTCCCAGTTGAGTCGTAGCCGCAGTAGATTCCGAGTTGCGTCGTAGCCGCCGTAGATTCCGAGTTGAGTCGTAGCCGCAGTAGATTTTGAGTTAAGATGTAGCCACAGTAGATTCCGAGTTGAGTCGTAGCCACAGTAGATTCCGAGTTGAGTCTTAGCCGCAGTAGATTCCGAGTTGAGTCGTAGCCGCAGTAGATTCCGAGTTAAGACGTAGCCGCAGTAGATTCCGAGTTGAGTCGTAGCCGCAGTAGATTCCGAGTTGAGTCGTAGCTGCAGTAGATTCCGAGTTGAGTCTTAGCCGCAGGAGATTCCGAGTTGAGTCGTAGCCGCAGTAGAATCCGAGTTAAGACGTAGCCCCAGTAGATTCCGAGTTGAGTCGTAGCCGCAGTAGAATCCGAGTTAAGACGTAGCCGCAGTAGATTCCGAGTTAAGATGTAGCCGCAGTAGATTCCGAGTTGAGTCGTAGCCGCAGTAAATTTTGAGTTGAGTCGTAGCCGCAGTAGTTGCTGAGTTGAGTCGTAGCCGCAGTAGAATCCGAGTTAAGACGTAGCCCCAGTAGATTCCGAGTTGAGTCGTAGCCGCAGTAGAATCCGAGTTAAGACGTAGCCGCAGTAGATTCCGAGTTAAGATGTAGCCGCAGTAGATTCCGAGTTGAGTCGTAGCCGCAGTAAATTTTGAGTTGAGTCGTAGCCGCAGTAGTTGCTGAGTTGAGTCGTAGCCGCAGTAGAATCCGAGTTAAGATGTAGCCACAGTAGATTCCGAGTTGAGTCGTAGCCGCAGTAGATTCCGAGTTGAGTCGTAGCCGCAGTAGATTCCGAGTTGAGTCGTAGCCGCAGTAGAATCCGAGTTAAGACGTAGCCGCAGTAGATTCCGAGTTAAGATGTAGCCGCAGTAGATTCCGAGTTGAGTCGTAGCCGCAGTAAATTTTGAGTTGAGTCGTAGCCGCAGTAGTTGCTGAGTTGAGTCGTAGCCGCAGCAGATTCCGAGTTAAGACGTAGCCGCAGTAGATTCCGAGTTGAGTCGTAGCCGCAGTAGATTCCGAGTTGAGTCGTAGCCACAGTAGATTCCGAGTTGAGTCGTAGCCGCAGTAGAATCCGAGTTAAGACGTAGCCGCAGTAGATTCCGAGTTAAGATGTAGCCACAGTAGATTCTGAGTTGAGTCGTAGCCGCAGTAGATTCCGAGTTGAGTCGTAGCCGCAGTAGAATCCGAGTTAAGACGTAGCTGCAGGAGATTCCGAGTTGAGTCGTAGCCGCAGTAGATGTTGAGTTAAGATGTAGCCGCAGTAGATTCCGAGTTGAGTCGTAGCCGCAATAGAATCCGAGTTAAGACGTAGGCGCATTAGATTCCGAGTTAAGATGTAGCCGCAGTAGATTCCGAGTTGAGTCGTAGCCGCAGTAGATTCCGAGTTGAGTCGTAGCCGCAGGAGATTCCGAGTTGAGTCGTAGCCGCAGGAGATTCTGAGTTGAGTCGTAGCCGCAGTAGATTACGAGTTGAGTCGTAGCTGCAGTATATTCCGAGTTAAGACGAAGCCGCAGTAGATTCCGAGTTAAGACGTAGCCGCAGTAGATTCCGAGTTGAGTCGTAGCCGCAGTAGATTCCGTGTCGAGTCGCAGCCGCAGTAGATTCTGAGTTGAGTCGTAGCCGCAGTAGAATCCGAGTTAAGATGTAGCCGCAGTAGATTCCGAGTTGTTACGTAGCCGCAGTATATTCCGAGTTGAGTCGTAGCCGCAGGAGATTCCGAGTTGATTCGTAACCGCAGGAGATTCCGAGTTGAGTCGTAGTTGCAGGAGATTCCGAGTTGAGTCGTAGCCGCAGGAGATTCCGAGTTGAGTCTTAGCCGCAGGAGATTCCGAGTTGAGTCGTAGCCGCAGTAGATTCCGAGTTGCGTCGTAGCCGCCGTAGATTCCGACTTGAGTCGTAGCCGCAGTAGAATCCGAGTTAAGATGTAGCCACAGTAGATTCCGAGTTGAGTCGTAGCCGCAGTAGATTCCGAGTTGAGTCGTAGCCGCCGTAGATTCCGAGTTGAGTCGTAGCCGCAGTAGAATCCGAGTTAAGATGTAGCCACAGTAGATTCCGAGTTGAGTCGTAGCTGCAGTAGTTGCTGAGTTGAGTCGTAGCCGCAGGAGATTCTGAGTTGAGTCGTAGCCGCAGTAGATTCCGAGTTGAGGAGTAGCCGCAGGAGATTCCGAGTTGAGTCGTAGCCGCAGGAGATTCCGAGTTGAGTCGTAGCCGCAGGAGATTCCGAGTTGAGTCGTAGCCGCAGGAGAATCCGAGTTGAGTCGTAGCCGCAGTAGATTCTGAGTTGAGTCGTAGCCGCAGTAGATTCCGAGTTGAGTCGTAGCTGCAGTATATTCCGAGTTAAGACGAAGCCGCAGTAGATTCCGAGTTAAGACGTAGCCGCAGTAGATTCCGAGTTGAGTCGTAGCCGCAGTAGATTCCGTGTTGAGTCGCAGCCGCAGTAGATTCTGAGTTGAGTCGTAGCCGCAGTAGAATCCGAGTTAAGATGTAGCCACAGTAGATTCCGAGTTGTTACGTAGCCGCAGTATATTCCGAGTTGAGTCGTAGCCGCAGGAGATTCCGAGTTGATTCGTAACCGCAGGAGATGCCGAGTTGAGTCGTAGCTGCAGGAGATTCCGAGTTGAGTCGTAGCCGCAGGAGATTCCGAGTTGAGTCTTAGCCGCAGGAGATTCTGAGTTGAGTCGTAGCCGCAGTAGATTCCGAGTTGCGTCGTAGCCGCCGTAGATTCCGAGTTGAGTCGTAGCCGCAGTAGAATCCGAGTTAAGACGTAGCCGCAGTAGATTCCGAGTTAAGATGTAGCCGCAGTAGATTCCGAGTTGAGTCGTAGCCGCAATAGAATCCGAGTTAAGACGTAGCCGCAGTAGATTCCGAGTTAAGATGTAGCCACAGTAGATACCGAGTTGAGTCGTAGCTGCAGTAGTTGCTAGTTGAGTCGTAGCCGCAGCAGATTCCGAGTTGAGTCGTAGCCGCAGTAGATTCCGAGTTGAGTCGTAGCAACAGTAGATTCCGAGTTGAGTCGTAGCCGCAGTAGAATCCGAGTTAAGACGTAGCCGCAGTAGATTCCGAGTTAAGATGTAGCCACAGTAGATTCCGAGTTGAGTCGTAGCCGCACTAAATTTTGAGTTGAGTCGTAGCCGCAGTAGTTGCTGAGTTGAGTCGTAGCCGCAGGAGATTCCGAGTTAAGACGTAGCCGCAGTAGATTCCGAGTTGAGTCGTAGCCGCAGTAGATTCTGAGTTGAGTCGTAGCCGCAGTAGTTGCTGAGTTGATTCGTAGCCGCAGTAGATTCCGAGTTGATTCGTAGCCGCAGTAGATTCCGAGTTGAGCCGTAGCCGCAGTAGATTCCGAGTTGAGTCGTAGCCGCAGGAGATTCCGAGTTGAGTCGTAGCCGCAGGAGATTCCGAGTTGAGTCGTAGCCGCAGTAGATTCCGAGTTGCGTCGTAGCCGCCGTAGATTCCGATTTGAGTCGTAGCCGCAGTAGATTCCGAGTGGTGTCGTAGCCGCAGTAGATTCCGAGTTGAGTCGTAGCCGCAGTAGATTCCGAGTTGAGTCGTAGCCGCAGTAGATTCTGAGTTAAGACGTAGCCGCAGTAGATTCCGAGTTGAGTCGTAGCCGCAGTAGATTCCGAGTTGAGTCGTAGTCGCAGTAGATTCCGAGTTGAGTCGTAGCCGCAATAGATTCCGAGTTGAGTCGTAGCCGCAGGAGATTCTGAGTTGAGTCGTAGCCGCAGTAGATTCCGAGTTGAGTCGTAGCCGCAGTAGATTCCGAGTTGAGTCGTAGCCGCAGGAGATTCCGAGTTGAGTCGTAGCCGCAGTAGATTCCGAGTTGAGTCGTAGCCGCAGGAGATTCCGAGTTGAGTCGTAGCCGCAGGAGATTCTGAGTTGAGTCGTAGCTGCAGTAGATTCCGAGTTGAGTCGTAGCTGCAGTATATTCCGAGTTAAGACGAAGCCGCAGTAGATTCCGAGTTAAGACGTAGCCGCAGTAGATTCCGAGTTGAGTCGTAGCCGCAGTAGATTCTGTGTTGAGTCGCAGTCGCAGTAGATTCTGAGTTGAGTCGTAGCCGCAGTAGAATCCGAGTTAAGATGTAGCCACAGTAGATTCCGAGTTGTTACGTAGCCGCAGTATATTCCGAGTTGAGTCGTAGCCGCAGGAGATTCCGAGTTGATTCGTAACCGCAGGAGATTCCGAGTTGAGTCGTAGTTGCAGGAGATTCCGAGTTGAGTCGTAGCCGCAGGAGATTCCGAGTTGAGTCTTAGCCGCAGGAGATTCCGAGTTTAGTCGTAGCCGCAGTAGATTCCGAGTTGCGTCGTAGCCGCCGTAGATTCCGAGTTGAGTCGTAGCCGCAGTAGAATCCGAGTTAAGATGTAGCCACAGTAGATTCCGAGTTGAGTCGTAGCCGCAGTAGATTCCGAGTTGAGTCGTAGCCGCAGGAGATTCCGAGTTGAGTCGTAGCCGCAGGAGATTCCGAGTTGAGTCGTAGCCGCAGTAGATTCCGAGTTGAGTCGCAGCCGCAGTAGATTCCGAGTTGAGTCGTAGCCGCAGTAGATTCCGAGTTGAGTCGTAGCCGCAGTATATTCCGAGTTGAGTCGTAGCCGCAGGAGATTCCGAGTTGAGTCGTAGCCGCAGTAGATTCCGAGTTGAGTCGTAGCCGCAGTAGAATCCGAGTTGAGTCTTAACCGCAGGAGATTCCCAGTTGAGTCGTAGCCGCAGTAGATTCCGAGTTGCGTCGTAGCCGCCGTAGATTCCGAGTTGAGTCGTAGCCGCAGTAGATTTTGAGTTAAGATGTAGCCACAGTAGATTCCGAGTTGAGTCGTAGCCACAGTAGATTCCGAGTTGAGTCGTAGCCGCAGTAGTTGCTGAGTTGAGTCGTAGCCGCAGCGGATTCCGAGTTGAGTCGTAGCCGCAGTAGATTCCGAGTTGAGTCGTAGCCGCAGTAGATTCCGAGTTGAGTCGTAGCCGCAGTAGACTACGAGTTGAGTCGTAGCCGCAGGAGATTCCGAGTTGAGTCGTAGCAGCAGTAGATGTTGAGTTAAGATGTAGCCGCAGTAGATTCTGAGTTGAGTCGTAGCCGCAGTAGTTGCTGAGTTGAGTCGTAGCCGCAGTAGATTCCGAGTTGAGTTGTAGCAGCAGGAGATTCCGAGTTGAGTCGTAGCCGCAGTAGATTCCGAGTTGAGTCGTAGCCGCAGTAGATTCCGAGTTGAGTCGTAGCCGCAGTAGATTACGAGTTAAGATGTAGCCGCAGTAGATTCCGAGTTGAGTCGTAGCCGCAATAGAATCCGAGTTAAGACGTAGCCGCAGTAGATTCCGAGTTAAGATGTAGCCACAGTAGATTCCGAGTTGAGTCGTAGCCGCAGTAGTTGCTGAGTTGAGTCGTAGCCGCAGTAGAATCCGAGTTAAGATGTAGCCACAGTAGATTCCGAGTTGAGTCGTAGCCGCAGTAGATTCCGAGTTGAGTCGTAGCCGCAGTAGATTCCGAGTTGAGTCGTAGCCGCAGTAGAATCCGAGTTAAGACGTAGCCGCAGTAGATTCCGAGTTAAGATGTAGCCGCAGTAGATTCCGAGTTGAGTCGTAGCCGCAGTAAATTTTGAGTTGAGTCGTAGCCGCAGTAGTTGCTGAGTTGAGTCGTAGCCGCAGCAGATTCCGAGTTAAGACGTAGCCGCAGTAGATTCCGAGTTGAGTCGTAGCCGCAGTAGATTCCGAGTTGAGTCGTAGCCACAGTAGATTCCGAGTTGAGTCGTAGCCGCAGTAGAATCCGAGTTAAGACGTAGCCGCAGTAGATTTTGAGTTAAGATGTAGCCACAGTAGATTCCGAGTTGAGTCGTAGCCGCAGTAGATTCCGAGTTGAGTCGTAGCCGCAGTAGAATGCGAGTTAAGACGTAGCTGCAGGAGATTCCGAGTTGAGTCGTAGCCGCAGTAGATGTTGAGTTAAGATGTAGCCGCAGTAGATTCCGAGTTGAGTCGTAGCCGCAATAGAATCCGAGTTAAGACGTAGGCGCATTAGATTCCGAGTTAAGATGTAGCCGTAGTAGATTCCGAGTTGAGTCGTAGCCGCAGTAGATTCCGAGTTGAGTCGTAGCCGCAGGAAATTCCGAGTTGATTCGTAGCCGCAGGAGATTCTGAGTTGAGTCGTAGCCGCAGTAGATTACGAGTTGAGTCGTAGCTGCAGTATATTCCGAGTTAAGACGAAGCCGCAGTAGATTCCGAGTTAAGACGTAGCCGCAGTAGATTCCGAGTTGAGTCGTAGCCGCAGTAGATTCCGTGTTGAGTCGCAGCCGCAGTAGATTCTGAGTTGAGTCGTAGCCGCAGTAGAATCCGAGTTAAGATGTAGCCACAGTAGATTCCGAGTTGTTACGTAGCCGCAGTATATTCCGAGTTGAGTCGTAGCCGCAGGAGATTCCGAGTTGATTCGTAACCGCAGGAGATTCCGAGTTGAGTCGTAGCCGCAGGAGATTCCGAGTTGAGTCTTAGCCGCAGGAGATTCCGAGTTGAGTCGTAGCCGCAGTAGATTCCGAGTTGCGTCGTAGCCGCCGTAGATTCCGAGCTGAGTCGTAGCCGCAGTAGAATCCGAGTTATGATGTAGCCACAGTAGATTCCGAGTTGAGTCGTAGCCGCAGTAGATTCCGAGTTGAGTCGTAGCCGCAGTAGATTCTGAGTTGAGTCGTAGCCGCAGGAGATTCCGAGTTGAGTCGTAGCCGCAGTAGATTCCGAGTTGAGTCGCAGCCGCAGTAGATTCCGAGTTGAGTCGTAGCCGCAGTAGATTCCGAGTTGAGTCGTAGCCGCAGTATATTCCGAGTTGAGTCGTAGCCGCAGGAGATTCCGAGTTGAGTCGTAGCCGCAGGAGATTCCGAGTTGAGTCGTAGCCGCAGTAGAATCCGAGTTGAGTCTTAACCGCAGGAGATTCCGAGTTGAGTCGTAGCCGCAGTAGATTCCGAGTTGCGTCGTAGCCGCCGTAGATTCCGAGTTGAGTCGTAGCCGCAGTAGATTTTGAGTTAAGATGTAGCCACAGTAGATTCCGAGTTGAGTCGTAGCCGCAGTAGATTCCGAGTTGAGTCATAGCCGCAGTAGATTCCGAGTTGAGTAGTAGCCGCAGTAGATTCCGAGTTAAGACGTAGCCGCAGTAGATTCCGAGTTGAGTCGTAGCCGCAGTAGATTCCGAGTTGAGTCGTAGCTGCAGTAGATTCCGAGTTGAGTCGTAGCCGCAGTAGAATGCGAGTTAAGACGTAGCTGCAGGAGATTCCGAGTTGAGTCGTAGCCGCAGTAGATGTTGAGTTAAAATGTAGCCGCAGTAGATTCCGAGTTGAGTCGTAGCCGCAATAGAATCCGAGTTAAGACGTAGGAGCATTAGATTCCGAGTTAAGATGTAGCCGCAGTAGATTCCGAGTTGAGTCGTAGCCGCAGTAGATTCCGAGTTGAGTCGTAGCCGCAGGAGATTCCGAGTTGATTCGTAGCCGCAGGAGATTCTGAGTTGAGTCGTAGCCGCAGTAGATTACGAGTTGAGTCGTAGCTGCAGTATATTCCGAGTTAAGACGAAGCCGCAGTAGATTCCGAGTTAAGACGTAGCCGCAGTAGATTCCGAGTTGAGTCGTAGCCGCAGTAGATTCCGTGTTGAGTCGCAGCCGCAGTAGATTCTGAGTTGAGTCGTAGCCGCAGTAGAATCCGAGTTAAGATGTAGCCACAGTAGATTCCGAGTTGTTACGTAGCCGCAGTATATTCCGAGTTGAGTCGTAGCCGCAGGAGATTCCGAGTTGATTCGTAACCGCAGGAGATTCCGAGTTGAGTCGTAGCCGCAGGAGATTCCGAGTTGAGTCTTAGCCGCAGGAGATTCCGAGTTGAGTCGTAGCCGCAGTAGATTCCGAGTTGCGTCGTAGCCGCCGTAGATTCCGAGTTGAGTCGTAGCCGCAGTAGAATCCGAGTTAAGATGTAGCCACAGTAGATTCCGAGTTGAGTCGTAGCCGCAGTAGATTCCGAGTTGAGTCGTAGCCGCAGTAGATTCCGAGTTGAGTCGTAGCCGCAGGAGATTCCGAGTTGAGTCGTAGCCGCAGTAGATTCCGAGTTGAGTCGCAGCCGCAGTAGATTCCGAGTTGAGTCGTAGCCGCAGTAGATTCCGAGTTGAGTCGTAGCCGCAGTATATTCCGAGTTGAGTCGTAGCCGCAGGAGATTCCGAGTTGAGTCGTAGCCGCAGGAGATTCCGAGTTGAGTCGTAGCCGCAGTAGAATCCGAGTTGAGTCTTAACCGCAGGAGATTCCGAGTTGAGTCGTAGCCGCAGTAGATTCCGAGTTGCGTCGTAGCCGCCGTAGATTCCGAGTTGAGTCGTAGCCGCAGTAGATTTTGAGTTAAGATGTAGCCACAGTAGATTCCGAGTTGAGTCGTAGCCGCAGTAGATTCCGAGTTGAGTCATAGCCGCAGTAGATTCCGAGTTGAGTAGTAGCCGCAGTAGATTCCGAGTTAAGACGTAGCCGCAGTAGATTCCGAGTTGAGTCGTAGCCGCAGTAGATTCCGAGTTGAGTCGTAGCTGCAGTAGATTCCGAGTTGAGTCGTAGCCGCAGTAGATTCCGAGTTGAGTCGTAGCCGCAGTAGAATCCGAGTTAAGACGTAGCCCCAGTAGATTCCGAGTTAAGATGTAGCCACAGTAGATTCCGAGTTGAGTCGTAGCCGCAGGAGATTCCGAGTTGAGTCGTAGCCGCAGTAGATTCCGAGTTGAGTCGTAGCCGCTGTAGTTGCTGAGTTGAGTCGTAGCCGCAGCAGATTCCGAGTTGAGTCGTAGCCGCAGTAGATTCCGAGTTGAGTCGTAGCCGCAGTAGATTCCGAGCTGAGTCGTAGCCGCAGTAGACTACGAGTTGAGTCGTAGCCGCAGGAGATTCCGAGTTGAGTCGTAGCCGCAGTAGATTTTGAGTTGAGTCGTAGCCGCAGTAGATTCTGAGTTGAGTCGTAGCCGCAGTAGTTGCTGAGTTGAGTCGTAGCCGCAGTAGATTCCGAGTTGAGTCGTAGCCGCAGGAGATTCCGAGTTGAGTCGTAGCCGCAGTAGATTCCGAGTTGAGTCGTAGCCGCAGTAGATTCCGAGTTGAGTCGTAGCCGCAGTAGATTCCGAGTTAAGATGTAGCCGCAGTAGATTCCGAGTTGAGTCGTAGCCGCAATAGAATCCGAGTTAAGACGTAGCCGCAGTAGATTCCGAGTTAAGATGTAGCCACAGTAGATTCCGAGTTGAGTCGTAGCCGCAGTAGTTGCTGAGTTGAGTCGCAGCCGCAGTAGAATCCGAGTTAAGATGTAGCCACAGTAGATTCCGAGTTGAGTCGTAGCCGCAGTAGATTCCGAGTTGAGTCGTAGCCGCAGTAGATTCCGAGTTAAGATGTAGCCGCAGTAGATTCCGAGTTGAGTCGTAGCTGCAGTAAATTTTGAGTTGAGTCGTAGCCGCAGTAGTTGCTGAGTTGAGTCGTAGCCGCAGCAGATTCCGAGTTAAGACGTAGCCGCAGTAGATTCCGAGTTGAGTCGTAGCCGCAGTAGATTCCGAGTTGAGTCGTAGCCACAGTAGATTCCGAGTTGAGTCGTAGCCGCAGTAGAATCCGAGTTAAGATGTAGCCACAGTAGATTCCGAGTTGAGTCGTAGCCGCAGTAGTTTCCGAGTCGAGTCGTAGCCGCAGTAGAATCCGAGTTAAGACGTAGCTGCAGGAGATTCCGAGTTGAGTCGTAGCCGCAGTAGATGTTGAGTTAAGATGTAGCCGCAGTAGATTCCGAGTTGAGTCGTAGCCGCAATAGAATCCGAGTTAAGACGTAGCCGCAGTAGATTCCGAGTTAAGATGTAGCCGCAGTAGATTCCGAGTTGAGTCGTAGCCGCAATAGAATCCGAGTTAAGACGTAGCCTCAGTAGATTCCGAGTTAAGATGTAGCCACAGTAGATTCCGAGTTGAGTCGTAGCTGCAGTATTTGCTGAGTTGAGTCGTAGCCGCAGCAGATTCCGAGTTGAGTCGTAGGCGCAGTAGATTCCGAGTTGAGTCGTAGCCGCAGTAGAATCCGAGTTAAGACGTAGCCGCAGTAGATTCCGAGTTAAGATGTCGCCACAGTAGATTTCGAGTTGAGTCGTAGCCGCAGTAAATTTTGAGTTGAGTCGTAGCCGCAGTAGTTGCTGAGTTGAGTCGTAGCCGCAGCAGATTCCGAGTTGAGTCGTAGCCGCAGTAGTTGCTGAGTTGAGTCGTAGCCGCAGGAGATTCCGAGTTAAGACGTAGCCGCAGTAGATTCCGAGTTGAGTCGTAGCCGCAGTAGATTCCGAGTTGAGTCGTAGCCGCAGTAGATTCTGAGTTGAGTCGTAGCCGCAATAGAATCCGAGTTAAGACGTAGCCGCAGTAGATTCCGAGTTAAGATGTAGCCACAGTAGATTCCGAGTTGAGTCGTGGCCGCAGTAGTTGCTGAGTTGAGTCGTAGCCGCAGTAGAATCCGAGTTAAGATGTAGCCACAGTAGATTCCGAGTTGAGTCGTAGCCGCAGTAGATTCCGAGTTGAGTCGTAGCCGCAGTAGAATCCGAGTTAAGACGTAGCCGCAGTAGATTCCGAGTTAAGATGTAGCCGCAGTAGATTCCGAGTTGAGTCGTAGCCGCAATAGAATCCGAGTTAAGACGTAGCCGCAGTAGATTCCGAGTTAAGATGTAGCCACAGTAGATTCCGAGTTGAGTCGTAGCTGCAGTAGTTGCTGGTTGAGTCGTATCCGCAGCAGATTCCGAGTTGAGTCGTAGCCGCAGTAGATTCCGAGTTGAGTCGTAGCAACAGTAGATTCCGAGTTGAGTCGTAGCCGCAGTAGAATCCGAGTTAAGACGTAGCCGCAGTAGATTCCGAGTTAAGATGTAGCCACAGTAGATTCCGAGTTGAGTCGTAGCCGCACTAAATTTTGAGTTGAGTCGTAGCCGCAGTAGTTGCTGAGTTGAGTCGTAGCCGCAGGAGATTCCGAGTTAAGACGTAGCCGCAGTAGATTCCGAGTTGAGTCGTAGCCGCAGTAGATTCTGAGTTGAGTCGTAGCCGCAGTAGTTGCTGAGTTGATTCGTAGCCGCAGTAGATTCCGAGTTGATTCGTAGCCGCAGTAGATTCCGAGTTGAGCCGTAGCCGCAGTAGATTCCGAGTTGAGTCGTAGCCGCAGGAGATTCCGAGTTGAGTCTTAGCCGCAGGAGATTCCGAGTTGAGTCGTAGCCGCAGTAGATTCCGAGTTGCGTCGTAGCCGCCGTAGATTCCGATTTGAGTCGTAGCCGCAGTAGAATCCGAGTTAAGATGTAGCCACAGTAGATTCCGAGTGGTGTCGTAGCCGCAGTAGATTCCGAGTTGAGTCGTAGCCGCAGTAGATTCCGAGTTGAGTCGTAGCCGCAGTAGATTCTGAGTTAAGACGTAGCCGCAGTAGATTCCGAGTTGAGTCGTAGCCGCAGTAGATTCCGAGTTGAGTCGTAGCCGCAGTAGATTCCGAGTTAAGACGTAGCCGCTGTAGATTCCGAGTTGAGTCGTAGCCGCAGGAGATTCTGAGTTGAGTCGTAGCCGCAGTAGATTCCGAGTTGAGTCGTAGCCGCAGTAGATTCCGAGTTGAGTCGTAGCCGCAGGAGAATTCGAGTTGAGTCGTAGCCGCAGTAGATTCCGAGTTGAGTCATAGCCGCAGGAGATTCCGAGTTGAGTCGTAGCCGCAGGAGATTCTGAGTTGAGTCGTAGCCGCAGTAGATTCCGAGTTGAGTCGTAGCTGCAGTATATTCCGAGTTAAGACGAAGCCGCAGTAGATTCCGAGTTAAGACGTAGCCGCAGTAGATTCCGAGTTGAGTCGTAGCCGCAGTAGATTCTGTGTTGAGTCGCAGTCGCAGTAGATTCTGAGTTGAGTCGTAGCCGCAGTAGAATCCGAGTTAAGATGTAGCCACAGTAGATTCCGAGTTGTTACGTAGCCGCAGTATATTCCGAGTTGAGTCGTAGCCGCAGGAGATTCCGAGTTGATTCGTAACCGCAGGAGATTCCGAGTTGAGTCGTAGTTGCAGGAGATTCCGAGTTGAGTCGTAGCCGCAGGAGATTCCGAGTTGAGTCGTAGCCGCAGTAGATGTTGAGTTAAGATGTAGCCGCAGTAGATTCCGAGTTGCGTCGTAGCCGCCGTAGATTCCGAGTTGAGTCGTAGCCGCAGTAGAATCCGAGTTAAGATGTAGCCACAGTAGATTCCGAGTTGACTCGTAGCCGCAGTAGATTCCGAGTTGAGTCGTAGCCGCAGGAGATTCCGAGTTGAGTCGTAGCCGCAGGAGATTCCGAGTTGAGTCGTAGCCGCAGTAGATTCCGAGTTGAGTCGCAGCCACAGTAGATCCCGAGTTGAGTCGTAGCCGCAGTAGATTCCGAGTTGAGTCGTAGCCGCAGTATATTCCGAGTTGAGTCGTAGCCGCAGGAGATTCCGAGTTGAGTCGTAGCCGCAGTAGATTCCGAGTTGAGTCGTAGCCGCAGTAGAATCCGAGTTGAGTCTTAACCGCAGGAGATTCCCAGTTGAGTCGTAGCCGCAGTAGAATCCGAGTTAAGACGTAGCCGCAGTAGATTCCGAGTTAAGATGTCGCCACAGTAGATTTCGAGTTGAGTCGTAGCCGCAGTAAATTTTGAGTTGAGTCGTAGCCGCAGTAGTTGCTGAGTTGAGTCGTAGCCGCAGCAGATTCCGAGTTGAGTCGTAGCCGCAGTAGTTGCTGAGTTGAGTCGTAGCCGCAGGAGATTCCGAGTTAAGACGTAGCCGCAGTAGATTCCGAGTTGAGTCGTAGCCGCAGTAGATTCCGAGTTGAGTCGTAGCCGCAGTAGATTCTGAGTTGAGTCGTAGCCGCAATAGAATCCGAGTTAAGACGTAGCCGCAGTAGATTCCGAGTTAAGATGTAGCCACAGTAGATTCCGAGTTGAGTCGTAGCCGCAGTAGTTGCTGAGTTGAGTCGTAGCCGCAGTAGAATCCGAGTTAAGATGTAGCCACAGTAGATTCCGAGTTGAGTCGTAGCCGCAGTAGATTCCGAGTTGAGTCGTAGCCGCAGTAGAATCCGAGTTAAGACGTAGCCGCAGTAGATTCCGAGTTAAGATGTAGCCGCAGTAGATTCCGAGTTGAGTCGTAGCCGCAATAGAATCCGAGTTAAGACGTAGCCGCAGTAGATTCCGAGTTAAGATGTAGCCACAGTAGATTCCGAGTTGAGTCGTAGCTGCAGTAGTTGCTGGTTGAGTCGTATCCGCAGCAGATTCCGAGTTGAGTCGTAGCCGCAGTAGATTCCGAGTTGAGTCGTAGCAACAGTAGATTCCGAGTTGAGTCGTAGCCGCAGTAGAATCCGAGTTAAGACGTAGCCGCAGTAGATTCCGAGTTAAGATGTAGCCACAGTAGATTCCGAGTTGAGTCGTAGCCGCACTAAATTTTGAGTTGAGTCGTAGCCGCAGTAGTTGCTGAGTTGAGTCGTAGCCGCAGGAGATTCCGAGTTAAGACGTAGCCGCAGTAGATTCCGAGTTGAGTCGTAGCCGCAGTAGATTCTGAGTTGAGTCGTAGCCGCAGTAGTTGCTGAGTTGATTCGTAGCCGCAGTAGATTCCGAGTTGATTCGTAGCCGCAGTAGATTCCGAGTTGAGCCGTAGCCGCAGTAGATTCCGAGTTGAGTCGTAGCCGCAGGAGATTCCGAGTTGAGTCTTAGCCGCAGGAGATTCCGAGTTGAGTCGTAGCCGCAGTAGATTCCGAGTTGCGTCGTAGCCGCCGTAGATTCCGATTTGATTCGTAGCCGCAGTAGAATCCGAGTTAAGATGTAGCCACAGTAGATTCCGAGTGGTGTCGTAGCCGCAGTAGATTCCGAGTTGAGTCGTAGCCGCAGTAGATTCCGAGTTGAGTCGTAGCCGCAGTAGATTCTGAGTTAAGACGTAGCCGCAGTAGATTCCGAGTTGAGTCGTAGCCGCAGTAGATTCCGAGTTGAGTCGTAGCCGCAGTAGATACCGAGTTAAGACGTAGCCGCTGTAGATTCCGAGTTGAGTCGTAGCCGCAGGAGATTCTGAGTTGAGTCGTAGCCGCAGTAGATTCCGAGTTGAGTCGTAGCCGCAGTAGATTCCGAGTTGAGTCGTAGCCGCAGGAGAATTCGAGTTGAGTCGTAGCCGCAGTAGATTCCGAGTTGAGTCGTAGCCGCAGGAGATTCCGAGTTGAGTCGTAGCCGCAGGAGATTCTGAGTTGAGTCGTAGCCGCAGTAGATTCCGAGTTGAGTCGTAGCTGCAGTATATTCCGAGTTAAGACGAAGCCGCAGTAGATTCCGAGTTAAGACGTAGCCGCAGTAGATTCCGAGTTGAGTCGTAGCCGCAGTAGATTCTGTGTTGAGTCGCAGTCGCAGTAGATTCTGAGTTGAGTCGTAGCCGCAGTAGAATCCGAGTTAAGATGTAGCCACAGTAGATTCCGAGTTGTTACGTAGCCGCAGTATATTCCGAGTTGAGTCGTAGCCGCAGGAGATTCCGAGTTGATTCGTAACCGCAGGAGATTCCGAGTTGAGTCGTAGTTGCAGGAGATTCCGAGTTGAGTCGTAGCCGCAGGAGATTCCGAGTTGAGTCGTAGCCGCAGTAGATGTTGAGTTAAGATGTAGCCGCAGTAGATTCCGAGTTGCGTCGTAGCCGCCGTAGATTCCGAGTTGAGTCGTAGCCGCAGTAGAATCCGAGTTAAGATGTAGCCACAGTAGATTCCGAGTTGAGTCGTAGCCGCAGTAGATTCCGAGTTGTTACGTAGCCGCAGTATATTCCGAGTTGAGTCGTAGCCGCAGGAGATTCCGAGTTGAGTCGTAGCCGCAGTAGATTCCGAGTTGAGTCGCAGCCGCAGTAGATCCCGAGTTGAGTCGTAGCCGCAGTAGATTCCGAGTTGAGTCGTAGCCGCAGTATATTCCGAGTTGAGTCGTAGCCGCAGGAGATTCCGAGTTGAGTCGTAGCCGCAGTAGATTCCGAGTTGAGTCGTAGCCGCAGTAGAATCCGAGTTGAGTCTTAACCGCAGGAGATTCCCAGTTGAGTCGTAGCCGGAGTAGATTCCGAGTTGCGTCGTAGCCGCCGTAGATTCCGAGTTGAGTCGTAGCCGCAGTAGATTTTGAGTTAAGATGTAGCCACAGTAGATTCCGAGTTGAGTCGTAGCCACAGTAGATTCCGAGTTGAGTCATAGCCGCAGTAGATTCCGAGTTGAGTCGTAGCCGCAGTAGATTCCGAGTTAAGACGTAGCCGCAGTTGATTCCGAGTTGAGTCGTAGCCGCAGTAGATTCCGAGTGGAGTCGTAGCTGCAGTAGATTCCGAGTTGAGTCGTAGCCGCAGTAGATTCCGAGTTGAGTCGTAGCCGCAGTAGAATCCGAGTTAAGACGTAGCCCCAGTAGATTCCGAGTTAAGATGTAGCCACAGTAGATTCCGAGTTGAGTCGTAGCCGCAGGAGATTCCGAGTTGAGTCGTAGCCGCAGTAGATTCCGAGTTGAGTCGTAGCCGCAGTAGTTGCTGAGTTGAGTCGTAGCCGCAGCGGATTCCGAGTTGAGTCGTAGCCGCAGTAGATTCCGAGTTGAGTCGTAGCCGCAGTAGATTCCGAGTTGAGTCGTAGCCGCAGTAGACTACGAGTTGAGTCGTAGCCGCAGGAGATTCCGAGTTGAGTCGTAGCCGCAGTAGATGTTGAGTTAAGATGTAGCCGCAGTAGATTCTGAGTTGAGTCGTAGCCGCAGTAGTTGCTGAGTTGAGTCGTAGCCGCAGTAGATTCCGAGTTGAGTCGTAGCAGCAGGAGATTCCGAGTTGAGTCGTAGCCGCAGTAGATTCCGAGTTGAGTCGTAGCCGCAGTAGATTCCGAGTTGAGTCGTAGCCGCAGTAGATTACGAGTTAAGATGTAGCCGCAGTAGATTCCGAGTTGAGTCGTAGCCGCAATAGAATCCGAGTTAAGACGTAGCCGCAGTAGATTCCGAGTTAAGATGTAGCCACAGTAGATTCCGAGTTGAGTCGTAGCCGCAGTAGTTGCTGAGTTGAGTCGTAGCCGCAGTAGAATCCGAGTTAAGATGTAGCCACAGTAGATTCCGAGTTGAGTCGTAGCCGCAGTAAATTTTGAGTTGAGTCGTAGCCGCAGTAGTTGCTGAGTTGAGTCGAAGCCGCAGCAGATTCCGAGTTAAGACGTAGCCGCAGTAGATTCCGAGTTGAGTCGTAGCCGCAGTAGATTCCGAGTTGAGTCGTAGCCACAGTAGATTCTGAGTTGAGTCGTAGCCGCAGTAGAATCCGAGTTAAGACGTAGCCGCAGTAGATTCCGAGTTAAGATGTAGCCACAGTAGATTCCGAGTTGAGTCGTAGCCGCAGTAGATTCCGAGTTGAGTCGTAGCCGCAGTAGAATCCGAGTTAAGACGTAGCTGCAGGAGATTCCGAGTTGAGTCGTAGCCGCAGTAGATGTTGAGTTAAGATGTAGCCGCAGTAGATTCCGAGTTGAGTCGTAGCCGCAATAGAATCCGAGTTAAGACGTAGGCGCATTAGATTCCGAGTTAAGATGTAGCCGCAGTAGATTCCGAGTTGAGTCGTAGCCGCAGTAGATTCCGAGTTGAGTCGTAGCTGCAGGAGATTCCGAGTTCAGTCGTAGCCGCAGAAGATTCTGAGTTGAGTCGTAGCCGCAGTAGATTACGAGTTGAGTCGTAGCTGCAGTATATTCCGAGTTAAGACGAAGCCGCAGTAGATTCCGAGTTAAGACGTAGCCGCAGTAGATTCCGAGTTGAGTCGTAGCCGCAGTAGATTCCGTGTTGAGTCGCAGCCGCAGTAGATTTTGAGTTGAGTCGTAGCCGCAGTAGAATCCGAGTTAAGATGTAGCCGCAGTAGATTCCGAGTTGTTACGTAGCCGCAGTATATTCCGAGTTGAGTCGTAGCCGCAGGAGATTCCGAGTTGATTCGTAACCGCAGGAGATTCCGAGTTGAGTCGTAGTTGCAGGAGATTCCGAGTTGAGTCGTAGCCGCAGGAGATTCCGAGTTGAGTCTTAGCCGCAGGAGATTCCGAGTTGAGTCGTAGCCGCAGTAGATTCCGAGTTGCGTCGTAGCCGCCGTAGATTCCGACTTGAGTCGTAGCCGCAGTAGAATCCGAGTTAAGATGTAGCCACAGTAGATTCCGAGTTGAGTCGTAGCCGCAGTAGATTCCGAGTTGAGTCGTAGCCGCCGTAGATTCCGAGTTGAGTCGTAGCCGCAGTAGAATCCGAGTTAAGATGTAGCCACAGTAGATTCCGAGTTGAGTCGTAGCTGCAGTAGTTGCTGAGTTGAGTCGTAGCCGCAGGAGATTCTGAGTTGAGTCGTAGCCGCAGTAGATTCCGAGTTGAGTCGTAGCCGCAGGAGATTCCGAGTTGAGTCGTAGCCGCAGGAGATTCCGAGTTGAGTCGTAGCCGCAGGAGATTCCGAGTTGAGTCGTAGCCGCTGGAGAATACGAGTTGAGTCGTAGCCGCAGTAGATTCTGAGTTGAGTCGTAGCCGCAGTAGATTCCGAGTTGAGTCGTAGCTGCAGTATATTCCGAGTTAAGACGAAGCCGCAGTAGATTCCGAGTTAAGACGTAGCCGCAGTAGATTCCGAGTTGAGTCGTAGCCGCAGTAGATTCCGTGTTGAGTCGCAGCCGCAGTAGATTCTGAGTTGAGTCGTAGCCGCAGTAGAATCCGAGTTAAGATGTAGCCACAGTAGATTCCGAGTTGTTACGTAGCCGCAGTATATTCCGAGTTGAGTCGTAGCCGCAGGAGATTCCGAGTTGATTCGTAACCGCAGGAGATGCCGAGTTGAGTCGTAGCTGCAGGAGATTCCGAGTTGAGTCGTAGCCGCAGGAGATTCCGAGTTGAGTCTTAGCCGCAGGAGATTCTGAGTTGAGTCGTAGCCGCAGTAGATTCCGAGTTGCGTCGTAGCCGCCGTAGATTCCGAGTTGAGTCGTAGCCGCAGTAGAATCCGAGTTAAGACGTAGCCGCAGTAGATTCCGAGTTAAGATGTAGCCGCAGTAGATTCCGAGTTGAGTCGTAGCCGCAATAGAATCCGAGTTAAGACGTAGCCGCAGTAGATTCCGAGTTAAGATGTAGCCACAGTAGATTCCGAGTTGAGTCGTAGCTGCAGTAGTTGCTAGTTGAGTCGTAGCCGCAGCAGATTCCGAGTTGAGTCGTAGCCGCAGTAGATTCCGAGTTGAGTCGTAGCAACAGTAGATTCCGAGTTGAGTCGTAGCCGCAGTAGAATCCGAGTTAAGACGTAGCCGCAGTAGATTCCGAGTTAAGATGTAGCCACAGTAGATTCCGAGTTGAGTCGTAGCCGCACTAAATTTTGAGTTGAGTCGTAGCCGCAGTAGTTGCTGAGTTGAGTCGTAGCCGCAGGAGATTCCGAGTTAAGACGTAGCCGCAGTAGATTCCGAGTTGAGTCGTAGCCGCAGTAGATTCTGAGTTGAGTCGTAGCCGCAGTAGTTGCTGAGTTGATTCGTAGCCGCAGTAGATTCCGAGTTGAGTCGTAGCCGCAGTAGATTCCGAGTTGAGCCGTAGCCGCAGTAGATTCCGAGTTGAGTCGTAGCCGCAGGAGATTCCGACTTGAGTCTTAGCCGCAGGAGATTCCGAGTTGAGTCGTAGCCGCAGTAGATTCCGAGTTGCGTCGTAGCCGCCGTAGATTCTGATTTGAGTCGTAGCCGCAGTAGAATCCGAGTTAAGATGTAGCCACAGTAGATTCCGAGTGGTGTCGTAGCCGCAGTAGATTCCGAGTTGAGTCGTAGCCGCAGTAGTTTCCGAGTTGAGTCGTAGCTGCAGTAGATTCTGAGTTAAGACGTAGCCGCAGTAGATTCCGAGTTGAGTCGTAGCCGCAGTAGATTCCGAGTTGAGTCGTAGTCGCAGTAGATTCCGAGTTAAGACGTAGCCGCAGTAGATTCCGAGTTGAGTCGTAGCCGCAGGAGATTCTGAGTTGAGTCGTAGCCGCAGTAGATTCCGAGTTGAGTCGTAGCCGCAGTAGATTCCGAGTTGAGTCGTAGCCGCAGGAGATTCCGAGTTGAGTCGTAGCCGCAGTAGATTCCGAGTTGAGTCGTAGCCGCAGGAGATTCCGAGTTGAGTCGTAGCCGCAGGAGATTCTGAGTTGAGTCGTAGCCGCAGTAGATTCCGAGTTGAGTCGTAGCTGCAGTATATTCCGAGTTAAGACGAAGCCGCAGTAGATTCCGAGTTAAGACGTAGCCGCAGTAGATTCCGAGTTGAGTCGTAGCCGCAGTAGATTCTGTGTTGAGTCGCAGTCGCAGTAGATTCTGAGTTGAGTCGTAGCCGCAGTAGAATCCGAGTTAAGATGTAGCCACAGTAGATTCCGAGTTGTTACGTAGCCGCAGTATATTCCGAGTTGAGTCGTAGCCGCAGGAGATTCCGAGTTGATTCGTAACCGCAGGAGATTCCGAGTTGAGTCGTAGTTGCAGGAGATTCCGAGTTGAGTCGTAGCCGCAGGAGATTCCGAGTTGAGTCTTAGCCGCAGGAGATTCCGAGTTTAGTCGTAGCCGCAGTAGATTCCGAGTTGCGTCGTAGCCGCCGTAGATTCCGAGTTGAGTCGTAGCCGCAGTAGAATCCGAGTTAAGATGTAGCCACAGTAGATTCCGAGTTGAGTCGTAGCCACAGTAGATTCCGAGTTGAGTCGTAGCCGCAGGAGATTCCGAGTTGAGTCGTAGCCGCAGGAGATTCCGAGTTGAGTCGTAGCCGCAGTAGATTCCGAGTTGAGTCGCAGCCGCAGTAGATTCCGAGTTGAGTCGTAGCCGCAGTAGATTCCGAGTTGAGTCGTAGCCGCAGTAGATTCTGAGTTGAGTCGTAGCCGCAGTAGAATCCGAGTTAAGACGTAGCCGCAGTAGATTCCGAGTTAAGATGTAGCCACAGTAGATTCCGAGTTGAGTCGTAGCCGCAGTAGATTCCGAGTTGAGTCGTAGCCGCAGTAGAATCCGAGTTAAGACGTAGCTGCAGGAGATTCCGAGTTGAGTCGTAGCCGCAGTAGATGTTGAGTTAAGATGTAGCCGCAGTAGATTCCGAGTTGAGTCGTAGCCGCAATAGAATCCGAGTTAAGACGTAGGCGCATTAGATTCCGAGTTAAAATGTAGCCGCAGTAGATTCCGAGTTGAGTCGTAGCCGCAGTAGTTTCCGAGTTGAGTCGTAGCTGCAGGAGATTCCGAGTTGAGTCGTAGCCGCAGAAGATTCTGAGTTGAGTCGTAGCCGCAGTAGATTACGAGTTGAGTCGTAGCTGCAGTATATTCCGAGTTAAGACGAAGCCGCAGTAGATTCCGAGTTAAGACGTAGCCGCAGTAGATTCCGAGTTGAGTCGTAGCCGCAGTAGATTCCGTGTTGAGTCGCAGCCGCAGTAGATTTTGAGTTGAGTCGTAGCCGCAGTAGAATCCGAGTTAAGATGTAGCCGCTGTAGATTCCGAGTTGTTACGTAGCCGCAGTATATTCCGAGTTGAGTCGTAGCCGCAGGAGATTCCGAGTTGATTCGTAACCGCAGGAGATTCCGAGTTGAGTCGTAGTTGCAGGAGATTCCGAGTTGAGTCGTAGCCGCAGGAGATTCCGAGTTGAGTCTTAGCCGCAGGAGATTCCGAGTTGAGTCGTAGCCGCAGTAGATTCCGAGTTGCGTCGTAGCCGCCGTAGATTCCGACTTGAGTCGTAGCCGCAGTAGAATCCGAGTTAAGATGTAGCCACAGTAGATTCCGAGTTGAGTCGTAGCCGCAGTAGATTCCGAGTTGAGTCGTAGCCGCCGTAGATTCCGAGTTGAGTCGTAGCCGCAGTAGAATCCGAGTTAAGATGTAGCCACAGTAGATTCCGAGTTGAGTCGTAGCTGCAGTAGTTGCTGAGTTGAGTCGTAGCCGCAGGAGATTCTGAGTTGAGTCGTAGCCGCAGTAGATTCCGAGTTGAGTCGTAGCCGCAGGAGATTCCGAGTTGAGTCGTAGCCGCAGGAGATTCCGAGTTGAGTCGTAGCGGCAGGAGATTCCGAGTTGAGTCGTAGCCGCTGGAGAATACGAGTTGAGTCGTAGCCGCAGTAGATTCTGAGTTGAGTCGTAGCCGCAGTAGATTCCGAGTTGAGTCGTAGCTGCAGCATATTCCGAGTTAAGACGAAGCCGCAGTAGATTCCGAGTTAAGACGTAGCCGCAGTAGATTCCGAGTTGAGTCGTAGCCGCAGTAGATTCCGTGTTGAGTCGCAGCCGCAGTAGATTCTGAGTTGAGTCGTAGCCGCAGTAGAATCCGAGTTAAGATGTAGCCACAGTAGATTCCGAGTTGTTACGTAGCCGCAGTATATTCCGAGTTGAGTCGTAGCCGCAGGAGATTCCGAGTTGATTCGTAACCGCAGGAGATGCCGAGTTGAGTCGTAGCTGCAGGAGATTCCGAGTTGAGTCGTAGCCGCAGGAGATTCCGAGTTGAGTCTTAGCCGCAGGAGATTCTGAGTTGAGTCGTAGCCGCAGTAGATTCCGAGTTGCGTCGTAGCCGCCGTAGATTCCGAGTTGAGTCGTAGCCGCAGTAGAATCCGAGTTAAGACGTAGCCGCAGTAGATTCCGAGTTAAGATGTAGCCGCAGTAGATTCCGAGTTGAGTCGTAGCCGCAATAGAATCCGAGTTAAGACGTAGCCGCAGTAGATTCCGAGTTAAGATGTAGCCACAGTAGATTCCGAGTTGAGTCGTAGCTGCAGTAGTTGCTAGTTGAGTCGTAGCCGCAGCAGATTCCGAGTTGAGTCGTAGCCGCAGTAGATTCCGAGTTGAGTCGTAGCAACAGTAGATTCCGAGTTGAGTCGTAGCCGCAGTAGAATCCGAGTTAAGACGTAGCCGCAGTAGATTCCGAGTTAAGATGTAGCCACAGTAGATTCCGAGTTCAGTCGTAGCCGCACTAAATTTTGAGTTGAGTCGTAGCCGCAGTAGTTGCTGAGTTGAGTCGTAGCCGCAGGAGATTCCGAGTTAAGACGTAGCCGCAGTAGATTTTGAGTTGAGTCGTAGCCGCAGTAGATTCTGAGTTGAGTCGTAGCCGCAGTAGTTGCTGAGTTGATTCGTAGCCGCAGTAGATTCCGAGTTGAGTCGTAGCCGCAGTAGATTCCGAGTTGAGCCGTAGCCGCAGTAGATTCCGAGTTGAGTCGTAGCCGCAGGAGACTCCGACTTGAGTCTTAGCCGCAGGAGATTCCGAGTTGAGTCGTAGCCGCAGTAGATTCCGAGTTGCGTCGTAGCCGCCGTAGATTCTGATTTGAGTCGTAGCCGCAGTAGAATCCGAGTTAAGATGTAGCCACAGTAGATTCCGAGTGGTGTCGTAGCCGCAGTAGATTCCGAGTTGAGTCGTAGCCGCAGTAGTTTCCGAGTTGAGTCGTAGCCGCAGTAGATTCTGAGTTAAGACGTAGCCGCAGTAGATTCCGAGTTGAGTCGTAGCCGCAGTAGATTCCGAGTTGAGTCGTAGTCGCAGTAGATTCCGATTTAAGACGTAGCCGCAGTAGATTCCGAGTTGAGTCGTAGCCGCAGGAGATTCTGAGTTGAGTCGTAGCCGCAGTAGATTCCGAGTTGAGTCGTAGCCGCAGTAGATTCCGAGTTGAGTCGTAGCCGCAGGAGATTCCGAGTTGAGTCGTAGCCGCAGTAGATTCCGAGTTGAGTCGTAGCCGCAGGAGATTCCGAGTTGAGTCGTAGCCGCAGGAGATTCTGAGTTGAGTCGTAGCCGCAGTAGATTCCGAGTTGAGTCGTAGCTGCAGTATATTCCGAGTTAAGACGAAGCCGCAGTAGATTCCGAGTTAAGACGTAGCCGCAGTAGATTCCGAGTTGAGTCGTAGCCGCAGTAGATTCTGTGTTGAGTCGCAGTCGCAGTAGATTCTGAGTTGAGTCGTAGCCGCAGTAGAATCCGAGTTAAGATGTAGCCACAGTAGATTCCGAGTTGTTACGTAGCCGCAGTATATTCCGAGTTGAGTCGTAGCCGCAGGAGATTCCGAGTTGATTCGTAACCGCAGGAGATTCCGAGTTGAGTCGTAGTTGCAGGAGATTCCGAGTTGAGTCGTAGCCGCAGGAGATTCCGAGTTGAGTCTTAGCCGCAGGAGATTCCGAGTTTAGTCGTAGCCGCAGTAGATTCCGAGTTGCGTCGTAGCCGCCGTAGATTCCGAGTTGAGTCGTAGCCGCAGTAGAATCCGAGTTAAGATGTAGCCACAGTAGATTCTGAGTTGAGTCGTAGCCGCAGTAGATTCCGAGTTGAGTCGTAGCCGCAGGAGATTCCGAGTTGAGTCGTAGCCGCAGGAGATTCCGAGTTGAGTCGTAGCCGCAGTAGATTCCGAGTTGAGTCGTAGCCGCAGGAGATTCCGAGTTGAGTCGTAGCCGCAGGAGATTCTGAGTTGAGTCGTAGCCGCAGTAGATTACGAGTTGAGTCGTAGCTGCAGTATATTCCGAGTTAAGACGAAGCCGCAGTAGATTCCGAGTTAAGACGTAGCCGCAGTAGATTCCGAGTTGATTCGTAGCCGCAGTAGATTCCGTGTTGAGTCGCAGCCGCAGTAGATTCTGAGTTGAGTCGTAGCCGCAGTAGAATCCGAGTTAAGATGTAGCCACAGTAGATTCCGAGTTGTTACGTAGCCGCAGTATATTCCGAGTTGAGTCGTAGCCGCAGGAGATTCCGAGTAAAGTCGTAGCCGCAGGAGATTCCGAGTTGAGTCGTAGCCGCAGGAGATTCCGAGTTGAGTCGTAGCCGCAGTAGATTCCGAGTTGAGTCGCAGCCGCAGTAGATTCCGAGTTGAGTCGTAGCCGCAGTAGATTCCGAGTTGAGTCGTAGCCGCAGTATATTCCGAGTTGAGTCGTAGCCGCAGGAGATTCCGAGTTGAGTCGTAGCCGCAGGAGATTCCGAGTTGAGTCGTAGCCGCAGTAGAATCCGAGTTGAGTCTTAACCGCAGGAGATTCCGAGTTGAGTCGTAGCCGCAGTAGATTCCGAGTTGCGTCGTAGCCGCCGTAGATTCCGAGTTGAGTCGTAGCCGCAGTAGATTTTGAGTTAAGATATAGCCACAGTAGATTCCGAGTTGAGTCGTAGCCGCAGTAGATTCCGAGTTGAGTCATAGCCGCAGTAGATTCCGAGTTGAGTCGTAGCCGCAGTAGATTCCGAGTTAAGACGTAGCCGCAGTAGATTCCGAGTTGAGTCGTAGCCGCAGGAGATTCCGAGTTGAGTCGTAGCTGCAGTAGATTCCGAGTTGAGTCGTAGCCGCAGTAGATTCCGAGTTGAGTCGTAGCCGCAGTAGAATCCGAGTTAAGACGTAGCCCCAGTAGATTCCGAGTTAAGATGTAGCCACAGTAGATTCCGAGTTGAGTCGTAGCCGCAGGAGATTCCGAGTTGAGTCGTAGCCGCAGTAGATTCCGAGTTGAGTCGTAGCCGCTGTAGTTGCTGAGTTGAGTCGTAGCCGCAGCAGATTCCGAGTTGAGTCGTAGCCGCAGTAGATTCCGAGTTGAGTCGTAGCCGCAGTAGATTCCGAGTTGAGTCGTAGCCGCAGTAGACTACGAGTTGAGTCGTAGCCGCAGGAGATTCCGAGTTGAGTCGTAGCCGCAGTAGATTTTGAGTTGAGTCGTAGCCGCAGTAGATTCTGAGTTGAGTCGTAGCCGCAGTAGTTGCTGAGTTGAGTCGTAGCCGCAGTAGATTCCGAGTTGAGTCGTAGCCGCAGGAGATTCCGAGTTGAGTCGTAGCCGCAGTAGATTCCGAGTTGAGTCGTAGCCGCAGTAGATTCCGAGTTGAGTCGTAGCCGCAGTAGATTCCGAGTTGAGTCGTAGCCGCAGTAGATTCCGAGTTAAGATGTAGCCGCAGTAGATTCCGAGTTGAGTCGTAGCCGCAATAGAATCCGAGTTAAGACGTAGCCGCAGTAGATTCCGAGTTAAGATGTAGCCACAGTAGATTCCGAGTTGAGTCGTAGCCGCAGTAGTTGCTGAGTTGAGTCGTAGCCGCAGTAGAATCCGAGTTAAGATGTAGCCACAGTAGATTCCGAGTTGAGTCGTAGCCGCAGTAGATTCCGAGTTGAGTCGTAGCCGCAGTAGATTCCGAGTTAAGATGTAGCCGCAGTAGATTCCGAGTTGAGTCGTAGCCGCAGTAAATTTTGAGTTGAGTCGTAGTTGCAGTAGTTGCTGAGTTGAGTCGTAGCCGCAGCAGATTCCGAGTTAAGACGTAGCCGCAGTAGATTCCGAGTTGAGTCGTAGCCGCAGTAGATTCCGAGTTGAGTCGTAGCCACAGTAGATTCCGAGTTGAGTCGTAGCCGCAGTAGAATCCGAGTTAAGACGTAGCCGCAGTAGATTCCGAGTTAAGATGTAGCCACAGTAGATTCCGAGTTGAGTCGTAGCCGCAGTAGATTCCGAGTCGAGTCGTAGCCGCAGTAGAATCCGAGTTAAGACGTAGCTGCAGGAGATTCCGAGTTGAGTCGTAGCCGCAGTAGATGTTGAGTTAAGATGTAGCCGCAGTAGATTCCGAGTTGAGTCGTAGCCGCAATAGAATCCGAGTTAAGACGTAGCCGCAGTAGATTCCGAGTTAAGATGTAGCCGCAGTAGATTCCGAGTTGAGTCGTAGCCGCAATAGAATCCGAGTTAAGACGTAGCCGCAGTAGATTCCGAGTTAAGATGTAGCCACAGTAGATTCCGAGTTGAGTCGTAGCTGCAGTAGTTGCTGAGTTGAGTCGTAGCCGCAGCAGATTCCGAGTTGAGTCGTAGCCGCAGTAGATTCCGAGTTGAGTCGTAGCCACAGTAGATTCCGAGTTGAGTCGTAGCCGCAGTAGAATCCGAGTTAAGACGTAGCCGCAGTAGATTCCGAGTTAAGATGTAGCCACAGTAGATTCCGAGTTGAGTCGTAGCCACAGTAAATTTTGAGTTGAGTCGTAGCCGCAGCAGTTGCTGAGTTGAGTCGTAGCCGCAGCAGATTCCGAGTTGAGTCGTAGCCGCAGTAGTTGCTGAGTTGAGTCGTAGCCGCAGGAGATTCCGAGTTAAGACGTAGCCGCAGTAGATTCCGAGTTGAGTCGTAGCCGCAGTAGATTCCGAGTTGAGTCGTAGCCGCAGTAGATTCTGAGTTGAGTCGTAGCCGCAATAGAATCCGAGTTAAGACGTAGCCGCAGTAGATTCCGAGTTAAGATGTAGCCACAGTAGATTCCGAGTTGAGTCGTAGCCGCAGTAGTTGCTGAGTTGAGTCGTAGCCGCAGTAGAATCCGAGTTAAGATGTAGCCACAGTAGATTCCGAGTTGAGTCGTAGCCGCAGTAGATTCCGAGTTGAGTCGTAGCCGCAGTAGATTCCGAGTTGAGTCGTAGCCGCAGTAGAATCCGAGTAAAGACGTAGCCGCAGTAGATTCCGAGTTAAGATGTAGCCGCAGTAGATTCCGAGTTGAGTCGTAGCCGCAGTAAATTTTGAGTTGAGTCGTAGCCGCAGTAGTTGCTGAGTTGAGTCGTAGCCGCAGCAGATTCCGAGTTAAGACGTAGCCGCAGTAGATTCCGAGTTGAGTCGTAGCCGGAGTAGATTCCGAGTTGAGTCGTAGCCACAGTAGATTCCGAGTTGAGTCGTAGCCGCAGTAGAATCCGAGTTAAGACGTAGCCGCAGTAGATTCCGAGTTAAGATGTAGTCACAGTAGATTCCGAGTTGAGTCGTAGCCGCAGTAGATTCCGAGTTAAGATGTAGCCGCAGTAGATTCCGAGTTGAGTCGTAGCCGCAATAGAATCCGAGTTATGACGTAGCCACAGTAGATTCCGAGTTAAGATGTAGCCACAGTAGATTCCGAGTTGAGTCGTAGCTGCAGTAGTTGCTGAGTTGAGTCGTAGCCGCAGCAGATTCCGAGTTGTCGTAGCCGCAGTAGATTCCGAGTTGAGTCGTAACCACAGTAGATTCCGAGTTGAGTCGTAGCCGCAGTAGAATCCGAGTTAAGACGTAGCCGCAGTAGATTCCGAGTTAAGATGTAGCCACAGTAGATTCCGAGTTGAGTCGTAGCCGCAGTAAATTTTGAGTTGAGTCGTAGCCGCAGTAGTTGCTGAGTTGAGTCGTAGCCGCAGTAGATTCCGAGTTGAGTCGTAGCCGCAGTAGATTCCGAGTTGAGTCGTAGCCGCAGTAGACTACGAGTTGAGAAGTAGCCGCAGGAGATTCCGAGTTGAGTCGTAGCCGCAGTAGATGTTGAGTTAAGATGTAGCCGCAGTAGATTCTGAGTTGAGTCGTAGCCGCAGTAGTTGCTGAGTTGAGTCGTAGCCGCAGTAGATTCCGAGTTGAGTCGTAGCAGCAGGAGATTCCGAGTTGAGTCGTAGCCGCAGTAGATTCCGAGTTGAGTCGTAGCCGCAGTAGATTCCGAGTTGAGTCGTAGCCGCAGTAGATTACGAGTTAAGATGTAGCCGCAGTAGATTCCGAGTTGAGTCGTAGCCGCAATAGAATCCGAGTTAAGACGTAGCCGCAGTAGATTCCGAGTTAAGATGTAGCCACAGTAGATTCCGAGTTGAGTCGTAGCCGCAGTAGTTGCTGAGTTGAGTCGTAGCCGCAGTAGAATCCGAGTTAAGATGTAGCCACAGTAGATTCCGAGTTGAGTCGTAGCCGCAGTAGATTCCGAGTTGAGTCGTAGCCGCAGTAGATTCCGAGTTGAGTCGTAGCCGCAGTAGAATCCGAGTTAAGACGTAGCCGCTGTAGATTCCGAGTTAAGATGTAGCCGCAGTAGATTCCGAGTTGAGTCGTAGCCGCAGTAAATTTTGAGTTGAGTCGTAGCCGCAGTAGTTGCTGAGTTGAGTCGTAGCCGCAGCAGATTCCGAGTTAAGACGTAGCCGCAGTAGATTCCGAGTTGAGTCGTAGCCGCAGTAGATTCCGAGTTGAGTCGTAGCCACAGTAGATTCCGAGTTGAGTCGTAGCCGCAGTAGAATCCGAGTTAAGACGTAGCCGCAGTAGATTCCGAGTTAAGATGTAGCCACAGTAGATTCCGAGTTGAGTCGTAGCCGCAGTAGATTCCGAGTTGAGTCGTAGCCGCAGTAGAATCCGAGTTAAGACGTAGCTGCAGGAGATTCCGAGTTGAGTCGTAGCCGCAGTAGATGTTGAGTTAAGATGTAGCCGCAGTAGATTCCGAGTTGAGTCGTAGCCGCAATAGAATCCGAGTTAAGACGTAGGCGCATTAGATTCCGAGTTAAGATGTAGCCGCAGTAGATTCCGAGTTGAGTCGTAGCCGCAGTAGATTCCGAGTTGAGTCGTAGCCGCAGGAGATTCTGAGTTGAGTCGTAGCCGCAGTAGATTACGAGTTGAGTCGTAGCTGCAGTATATTCCGAGTTAAGACGAAGCCGCAGTAGATTCCGAGTTAAGACGTAGCCGCAGTAGATTCCGAGTTGAGTCGTAGCCGCAGTAGATTCCGTGTTGAGTCGCAGCCGCAGTAGATTCTGAGTTGAGTCGTAGCCGCAGTAGAATCCGAGTTAAGATGTAGCCACAGTAGATTCCGAGTTGTTACGTAGCCGCAGTATATTCCGAGTTGAGTCGTAGCCGCAGGAGATTCCGAGTTGATTCGTAACCGCAGGAGATTCCGAGTTGAGTCGTAGCCGCAGTAGATTCCGAGTTGAGTCGTAGCCGCAGGAGATTCCGAGTTGAGTCGTAGCCGCAGTAGATTCCGAGTTGAGTCGCAGCCGCAGTAGATTCCGAGTTGAGTCGTAGCCGCAGGAGATTCCGAGTTGAGTCGTAGCCGCAGTAGATTCCGAGTTGAGTCGCAGCCGCAGTAGATTCCGAGTTGAGTCGTAGCCGCAGTAGATTCCGAGTTGAGTCGTAGCCGCAGGAGATTCCGAGTTGAGTCGTAGCCACAGTAGATTCCGAGTTGAGTCGTAGCCGCAGGAGATTCCGAGTTGAGTCGTAGCCGCAGTAGAATCCGAGTTGAGTCTTAACCGCAGGACATTCCGAGTTGAGTCGTAGCCGCAGTAGATTCCGAGTTGCGTCGTAGCCGCCGTAGATTCCGAGTTGAGTCGTAGCCGCAGTAGATTTTGAGTTAAGATGTAGCCACAGTAGATTCCGAGTTGAGTCGTAGCCGCAGTAGATTCCGAGTTGAGTCATAGCCGCAGTAGATTCCGAGTTGAGTCGTAGCCGCAGTAGATTCCGAGTTAAGACGTAGCCGCAGTAGATTCCGAGTTGAGTCGTAGCCGCAGTAGATTCCGAGTTGAGTCGTAGCTGCAGTAGATTCCGAGTTGAGTCGTAGCCGCAGTAGATTCCGAGTTGAGTCGTAGCCGCAGTAGAATCCGAGTTAAGACGTAGCCCCAGTAGATTCCGAGTTAAGATGTAGCCACAGTAGATTCCGAGTTGAGTCGTAGCCGCAGGAGATTCCGAGTTGAGTCGTAGCCGCAGTAGATTCCGAGTTGAGTCGTAGCCGCTGTAGTTGCTGAGTTGAGTCGTAGCCGCAGCAGATTCCGAGTTGAGTCGTAGCCGCAGTAGATTCCGAGTTGAGTCGTAGCCGCAGTAGATTCCGAGTTGAGTCGTAGCCGCAGTAGACTACGAGTTGAGTCGTAGCCGCAGGAGATTCCGAGTTGAGTCGTAGCCGCAGTAGATTTTGAGTTGAGTCGTAGCCGCAGTAGATTCTGAGTTGAGTCGTAGCCGCAGTAGTTGCTGAGTTGAGTCGTAGCCGCAGTAGATTCCGAGTTGAGTCGTAGCCGCAGGAGATTCCGAGTTGAGTCGTAGCCGCAGTAGATTCCGAGTTGAGTCGTAGCCGCAGTAGATTCCGAGTTGAGTCGTAGCCGCAGTAGATTCCGAGTTGAGTTGTAGCCGCAGTAGATTCCGAGTTAAGATGTAGCCGCAGTAGATTCCGAGTTGAGTCGTAGCCGCAATAGAATCCGAGTTAAGACGTAGCTGCAGTAGATTCCGAGTTAAGATGTAGCCACAGTAGATTCCGAGTTGAGTCGTAGCCGCAGTAGTTGCTGAGTTGAGTCGTAGCCGCAGTAGAATCCGAGTTAAGATGTAGCCACAGTAGATTCCGAGTTGAGTCGTAGCCGCAGTAGATTCCGAGTTGAGTCGTAGCCGCAGTAGATTCCGAGTTAAGATGTAGCCGCAGTAGATTCCGAGTTGAGTCGTAGCCGCAGTAAATTTTGAGTTGAGTCGTAGCCGCAGTAGTTGCTGAGTTGAGTCGTAGCCGCAGCAGATTCCGAGTTAAGACGTAGCCGCAGTAGATTCCGAGTTGAGTCGTAGCCGCAGTAGATTCCGAGTTGAGTCGTAGCCACAGTAGATTCCGAGTTGAGTCGTAGCCGCAGTAGAATCCGAGTTAAGACGTAGCCGCAGTAGATTCCGAGTTAAGATGTAGCCACAGTAGATTCCGAGTTGAGTCGTAGCCGCAGTAGATTCCGAGTCGAGTCGTAGCCGCAGTAGAATCCGAGTTAAGACGTAGCTGCAGGAGATTCCGAGTTGAGTCGTAGCCGCAGTAGATGTTGAGTTAAGATGTAGCCGCAGTAGATTCCGAGTCGAGTCGTAGCCGCAGTAGAATCCGAGTTAAGACGTAGCTGCAGGAGATTCCGAGTTGAGTCGTAGCCGCAGCAGTTGCTGAGTTGAGTCGTAGCCGCAGCAGATTCCGAGTTGAGTCGTAGCCGCAGTAGTTGCTGAGTTGAGTCGTATCCGCAGGAGATTCCGAGTTAAGACGTAGCCGCAGTAGATTCCGAGTTGAGTCGTAGCCGCAGTAGATTCCGAGTTGAGTCGTAGCCGCAGTAGATTCTGAGTTGAGTCGTAGCCGCAATAGAATCCGAGTTAAGACGTAGCCGCAGTAGATTCCGAGTTAAGATGTAGCCACAGTTGATTCCGAGTTGAGTCGTAGCCGCAGTAGTTGCTGAGTTGAGTCGTAGCCGCAGTAGAATCCGAGTTAAGATGTAGCCACAGTAGATTCCGAGTTGAGTCGTAGCCGCAGTAGATTCCGAGTTGAGTCGTAGCCGCAGTAGATTCCGAGTTGAGTCGTAGCCGCAGTAGAATCCGAGTTAAGACGTAGCCGCAGTAGATTCCGAGTTAAGATGTAGCCGCAGTAGATTCCGAGTTGAGTCGTAGCCGCAGTAAATTTTGAGTTGAGTCGTAGCCGCAGTAGTTGCTGAGTTGAGTCGTAGCCGCAGCAGATTCCGAGTTAAGACGTAGCCGCAGTAGATTCCGAGTTGAGTCGTAGCCGGAGTAGATTCCGAGTTGAGTCGTAGCCACAGTAGATTCCGAGTTGAGTCGTAGCCGCAGTAGAATCCGAGTTAAGACGTAGCCGCAGTAGATTCCGAGTTAAGATGTAGTCACAGTAGATTCCGAGTTGAGTCGTAGCCGCAGTAGATTCCGAGTTAAGATGTAGCCGCAGTAGATTCCGAGTTGAGTCGTAGCCGCAATAGAATCCGAGTTATGACGTAGCCGCAGTAGATTCCGAGTTAAGATGTAGCCACAGTAGATTCCGAGTTGAGTCGTAGCTGCAGTAGTTGCTGAGTTGAGTCGTAGCCGCAGCAGATTCCGAGTTGAGTCGTAGCCGCAGTAGATTCCGAGTTGAGTCGTAACCACAGTAGATTCCGAGTTGAGTCGTAGCCGCAGTAGAATCCGAGTTAAGACGTAGCCGCAGTAGATTCCGAGTTAAGATGTAGCCACAGTAGATTCCGAGTTGAGTCGTAGCCGCAGTAAATTTTGAGTTGAGTCGTAGCCGCAGTAGTTGCTGAGTTGAGTCGTAGCCGCAGCAGATTCCGAGTTGAGTCGTAGCCGCAGTAGTTGCTGAGTTGAGTCGTAGCCGCAGGAGATTCCGAGTTAAGACGTAGCCGCAGTAGATTCCGAGTTGAGTCGTAGCCGCAGTAGTTGCTGAGTTGATTCGTAGCCGCAGTAGATTCCGAGTTGAGTCGTAGCCGCATTAGATTCCGAGTTGAGCCGTAGCCGCAGTAGATTCCGAGTTGAGTCGTAGCCGCAGGAGATTCCGACTTGAGTCTTAGCCGCAGGAGATTCCGAGTTGAGTCGTAGCCACAGTAGATTCCGAGTTGCGTCGTAGCCGCCGTAGATTCCGATTTGAGTCGTAGCCGCAGTAGAATCCGAGTTAAGATGTAGCCACAGTAGATTCCGAGTGGTGTCGTAGCCGCAGTAGATTCCGAGTTGAGTCGTAGCCGCAGTAGATTCCGAGTTGAGTCGTAGCCGCAGTAGATTCTGAGTTAAGACGTAGCCGCAGTAGATTCCGAGTTGAGTCGTAGCCGCAGTAGATTCCGAGTTGAGTCGTAGCCGCAGTAGATTCCGAGTTAAGACGTAGCCGCAGTAGATTCCGAGTTGAGTCGTAGCCGCAGGAGATTCTGAGTTGAGTCGTAGCCGCAGTAGAATCCGAGTTAAGATGTAGCCACAGTAGATTCCGAGTTGAGTCGTAGCCGCAGTAGATTCCGAGTTGAGTCGTAGCCGCAGGAGATTCCGAGTTGAGTCGTAGCCGCAGTAGATTCCGAGTTGAGTCGAAGCCGCAGGAGATTCCGAGTTGAGTCGTAGCCGCAGTAGATTCCGAGTTGAGTCGTAGCCGCAGTAGACTACGAGTTGAGTCGTAGCCGCAGGAGATTCCGAGTTGAGTCGTAGCCGCAGTAGATGTTGAGTTAAGATGTAGCCGCAGTAGATTCTGAGTTGAGTCGTAGCCGCAGTAGTTGCTGAGTTGAGTCGTAGCCGCAGTAGATTCCGAGTTGAGTCGTAGCAGCAGGAGATTCCGAGTTGAGTCGTAGCCGCAGTAGATTCCGAGTTGAGTCGTAGCCGCAGTAGATTCCGAGTTGAGTCGTAGCCGCAGTAGATTACGAGTTAAGATGTAGCCGCAGTAGATTCCGAGTTGAGTCGTAGCCGCAATAGAATCCGAGTTAAGACGTAGCCGCAGTAGATTCCGAGTTAAGATGTAGCCACAGTAGATTCCGAGTTGAGTCGTAGCCGCAGTAGTTGCTGAGTTGAGTCGTAGCCGCAGTAGAATCCGAGTTAAGATGTAGCCACAGTAGATTCCGAGTTGAGTCGTAGCCGCAGTAGATTCCGAGTTGAGTCGTAGCCGCAGTAGATTCCGAGTTAAGATGTAGCCGCAGTAGAATCCGAGTTAAGACGTAGCCGCTGTAGATTCCGAGTTAAGATGTAGCCGCAGTAGATTCCGAGTTGAGTCGTAGCCGCAGGAGATTCCGAGTTGAGTCGTAGCCGCAGTAGTTGCTGAGTTGAGTCGTAGCCGCAGCAGATTCCGAGTTAAGACGTAGCCGCAGTAGATTCCGAGTTGAGTCGTAGCCGCAGTAGATTCCGAGTTGAGTCGTAGCCACAGTAGATTCCGAGTTGAGTCGTAGCCGCAGTAGAATCCGAGTTAAGACGTAGCCGCAGTAGATTCCGAGTTAAGATGTAGCCACAGTAGATTCCGAGTTGAGTCGTAGCCGCAGTAGATTCCGAGTTGAGTCGTAGCCGCAGTAGAATCCGAGTTAAGACGTAGCTGCAGGAGATTCCGAGTTGAGTCGTAGCCGCAGTAGATGTTGAGTTAAGATGTAGCCGCAGTAGATTCCGAGTTGAGTCGTAGCCGCAATAGAATCCGAGGTAAGACGTAGGCGCATTAGATTCCGAGTTAAGATGTAGCCGCAGTAGATTCCGAGTTGAGTCGTAGCCGCAGTAGATTCCGAGTTGAGTCGTAGCCGCAGGAGATTCTGAGTTGAGTCGTAGCCGCAGTAGATTACGAGTTGAGTCGTAGCTGCAGTATATTCCGAGTTAAGACGAAGCCGCAGTAGATTCCGAGTTAAGACGTAGCCGCAGTAGATTCCGAGTTGAGTCGTAGCCGCAGTAGATTCCGTGTTGAGTCGCAGCCGCAGTAGATTCTGAGTTGAGTCGTAGCCGCAGTAGAATCCGAGTTAAGATGTAGCCACAGTAGATTCCGAGTTGTTACGTAGCCGCAGTATATTCCGAGTTGAGTCGTAGCCGCAGGAGATTCCGAGTTGATTCGTAACCGCAGGAGATTCCGAGTTGAGTCGTAGCCGCAGTAGATTCCGAGTTGAGTCGTAGCCGCAGGAGATTCCGAGTTGAGTCGTAGCCGCAGTAGATTCCGAGTTGAGTCGCAGCCGCAGTAGATTCCGAGTTGAGTCGTAGCCGCAGGAGATTCCGAGTTGAGTCGTAGCCGCAGTAGATTCCGAGTTGAGTCGCAGCCGCAGTAGATTCCGAGTTGAGTCGTAGCCGCAGTAGATTCCGAGTTGAGTCGTAGCCGCAGTATATTCCGAGTTGAGTCGTAGCCGCAGGAGATTCCGAGTTGAGTCGTAGCCGCAGGAGATTCCGAGTTGAGTCGTAGCCGCAGTAGAATCCGAGTTGAGTCTTAACCGCAGGAGATTCCGAGTTGAGTCGTAGCCGCAGTAGATTCCGAGTTGCGTCGTAGCCGCCGTAGATTCCGAGTTGAGTCGTAGCCGCAGTAGATTTTGAGTTAAGATGTAGCCACAGTAGATTCCGAGTTGAGTCGTAGCCGCAGTAGATTCCGAGTTGAGTCATAGCCGCAGTAGATTCCGAGTTGAGTCGTAGCCGCAGTAGATTCCGAGTTAAGACGTAGCCGCAGTAGATTCCGAGTTGAGTCGTAGCCGCAGTAGATTCCGAGTTGAGTCGTAGCTGCAGTAGATTCCGAGTTGAGTCGTTGCCGCAGTAGATTCCGAGTTGAGTCGTAGCCGCAGTAGAATCCGAGTTAAGACGTAGCCCCAGTAGATTCCGAGTTAAGATGTAGCCACAGTAGATTCCGAGTTGAGTCGTAGCCGCAGGAGATTCCGAGTTGAGTCGTAGCCGCAGTAGATTCCGAGTTGAGTCGTAGCCGCTGTAGTTGCTGAGTTGAGTCGTAGTCGCAGCAGATTCCGAGTTGAGTCGTAGCCGCAGTAGATTCCGAGTTGAGTCGTAGCCGCAGTAGATTCCGAGTTGAGTCGTAGCCGCAGTAGACTACGAGTTGAGTCGTAGCCGCAGGAGATTCCGAGTTGAGTCGTAGCCGCAGTAGATTTTGAGTTGAGTCGTAGCCGCAGTAGATTCTGAGTTGAGTCGTAGCCGCAGTAGTTGCTGAGTTGAGTCGTAGCCGCAGTAGATTCCGAGTTGAGTCGTAGCCGCAGGAGATTCCGAGTTGAGTCGTAGCCGCAGTAGATTCCGAGTTGAGTCGTAGCCGCAGTAGATTCCGAGTTGAGTCGTAGCCGCAGGAGATTCCGAGTTGAGTCATAGCCGCAGTAGATTCCGAGTTGAGTCGTAGCCGCAGTAGATTCCGAGTTAAGACGTAGCCGCAGTAGATTCCGAGTTGAGTCGTAGCCGCAGTAGATTCCGAGTTGAGTCGTAGCTGCAGTAGATTCCGAGTTGAGTCGTTGCCGCAGTAGATTCCGAGTTGAGTCGTAGCCGCAGTAGAATCCGAGTTAAGACGTAGCCCCAGTAGATTCCGAGTTAAGATGTAGCCACAGTAGATTCCGAGTTGAGTCGTAGCCGCAGGAGATTCCGAGTTGAGTCGTAGCCGCAGTAGATTCCGAGTTGAGTCGTAGCCGCTGTAGTTGCTGAGTTGAGTCGTAGCCGCAGCAGATTCCGAGTTGAGTCGTAGCCGCAGTAGATTCCGAGTTGAGTCGTAGCCGCAGTAGATTCCGAGTTGAGTCGTAGCCGCAGTAGACTACGAGTTGAGTCGTAGCCGCAGGAGATTCCGAGTTGAGTCGTAGCCGCAGTAGATTTTGAGTTGAGTCGTAGCCGCAGTAGTTGCTGAGTTGAGTCGTAGCCGCAGTAGTTGCTGAGTTGAGTCGTAGCCGCAGTAGATTCCGAGTTGAGTCGTAGCCGCAGGAGATTCCGAGTTGAGTCGTAGCCGCAGTAGATTCCGAGTTGAGTCGTAGCCGCAGTAGATTCCGAGTTGAGTCGTAGCCGCAGTAGATTCCGAGTTGAGTTGTAGCCGCAGTAGATTCCGAGTTAAGATGTAGCCGCAGTAGATTCCGAGTTGAGTCGTAGCCGCAATAGAATCCGAGTTAAGATGTAGCCACAGTAGATTCCGAGTTGAGTCGTAGCCGCAGTAGATTCCGAGTTGAGTCGTAGCCGCAGTAGATTCCGAGTTAAGATGTAGCCGCAGTAGATTCCAAGTTGAGTCGTAGCCGCAGTAAATTTTGAGTTGAGTCGTAGCCGCAGTAGTTGCTGAGTTGAGTCGTAGCCGCAGCAGATTCCGAGTTAAGACGTAGCCGCAGTAGATTCCGAGTTGAGTCGTAGCCGCAGTAGATTCCGAGTTGAGTCGTAGCCACAGTAGATTCCGAGTTGAGTCGTAGCCGCAGTAGAATCCGAGTTAAGACGTAGCCGCAGTAGATTCCGAGTTAAGATGTAGCCACAGTAGATTCCGAGTTGAGTCGTAGCCGCAGTAGATTCCGAGTCGAGTCGTAGCCGCAGTAGAATCCGAGTTAAGACGTAGCTGCAGGAGATTCCGAGTTGAGTCGTAGCCGCAGTAGATGTTGAGTTAAGATGTAGCCGCAGTAGATTCCGAGTCGAGTCGTAGCCGCAGTAGAATCCGAGTTAAGACGTAGCTGCAGGAGATTCCGAGTTGAGTCGTAGCCGCAGCAGTTGCTGAGTTGAGTCGTAGCCGCAGCAGATTCCGAGTTGAGTCGTAGCCGCAGTAGTTGCTGAGTTGAGTCGTAGCCGCAGGAGATTCCGAGTTAAGACGTAGCCGCAGTAGATTCCGAGTTGAGTCGTAGCCGCAGTAGATTCCGAGTTGAGTCGTAGCCGCAGTAGATTCTGAGTTGAGTCGTAGCCGCAATAGAATCCGAGTTAAGACGTAGCCGCAGTAGATTCCGAGTTAAGATGTAGCCACAGTTGATTCCGAGTTGAGTCGTAGCCGCAGTAGTTGCTGAGTTGAGTCGTAGCCGCAGTAGAATCCGAGTTAAGATGTAGCCACAGTAGATTCCGAGTTGAGTCGTAGCCGCAGTAGATTCCGAGTTGAGTCGTAGCCGCAGTAGATTCCGAGTTGAGTCGTAGCCGCAGTAGAATCCGAGTTAAGACGTAGCCGCAGTAGATTCCGAGTTAAGATGTAGCCGCAGTAGATTCCGAGTTGAGTCGTAGCCGCAGTAAATTTTGAGTTGAGTCGTAGCCGCAGTAGTTGCTGAGTTGAGTCGTAGCCGCAGCAGATTCCGAGTTAAGACGTAGCCGCAGTAGATTCCGAGTTGAGTCGTAGCCGGAGTAGATTCCGAGTTGAGTCGTAGCCACAGTAGATTCCGAGTTGAGTCGTAGCCGCAGTAGAATCCGAGTTAAGACGTAGCCGCAGTAGATTCCGAGTTAAGATGTAGTCACAGTAGATTCCGAGTTGAGTCGTAGCCGCAGTAGATTCCGAGTTAAGATGTAGCCGCAGTAGATTCCGAGTTGAGTCGTAGCCGCAATAGAATCCGAGTTAAGACGTAGCCGCAGTAGATTCCGAGTTAAGATGTAGCCACAGTAGATTCCGAGTTGAGTCGTAGCTGCAGTAGTTGCTGAGTTGAGTCGTAGCCGCAGCAGATTCCGAGTTGAGTCGTAGCCGCAGTAGATTCCGAGTTGAGTCGTAACCACAGTAGATTCCGAGTTGAGTCGTAGCCGCAGTAGAATCCGAGTTAAGACGTAGCCGCAGTAGATTCCGAGTTAAGATGTAGCCACAGTAGATTCCGAGTTGAGTCGTAGCCGCAGTAAATTTTGAGTTGAGTCGTAGCCGCAGTAGTTGCTGAGTTGAGTCGTAGCCGCAGCAGATTCCGAGTTGAGTCGTAGCCGCAGTAGTTGCTGAGTTGAGTCGTAGCCGCAGGAGATTCCGAGTTAAGACGTAGCCGCAGTAGATTCCGAGTTGAGTCGTAGCCGCAGTAGTTGCTGAGTTGATTCGTAGCCGCAGTAGATTCCGAGTTGAGTCGTAGCCGCATTAGATTCCGAGTTGAGCCGTAGCCGCAGTAGATTCCGAGTTGAGTCGTAGCCGCAGGAGATTCCGACTTGAGTCTTAGCCGCAGGAGATTCCGAGTTGAGTCGTAGCCACAGTAGAGTCCGAGTTGCGTCGTAGCCGCCGTAGATTCCGATTTGAGTCGTAGCCGCAGTAGAATCCGAGTTAAGATGTAGCCACAGTAGATTCCGAGTGGTGTCGTAGCCGCAGTAGATTCCGAGTTGAGTCGTAGCCGCAGTAGATTCCGAGTTGAGTCGTAGCCGCAGTAGATTCTGAGTTAAGACGTAGCCGCAGTAGATTCCGAGTTGAGTCGTAGCCGCAGTAGATTCCGAGTTGAGTCGTAGCCGCAGTAGATTCCGAGTTAAGACGTAGCCGCAGTAGATTCCGAGTTGAGTCGTAGCCGCAGGAGATTCTGAGTTGAGTCGTAGCCGCAGTAGATTCCGAGTTGAGTCGTAGCCGCAGTAGATTCCGAGTTGAGTCGTAGCCGCAGGAGATTCCGAGTTGAGTCGTAGCCGCAGTAGATTCCGAGTTGAGTCGTAGCCGCAGGAGATTCCGAGTTGAGTCGTAGCCGCAGGAGATTCTGAGTTGAGTCGTAGCCGCAGTAGATTCAGAGTTGAGTCGTAGCTGCAGTATATTCCGAGTTAAGACGAAGCCGCAGTAGATTCCGAGTTAAGACGTAGCCGCAGTAGATTCCGAGTTGAGTCGTAGCCGCAGTAGATTCTGTGTTGAGTCGCAGTCGCAGTAGATTCTGAGTTGAGTCGTAGCCGCAGTAGAATACGAGTTAAGATGTAGCCACAGTAGATTCCGAGTTGTTACGTAGCCGCAGTATATTCCGAGTTGAGTCGTAGCCGCAGTAGATTCCGAGTTGATTCGTAACCGCAGGAGATTCCGAGTTGAGTCGTAGCTGCAGGAGATTCCGAGTTGAGTCGTAGCCGCAGGAGATTCCGAGTTGAGTCTTAGCCGCAGGAGATTCCGAGTTTAGTCGTAGCCGCAGTAGATTCCGAGTTGAGTCGTAGCCGCAGTATATTCCGAGTTGAGTCGTAGCCGCAGTAGATTCCGAGTTGAGTCGTAGCCGCAGTAGATTCCGAGTTGAGTCGTAGCCGCAGGAGATTCCGAGTTGAGTCGTAGCCGCAGGAGATTCCGAGTTGAGTCGTAGCCGCAGTAGATTCCGAGTTGAGTCGCAGCCGCAGTAGATTCCGAGTTGAGTCGTAGCCGCAGTAGATTCCGAGTTGAGTCGTAGCCGCAGTATATTCCGAGTTGAGTCGTAGCCGCAGGAGATTCCGAGTTGAGTCGTAGCCGCAGTAGATTCCGAGTTGAGTCGTAGCCGCAGTAGAATCCGAGTTGAGACTTAACCGCAGGAGATTCCCAGTTGAGTCGTAGCCGCAGTAGATTCCGAGTTGCGTCGTAGCCGCCGTAGATTCCGAGTTGAGTCGTAGCCGCAGTAGATTTTGAGTTAAGATGTAGCCACAGTAGATTCCGAGTTGAGTCGTAGCCACAGTAGATTCCGAGTTGAGTCATAGCCGCAGTAGATTCCGAGTTGAGTCGTAGCCGCAGTAGATTCCGAGTTAAGACGTAGCCGCAGTAGATTCCGAGTTGAGTCGTAGCTGCAGTAGATTCCGAGTTGAGTCGTAGCCGCAGTAGATTCCGAGTTGAGTCGTAGCCGCAGTAGAATCCGAGTTAAGACGTAGCCCCCGTAGATTCCGAGTTAAGATGTAGCCACAGTAGATTCCGAGTTGAGTCGTAGCCGCAGGAGATTCCGAGTTGAGTCGTAGCCGCAGTAGATTCCGAGTTGAGTCGTAGCCGCAGTAGTTGCTGAGTTGAGTCGTAGCCGCAGCAGATTCCGAGTTGAGTCGTAGCCGCAGTAGATTCCGAGTTGAGTCGTAGCCGCAGTAGATTCCGAGTTGAGTCGTAGCCGCAGGAGATTCCGAGTTGAGTCGTAGCCGCAGTAGATTCCGAGTTGAGTCGCAGCCGCAGTAGATTCCGAGTTGAGTCGTAGCCGCAGTAGATTCCGAGTTGAGTCGTAGCCGCAGTAGATTCCGAGTTGAGTCGTAGCCGCAGGAGATTCCGAGTTGAGTCGTAGCCGCAGGAGATTCCGAGTTGAGTCGTAGCCGCAGTAGAATCCGAGTTGAGTCTTAACCGCAGGAGATTCCGAGTTGAGTCGTAGCCGCAGTAGATTCCGAGTTGCGTCGTAGCCGCCGTAGATTCCGAGTTGAGTCGTAGCCGCAGTAGATTTTGAGTTAAGATGTAGCCACAGTAGATTCCGAGTTGAGTCGTAGCCGCAGTAGATTCCGAGTTGAGTCATAGCCGCAGTAGATTCCGAGTTGAGTCGTAGCCGCAGTAGATTCCGAGTTAAGACGTAGCCGCAGTAGATTCCGAGTTGAGTCGTAGCCGCAGTAGATTCCGAGTTGAGTCGTAGCTGCAGTAGATTCCGAGTTGAGTCGTAGCCGCAGTAGATTCCGAGTTGAGTCGTAGCCGCAGTAGAATCCGAGTTAAGACGTAGCCCCAGTAGATTCCGAGTTAAGATGTAGCCACAGTAGATTCCGAGTTGAGTCGTAGTCGCAGGAGATTCCGAGTTGAGTCGTAGCCGCAGTAGATTCCGAGTTGAGTCGTAGCCGCTGTAGTTGCTGAGTTGAGTCGTAGCCGCAGCAGATTCCGAGTTGAGTCGTAGCCGCAGTAGATTCCGACTTGAGTCGTAGCCGCAGTAGATTCCGAGTTGAGTCGTAGCCGCAGTAGGCTACGAGTTGAGTCGTAGCCGCAGGAGATTCCGAGTTGAGTAGTAGCCGCAGTAGATTTTGAGTTGAGTCGTAGCCGCAGTAGATTCTGAGTTGAGTCGTAGCCGCAGTAGTTGCTGAGTTGAGTCGTAGCCGCAGTAGATTCCGAGTTGAGTCGTAGCCGCAGGAGATTCCGAGTTGAGTCGTAGCCGCAGTAGATTCCGAGTTGAGTCGTAGCCGCAGTAGATTCCGAGTTGAGTCGTAGCCGCAGTAGATTCCGAGTTGAGTCGTAGCCGCAGTAGAATCCGAGTTAAGATGTAGCCGCAGTAGATTCCGAGTTGAGTCGTAGCCGCAATAGAATCAGAGTTAAGACGTAGCCGCAGTAGATTCCGAGTTAAGATGTAGCCACAGTAGATTCCGAGTTGAGTCGTAGCCGCAGTAGTTGCTGAGTTGAGTCGTAGCCGCAGTAGAATCCGAGTTAAGATGTAGCCACAGTAGATTCCGAGTTGAGTCGTAGCCGCAGTAGATTCCGAGTTGAGTCGTAGCCGCAGTAGATTCCGAGTTAAGATGTAGCCGCAGTAGATTCCGAGTTGAGTCGTAGCCGCAGTAAATTTTGAGTTGAGTCGTAGCCGCAGTAGTTGCTGAGTTGAGTCGTAGCCGCAGCAGATTCCGAGTTAAGACGTAGCCGCAGTAGATTCCGAGTTGAGTCGTAGCCGCAGTAGATTCCGAGTTGAGTCGTAGCCACAGTAGATTCCGAGTTGAGTCGTAGCCGCAGTAGAATCCGAGTTAAGACGTAGCCGCAGTAGATTCCGAGTTAAGATGTAGCCACAGTAGATTCCGAGTTGAGTCGTAGCCGCAGTAGATTCCGAGTCGAGTCGTAGCCGCAGTAGAATCCGAGTTAAGACGTAGCTGCAGGAGATTCCGAGTTGAGTCGTAGCCGCAGTAGATGTTGAGTTAAGATGTAGCCGCAGTAGATTCCGAGTTGAGTCGTAGCCGCAATAGAATCCGAGTTAAGACGTAGCCGCAGTAGATTCCGAGTTAAGATGTAGCCGCAGTAGATTCCGAGTTGAGTCGTAGCCGCAATAGAATCCGAGTTAAGACGTAGCCGCAGTAGATTCCGAGTTAAGATGTAGCCACAGTAGATTCCGAGTTGAGTCGTAGCTGCAGTAGTTGCTGAGTTGAGTCGTAGCCGCAGCAGATTCCGAGATGAGTCGTAGCCGCAGTAGATTCCGAGTTGAGTCGTAGCCACAGTAGATTCCGAGTTGAGTCGTAGCCGCAGTAGAATCCGAGTTAAGACGTAGCCGCAGTAGATTCCGAGTTAAGATGTAGCCACAGTAGATTCCGAGTTGAGTCGTAGCCGCAGTAAATTTTGAGTTGAGTCGTAGCCGCAGTAGTTGCTGAGTTGAGTCGTAGCCGCAGCAGATTCCGAGTTGAGTCGTAGCCGCAGTAGTTGCTGAGTTGAGTCGTAGCCGCAGGAGATTCCGAGTTGCGTCGTAGCCGCCGTAGATTCCGAGTTGAGTCGTAGCCGCAGTAGATTTTGAGTTAAGATGTAGCCACAGTAGATTCCGAGTTGAGTCGTAGCCACAGTAGATTCCGAGTTGAGTCATAGCCGCAGTAGATTCCGAGTTGAGTCGTAGCCGCAGTAGATTCCGAGTTAAGACGTAGCCGCAGTAGATTCCGAGTTGAGTCGTAGCTGCAGTAGATTCCGAGTTGAGTCGTAGCCGCAGTAGATTCCGAGTTGAGTCGTAGCCGCAGTAGAATCCGAGTTAAGACGTACCCCCGTAGATTCCGAGATAAGATGTAGCCACAGTAGATTCCGAGTTGAGTCGTAGCCGCAGGAGATTCCGAGTTGAGTCGTAGCCGCAGTAGATTCCGAGTTGAGTCGTAGCCGCAGTAGTTGCTGAGTTGAGTCGTAGCCGCAGCAGATTCCGAGTTGAGTCGTAGCCGCAGTAGATTCCGAGTTGAGTCGTAGCCGCAGTAGATTCCGAGTTGAGTCGTAGCCGCAGTAGATTCCGAGTTGAGTCGTAGCCGCAGGAGATTCCGAGTTGAGTCGTAGCCGCAGTATATTCCGAGTTGAGTCGCAGCCGCAGGAGATTCCGAGTTGAGTCGTAGCCGCAGGAGATTCCGAGTTGAGTCGTAGCCGCAGTAGAATCCGAGTTGAGTCTTAACCGCAGGAGATTCCGAGTTGAGTCGTAGCCGCAGTAGATTCCGAGTTGCGTCGTAGCCGCCGTAGATTCCGAGTTGAGTCGTAGCCGCAGTAGATTTTGAGTTAAGATGTAGCCACAGTAGATTCCGAGTTGAGTCGTAGCCGCAGTAGATTCCGAGTTGAGTCATAGCCGCAGTAGATTCCGAGTTGAGTCGTAGCCGCAGTAGATTCCGAGTTAAGACGTAGCCGCAGTAGATTCCGAGTTGAGTCGTAGCCGCAGTAGATTCCGAGTTGAGTCGTAGCTGCAGTAGATTCCGAGTTGAGTCGTAGCCGCAGTAGATTCCGAGTTGAGTCGTAGCCGCAGTAGAATCCGAGTTAAGACGTAGCCCCAGTAGATTCCGAGTTAAGATGTAGCCACAGTAGATTCCGAGTTGAGTCGTAGCCGCAGGAGATTCCGAGTTGAGTCGTAGCCGCAGTAGATTCCGAGTTGAGTCGTAGCCGCTGTAGTTGCTGAGTTGAGTCGTAGCCGCAGCAGATTCCGAGTTGAGTCGTAGCCGCAGTAGATTCCGAGTTGAGTCGTAGCCGCAGTAGATTCCGAGTTGAGTCGTAGCCGCAGTAGACTACGAGTTGAGTCGTAGCCGCAGGAGATTCCGAGTTGAGTCGTAGCCGCAGTAGATTTTGAGTTGAGTCGTAGCCGCAGTAGATTCTGAGTTGAGTCGTAGCCGCAGTAGTTGCTGAGTTGAGTCGTAGCCGCAGTAGATTCCGAGTTGAGTCGTAGCCGCAGGAGATTCCGAGTTGAGTCGTAGCCGCAGTAGATTCCGAGTTGAGTCGTAGCCGCAGTAGATTCCGAGTTGAGTCGTAGCCGCAGTAGAATCCGAGTTAAGATGTAGCCGCAGTAGATTCCGAGTTGAGTCGTAGCCGCAATAGAATCCGAGTTAAGACGTAGCCGCAGTAGATTCCGAGTTAAGATGTAGCCACAGTAGATTCCGAGTTGAGTCGTAGCCGCAGTAGTTGCTGAGTTGAGTCGTAGCCGCAGTAGAATCCGAGTTAAGATGTAGCCACAGTAGATTCCGAGTTGAGTCGTAGCCGCAGTAGATTCCGAGTTGAGTCGTAGCCGCAGTAGATTCCGAGTTAAGATGTAGCCGCAGTAGATTCCGAGTTGAGTCGTAGCCGCAGTAAATTTTGAGTTGAGTCGTAGCCGCAGTAGTTGCTGAGTTGAGTCGTAGCCGCAGCAGATTCCGAGTTAAGACGTAGCCGCAGTAGATTCCGAGTTGAGTCGTAGCCGCAGTAGATTCCGAGTTGAGTCGTAGCCACAGTAGATTCCGAGTTGAGTCGTAGCCGCAGTAGAATCCGAGTTAAGACGTAGCCGCAGTAGATTCCGAGTTAAGATGTAGCCACAGTAGATTCCGAGTTGAGTCGTAGCCGCAGTAGATTCCGAGTCGAGTCGTAGCCGCAGTAGAATCCGAGTTAAGACGTAGCTGCAGGAGATTCCGAGTTGAGTCGTAGCCGCAGTAGATGTTGAGTTAAGATGTAGCCGCAGTAGATTCCGAGTTGAGTCGTAGCCGCAATAAAATCCGAGTTAAGACGTAGCCGCAGTAGATTCCGAGTTAAGATGTAGCCGCAGTAGATTCCGAGTTGAGTCGTAGCCGCAATAGAATCCGAGTTAAGACGTAGCCGCAGTAGATTCCGAGTTAAGATGTAGCCACAGTAGATTCCGAGTTGAGTCGTAGCTGCAGTAGTTGCTGAGTTGAGTCGTAGCCGCAGCAGATTCCGAGTTGAGTCGTAGCCGCAGTAGATTCCGAGTTGAGTCGTAGCCACAGTAGATTCCGAGTTGAGTCGTAGCCGCAGTAGAATCCGAGTTAAGACGTAGCCGCAGTAGATTCCGAGTTAAGATGTAGCCACAGTAGATTCCGAGTTGAGTCGTAGCCGCAGTAGATTCCGAGTTGAGTCGTAGCCGCAGTAGATTCCGAGTTGAGTCGTAGCCGCAGCAGATTCCGAGTTGAGTCGTAGCCGCAGTAGTTGCTGAGTTGAGTCGTAGCCGCAGGAGATTCCGAGTTAAGACGTAGCCGCAGTAGATTCCGAGTTGAGTCGTAGCCGCAGTAGATTCCGAGTTGAGTCGTAGCCGCAGTAGATTCTGAGTTGAGTCGTAGCCGCAATAGAATCCGAGTTAAGATGTAGCCACAGTAGATTCCGAGTTGAGTCGTAGCCGCAGTAGATTCCGAGTTGAGTCGTAGCCGCAGTAGATTCCGAGTTGAGTCGTAGCCGCAGTAGAATCCGAGTTAAGACGTAGCCGCAGTAGATTCCGAGTTAAGATGTAGCCGCAGTAGATTCCGAGTTGAGTCGTAGCCGCAGTAAATTTTGAGTTGAGTCGTAGCCGCAGTAGTTGCTGAGTTGAGTCGTAGCCGCAGCAGATTCCGAGTTAAGACGTAGCCGCAGTAGATTCCGAGTTGAGTCGTAGCCGGAGTAGATTCCGAGTTGAGTCGTAGCCACAGTAGATTCCGAGTTGAGTCGTAGCCGCAGTAGAATCCGAGTTAAGACGTAGCCGCAGTAGATTCCGAGTTAAGATGTAGCCACAGTAGATTCCGAGTTGAGTCGTAGCCGCAGTAGATTCCGAGTTAAGATGTAGCCGCAGTAGATTCCGAGTTGAGTCGTAGCCGCAATAGAATCCGAGTTATGACGTACCCGCAGTAGATTCCGAGTTAAGATGTAGCCACAGTAGATTCCGAGTTGAGTCGTAGCTGCAGTAGTTGCTGAGTTGAGTCGTAGCCGCAGCAGATTCCGAGTTGAGTCGTAGCCGCAGTAGATTCCGAGTTGAGTCGTAACCACAGTAGATTCCGAGTTGAGTCGTAGCCGCAGTAGAATCCGAGTTATGACGTAGCCGCAGTAGATTCCGAGTTAAGATGTAGCCACAGTAGATTCCGAGTTGAGTCGTAGCCGCAGTAAATTTTGAGTTGAGTCGTAGCCGCAGTAGTTGCTGAGTTGAGTCGTAGCCGCAGCAGATTCCGAGTTGAGTCGTAGCCGCAGTAGTTGCTGAGTTGAGTCGTAGCCGCAGGAGATTCCGAGTTAAGACGTAGCCGCAGTAGATTCCGAGTTGAGTCGTAGCCGCAGTAGTTGCTGAGTTGATTCGTAGCCGCAGTAGATTCCGAGTTGTGTCGTAGCCGCATTAGATTCCGAGTTGAGCCGTAGCCGCAGTAGATTCCGAGTTGAGTCGTAGCCGCAGGAGATTCCGACTTGAGTCTTAGCCGCAGGAGATTCCGAGTTGAGTCGTAGCCACAGTAGATTCCGAGTTGCGTCGTAGCCGCCGTAGATTCCGATTTGAGTCGTAGCCGCAGTAGAATCCGAGTTAAGATGTAGCCACAGTAGATTCCGAGTGGTGTCGTAGCCGCAGTAGATTCCGAGTTGAGTCGTAGCCGCAGTAGATTCCGAGTTGAGTCGTAGCCGCAGTAGATTCTGAGTTAAGACGTAGCCGCAGTAGATTCCGAGTTGAGTCGTAGCCGCAGTAGATTCCGAGTTGAGTCGTAGCCGCAGTACATTCCGAGTTAAGACGTAGCCGCAGTAGATTCCGAGTTGAGTCGTAGCCGCAGGAGATTCTGAGTTGAGTCGTAGCCGCAGTAGATTCCGAGTTGAGTCGTAGCCGCAGTAGATTCCGAGTTGAGTCGTAGCCGCAGGAGATTCCGAGTTGAGTCGTAGCCGCAGTAGATTCCGAGTTGAGTCGTAGCCGCAGGAGATTCCGAGTTGAGTCGTAGCCGCAGGAGATTCCGAGTTGAGTCTTAGCCGCAGTAGATTCAGAGTTGAGTCGTAGCTGCAGTATATTCCGAGTTAAGACGAAGCCGCAGTAGATTCCGAGTTAAGACGTAGCCGCAGTAGATTCCGAGTTGAGTCGTAGCCGCAGTAGATTCTGTGTTGAGTCGCAGTCGCAGTAGATTCTGAGTTGAGTCGTAGCCGCAGTAGAATACGAGTTAAGATGTAGCCACAGTAGATTCCGAGTTGTTACGTAGCCGCAGTATATTCCGAGTTGAGTCGTAGCCGCAGGAGATTCCGAGTTGATTCGTAACCGCAGGAGATTCCGAGTTGAGTCGTAGTTGCAGGAGATTCCGAGTTGAGTCGTAGCCGCAGGAGATTCCGAGTTGAGTCTTAGCCGCAGGAGATTCCGAGTTTAGTCGTAGCCGCAGTAGATTCCGAGTTGCGTCGTAGCTGCAGTAGATTCCGAGTTGAGTCGTAGCCGCAGTAGAATCCGAGTTAAGATGTAGCCACAGTAGATTCCGAGTTGAGTCGTAGCCGCAGTAGATTCCGAGTTGAGTCGTAGCCGCAGTAGATTCCGAGTTGAGTCGTAGCCGCAGGAGATTCCGAGTTGAGTCGTAGCCGCAGTAGATTCCGAGTTGAGTCGCAGCCGCAGTAGATTCCGAGTTGAGTCGTAGCCGCAGTAGATTCCGAGTTGAGTCGTAGCCGCAGTATATTCCGAGTTGAGTCGTAGCCGCAGGAGATTCCGAGTTGAGTCGTAGCCGCAGTAGATTCCGAGTTGAGTCGTAGCCGCAGTAGAATCCGAGTTGAGTCTTAACCGCAGGAGATTCCCAGTTGAGTCGTAGCCGCAGTAGATTCCGAGTTGCGTCGTAGCCGCCGTAGATTCCGAGTTGAGTCGTAGCCGCAGTAGATTTTGAGTTAAGATGTATCCACAGTAGATTCCGAGTTGAGTTGTAGCCACAGTAGATTCCGAGTTGAGTCATAGCCGCAGTAGATTCCGAGTTGAGTCGTAGCCGCAGTAGATTCCGAGTTAAGACGTAGCCGCAGTAGATTCCGAGTTGAGTCGTAGCTGCAGTAGATTCCGAGTTGAGTCGTAGCCGCAGTAGATTCCGAGTTGAGTCGTAGCCGCAGTAGAATCCGAGTTAAGACGTAGCCCCCGTAGATTCCGAGTTAAGATGTAGCCACAGTAGATTCCGAGTTGAGTCGTAGCCGCAGGAGATTCCGAGTTGAGTCGTAGCCGCAGTAGATTCCGAGTTGAGTCGTAGCCGCAGTAGTTGCTGAGTTGAGTCGTAGCCGCAGCAGATTCCGAGTTGAGTCGTAGCCGCAGTAGATTCCGAGTTGAGTCGTAGCCGCAGTAGATTCCGAGTTGAGTCGTAGCCGCAGTAGACTACGAGTTGAGTCGTAGCCGCAGGAGATTCCGAGTTGAGTCGTAGCCGCAGTAGATTTTGAGTTGAGTCGTAGCCGCAGTAGATTCTGAGTTGAGTCGTAGCCGCAGTAGTTGCTGAGTTGAGTCGTAGCCGCAGTAGATTCCGAGTTGAGTCGTAGCCGCAGGAGATTCCGAGTTGAGTCGTAGCCGCAGTAGATTCCGAGTTGAGTCGTAGCCGCAGTAGATTCCGAGTTGAGTCGTAGCCGCAGTAGATTACGAGTTAAGATGTAGCCGCAGTAGATTCCGAGTTGAGTCGTAGCCGCAATAGAATACGAGTTAAGACGTAGCCGCAGTAGATTCCGAGTTAAGATGTAGCCACAGTAGATTCCGAGTTGAGTCGTAGCCGCAGTAGTTGCTGAGTTGAGTCGTAGCCGCAGTAGAATCCGAGTTAAGATGTAGCCACAGTAGATTCCGAGTTGAGTCGTAGCCGCAGTAGATTCCGAGTTGAGTCGTAGCCGCAGTAGATTCCGAGTTGAGTCGTAGCCGCAGTAGAATCCGAGTAAAGACGTAGCCGCAGTAGATTCCGAGTTAAGATGTAGCCGCAGTAGATTCCGAGTTGAGTCGTAGCCGCAGTAAATTTTGAGTTGAGTCGTAGCCGCAGTAGTTGCTGAGTTGAGTCGTAGCCGCAGCAGATTCCGATTTAAGACGTAGCCGCAGTAGATTCCGAGTTGAGTCGTAGCCGCAGTAGATTCCGAGTTGAGTCGTAGCCACAGTAGATTCCGAGTTGAGTCGTAGCCGCAGTAGAATACGAGTTAAGACGTAGCCGCAGTAGATTCCGAGTTAAGATGTAGCCACAGTAGATTCCGAGTTGAGTCGTAGCCGCAGTAGATTCCGAGTTGAGTCGTAGCCGCAGGAGATTCCGAGTTAAGACGTAGCTGCAGGAGATTCCGAGTTGAGTCGTAGCCGCAGTAGATGTTGAGTTAAGATGTAGCCGCAGTAGATTCCGAGTTGAGTCGTAGCCGCAATAGAATCCGAGTTAAGACGTAGGCGCATTAGATTCCGAGTTAAGATATAGCCGCAGTAGATTCCGAGTTGAGTCGTAGCCGCAGTAGATTCCGAGTTGAGTCGTAGCCGCAGGAGATTCCGAGTTGAGTCGTAGCCGCAGGAGATTCTGAGTTGAGTCGTAGCCGCAGTAGATTCCGAGTTGAGTCGTAGCTGCAGTAGATTCCGAGTTAAGACGAAGCCGCAGTAGATTCCGAGTTAAGACGTAGCCGCAGTAGATTCCGAGTTGAGTCGTAGCCGCAGTAGATTCCGTGTTGAGTCGCAGCCGCAGTAGATTCTGAGTTGAGTCGTAGCAACAGTAGAAACCGAGTTAAGATGTAGCCACAGTAGATTCCGAGTTGTTACGTAGCCGCAGTATATTCCGAGTTGAGTCGTAGCCGCAGGAGATTCCGAGTTGATTCGTAACCGCAGGAGATTCCGAGTTGAGTCGTAGTTGCAGGAGATTCCGAGTTGAGTCGTAGCCGCAGGAGATTCCGAGTTGAGTCTTAGCCGCAGGAGATTCCGAGTTTAGTCGTAGCCGCAGTAGATTCCGATTTGCGTCGTAGCCGCCGTAGATTCCGAGTTGAGTCGTAGCCGCAGTAGAATCCGAGTTAAGATGTAGCCACAGTAGATTCCGAGTTGAGTCGTAGCCGCAGTAGATTCCGAGTTGTTACGTAGCCGCAGTATATTCCGAGTTGAGTCGTAGCCGCAGTAGATTCCGAGTTGAGTCGCAGCCGCAGTAGATTCCGAGTTGAGTCGTAGCCGCAGTAGATTCCGAGTTGAGTTGTAGCCGCAGGAGATTCCGAGTTGAGTCGTAGCCGCAGGATATTCCGAGTTGAGTCGTAGCCGCAGGAGATTCCGAGTTGAGTCGTAGCCGCAGTAGAATCCGAGTTGAGTCTTAACCGCAGGAGATTCCGAGTTGAGTCGTAGCCGCAGTAGATTCCGAGTTGCGTCGTAGCCGCCGTAGATTCCGAGTTGAGTCGTAACCGCAGTAGATTTTGAGTTAAGATGTAGCCACAGTAGATTCCGAGTTGAGTCGTAGCCGCAGTAGATTCCGAGTTGAGTCGTAGCCGCAGTAGATTCCGAGTTGAGTCGTAGCCGCAGTAGATTCCGAGTTAACACGTAGCCGCAGTAGATTCCGAGTTGAGTCGTAGCCGCAGTAGATTCCGAGTTGAGTCGTAGCTGCAGTAGATTCCGAGTTGAGTCGTAGCCGCAGTAGATTCCGAGTTGAGTCGTAGCCGCAGTAGAATCCGAGTTAAGATGTAGCCCCAGTAGATTCCGAGTTAAGATGTAGCCACAGTAGATTCCGAGTTGAGTCGTAGCCGCAGGAGATTCCGAGTTGAGTCGTAGCCGCAGTAGACTACGAGTTGAGTCGTAGCCGCAGGAGATTCCGAGTTGAGTCGTAGCCGCAGTAGATTTTGAGTTGAGTCGTAGCCGCAGTAGATTCTGAGTTGAGTCGTAGCCGCAGTAGTTGCTGAGATGAGTCGTAGCCGCAGTAGATTCCGAGTTGAGTCGTAGCCGCAGGAGATTCCGAGTTGAGTCGTAGCCGCAGTAGATTCCGAGTTGAGTCGTAGCCGCAGTAGATTCCGAGTTGAGTCGTAGCCGCAGTAGATTCCGAGTTGAGTCGTACCCGCAGTAGATTCCGAGTTAAGATGTAGCCGCAGTAGATTCCGAGTTGAGTCGTAGCCGCAATAGAATCCGAGTTAAGACGTAGCCGCAGTAGATTCCGAGTTAAGATGTAGCCACAGTAGATTCCGAGTTGAGTCGTATCCGCAGTAGTTGCTGAGTTGAGTCGTAGCCGCAGTAGAATCCGAGTTAAGATGTAGCCACAGTAGATTCCGAGTTGAGTCGTAGCCGCAGTAGATTCCGAGTTGAGTCGTAGCCGCAGTAGATTCCGAGTTGAGTCGTAGCCGCAGTAGAATCCGAGTTAAGACGTAGCCGCAGTAGATTCCGAGTTAAGATGCAGCCGCAGTAGATTCCGAGTTGAGTCGTAGCCGCAGTAAATTTTGAGTTGAGTCGTAGCCGCAGTAGTTGCTGAGTTGAGTCGTAGCCGCAGCAGATTCAGAGTTAAGACGTAGCCGCAGTAGATTCCGAGTTGAGTCGTAGCCGCAGTAGATTCCGAGTTGAGTCGTAGCCAAAGTAGATTCCGAGTTGAGTCGTAGCCGCAGTAGAATCCGAGTTAAGACGTAGCCGCAGTAGATTCCGAGTTAAGATGTAGCCACAGTAGATTCCGAGTTGAGTCGTAGCCGCAGTAGATTCCGAGTCGAGTCGTAGCCGCAGTAGAATCCGAGTTAAGACGTAGCTGCAGGAGATTCCGAGTTGAGTCGTAGCCGCAGTAGATGTTGAGTTAAGATGTAGCCGCAGTAGATTCCGAGTTGAGTCGTAGCCGCAATAGAATCCGAGTTAAGACGTAGCCGCAGTAGATTCCGAGTTAAGATGTAGCCGCAGTAGATTCCGAGTTGAGTCGTAGCCGCAGTAGATTCCGAGTTGAGTCGTAGCCGCAGTAGAATCCGAGTTAAGACGTAGCCGCTGTAGATTCCGAGTTAAGATGTAGCCGCAGTAGATTCCGAGTTGAGTCGTAGCCGCAATAGAATCCGAGTTAAGACGTAGCCGCAGTAGATTCCGAGTTAAGATGTAGCCACAGTAGATTCCGAGTTGAGTCGTAGCTGCAGTAGTTGCTGAGTTGAGTCGTAGCCGCAGCAGATTCCGAGTTGAGTCGTAGCCGCAGTAGATTCCGAGTTGAGTCGTAGCCACAGTAGATTCCGAGTTGAGTCGTAGCCGCAGTAGAATCCGAGTTAAGACGTAGCCGCAGTAGATTCAGAGTTAAGATGTAGCCACAGTAGATTCCGAGTTGAGTCGTAGCCGCAGTAAATTTTGAGTTGAGTCGTAGCCGCAGTAGTTGCTGAGTTGAGTCGTAGCCGCAGCAGATTCCGAGTTGAGTCGTAGCCGCAGTAGTTGCTGAGTTGAGTCGTAGCCGCAGGAGATTCCGAGTTAAGACGTAGCCGCAGTAGATTCCGAGTTGAGTCGTAGCCGCAGTAGATTCCGAGCTGAGTCGTAGCCGCAGTAGATTCTGAGTTGAGTCGTAGCCGCAATAGAATCCGAGTTAAGACGTAGCCGCAGTAGATTCCGAGTTAAGATGTAGCCACAGTAGATTCCGAGTTGAGTCGTAGCCGCAGTAGTTGCTGAGTTGAGTCGTAGCCGCAGTAGAATCCGAGTTAAGATGTAGCCACAGTAGATTCCGAGTTGAGTCGTAGCCGCAGTAGATTCCGAGTTGAGTCGTAGCCGCAGTAGATTCCGAGTTGAGTCGTAGCCGCAGTAGAATCCGAGTTAAGACGTAGCCGCAGTAGATTCCGAGTTAAGATGTAGCCGCAGTAGAGTCCGAGTTGAGTCGTAGCCGCAGTAAATTTTGAGTTGAGTCGTAGCCGCAGTAGTTGCTGAGTTGAGTCGTAGCCGCAGCAGATTCCGAGTTAAGACGTAGCCGCAGTAGATTCCGAGTTGAGTCGTAGCCGGAGTAGATTCCGAGTTGAGTCGTAGCCACAGTAGATTCCGAGTTGAGTCGTAGCCGCAGTAGAATCCGAGTTAAGAAGTAGCCGCAGTAGATTCCGAGTTGAGTCGTAGCCGGAGTAGATTCCGAGTTGAGTCGTAGCCGCAGTAGATTCCGAGTTGAGTCGTAGCCGCAGTAGAATCCGAGTTAAGAAGTAGCCGCAGTAGATTCCGAGTTAAGATGTAGCCACAGTAGATTCCGAGTTGAGTCGTAGCCGCAGTAGATTCCGAGTTAAGATGTAGCCGCAGTAGATTCCGAGTTGAGTCGTAGCCGCAATAGAATCCGAGTTATGACGTAGCCGCAGTAGATTCCGAGTTAAGATGTAGCCACAGTACATTCCGAGTTGAGTCGTAGCTGCAGTAGTTGCTGAGTTGAGTCGTAGCCGCAGCAGATTCCGAGTTGAGTCGTAGCCGCAGTAGATTCCGAGTTGAGTCGTAACCACAGTAGATTCCGAGTTGAGTCGTAGCCGCAGTAGAATCCGAGTTAAGACGTAGCCGCAGTAGATTCCGAGTTAAGATGTAGCCACAGTAGATTCCGAGTCGTAGCCGCAGAAGATTCTGAGTTGAGTCGTAGCCGCAGTAGTTGCTGAGTTGAGTCGTAGCCGCAGCAGATTCCGAGTTGAGTCGTAGCCGCAGTAGTTGCTGAGTTGAGTCGTAGCCGCAGGAGATTCCGAGTTAAGACGTAGCCGCAGTAGATTCCGAGTTGAGTCGTAGCCGCAGTAGATTCCGAGTTGAGTCGTAGCCGCAGTAGATTCTGAGTTGAGTCGTAGCCGCAGTAGTTGCTGAGTTGATTCGTAGCCGCAGTAGATTCCGAGTTGAGTCGTAGCCGCAGTAGATTCCGAGTTGAGCCGTAGCCGCAGTAGATTCCGAGTTGAGTCGTAGCCGCAGGAGATTCCGACTTGAGTCTTAGCCGCAGGAGATTCCGAGTTGAGTCGTAGCCACAGTAGATTCCGAGTTGCGTCGTAGCCGCCGTAGATTCCGATTTGAGTCGTAGCCGCAGTAGAATCCGAGTTAAGATGTAGCCACAGTAGATTCCGAGTGGTGTCGTAGCCGCAGTAGATTCCGAGTTGAGTCGTAGCCGCAGTAGATTCCGAGTTGAGTCGTAGCCGCAGTAGATTCTGAGTTAAGACGTAGCCGCAGTAGATTCCGAGTTGAGTCGTAGCCGCAGTAGATTCCGAGTTAAGACGTAGCCGCAGTAGATTCCGAGTTGAGTCGTAGCCGCAGGAGATTCTGAGTTGAGCCGTAGCCGCAGTAGATTCCGAGTTGAGTCGTAGCCGCAGTAGATTCCGAGTTGAGTCGTAGCCGCAGGAGATTCCGAGTTGAGTCGTAGCCGCAGGAGATTCCGAGTTGAGTCGTAGCCGCAGTAGATTCCGAGTTGAGTCGTAGCCGCAGTATATTCCGAGCTAAGACGAAGCCGCAGTAGATTCCGAGTTAAGACGTAGCCGCAGTAGATTCCGAGTTGACTCGTAGCCGCAGTAGATTCCGTGTTGAGTCGCAGCCGCAGTAGATTCTGAGTTGAGTCGTAGCCGCAGTAGAATCCGAGTTAAGATGTAGCCACATAGATTCCGAGTTGTTACGTAGCCGCAGTATATTCCGAGTTGAGTCGTAGCCGCAGGAGATTCTGAGTTGATTCGTAACCGCTGGAGATTCCGAGTTGAGTCGTAGCCGCAGTAGATTCCGAGTTGCGTCGTAGCCGCCGTAGATTCCGAGTTGAGTCGTAGCCGCAGTAGAATCCGAGATAAGATGTAGCCACAGTAGATTCCGAGTTGAGTCGTAGCCGCAGTAGATTCCGAGTTGAGTCGTAGCCGCAGTAGATTCCGAGTTGAGTCGTAGCCGCAGGAGATTCCGAGTTGAGTCGTAGCCGCAGGAGATTCCGAGTTGAGTCGTAGCCGCAGTAGATTCCGAGTTGAGTCGCAGCCGCAGTAGATTCCGAGTTGAGTCGTAGCCGCAGTAGATTCCGAGTTGAGTCGTAGCCGCAGTATATTCCGAGTTGAGTCGTAGCCGCAGGAGATTCCGAGTTGAGTCGTACCCGCAGGAGATTCCGAGTTGAGTCGTAGCCGCAGGAGATTCCGAGTTGAGTCTTAGCCGCAGGAGATTCCGAGTTGATTCGTAACCGCAGTAGATTCCGAGTTGCGTCGTAGCCGCCGTAGATTCCGAGTTGAGTCGTAGCCGCAGTAGATTTTGAGTTAAGATGTAACCACAGTAGATTCCGAGTTGAGTCGTAGCCGCAGTAGATTCCGAGTTGAGTCATAGCCGCAGTAGATTCCGAGTTGAGTCGTAGCCGCAGTCGATTCCGAGTTAAGACGTAGCCCCAGTAGATTCCGAGTTAAGATGTAGCCACAGTAGATTCCGAGTTGAGTCGTAGCCGCAGGAGATTCCGAGTTGAGTCGTAGCCGCAGTAGATTCCGAGTTGAGTCGTAGCTGCAGTAGTTGCTGAGTTGAGTCGTAGCCGCAGCAGATTCCGAGTTGAGTCGTAGCCGCAGTAGATTCCGAGTTGAGTCGTAGCCGCAGTAGATTCCGAGTTGAGTCGTAGCTGCAGGAGACTACGAGTTGAGTCGTAGCCGCAGGAGATTCCGAGTTGAGTCGTAGCCGCAGTAGATTTTGAGTTGAGTCGTAGCCGCAGTAGATTCTGAGTTGAGTCGTAGCCGCAGTAGATTCCGAGTTGAGTCGTAGCCGCAGTAGAACCCGAGTTAAGACGTAGCCGCAGTAGATTCCGAGTTACGATGTAGTCGCAGTAGATTCCGAGTTGAGTCGTAGCCGCAGTAGATTCCGAGTTAAGACGTAGCCGCAGTAGATTCCGAGTTAAGATGTAGCCACAGTAGATTCCGAGTTGAGTCGTAGCCGCAGTAGTTGCTGAGTTGAGTCGTAGCCGCAGTAGAATCCGAGTTAAGATGTAGCCACAGTAGATTCCGAGTTGAGTCGTAGCCGCAGTAGATTCCGAGTTGAGTCGTAGCCGCAGTAGATTCCGAGTTGAGTCGTAGCCGCAGTAGAATCCGAGTTAAGACGTAGTCGCAGTAGATTCCGAGTTGAGTCGTAGCCGCAGGAGATTCCGAGTTGAGTCGTAGCCACAGTAGATTCCGAGTTGAGTCGTAGCCGCAGTAGAATCCGAGTTAAGACGTAGCCGCAGTAGATTCCGAGTTAAGATGTAGCCACAGTAGATTCCGAGTTGAGTCGTAGCCGCAGTAAATTTTGAGTTGAGTCGTAGCCGCAGTAGTTGCTGAGTTGAGTCGTAGCCGCAGCAGATTCCGAGTTGAGTCGTAGCCGCAGTAGATTCTGAGTTAAGACGTAGCCGCAGTAGATTCCGAGTTGAGTCGTAGCCGCAGTAGATTCCGAGTTGAGTCGTAGCCGCAGTAGATTCCGAGTTAAGACGTAGCCGCAGTAGATTCCGAGTTGAGTCGTAGCCGCAGGAGATTCTGAGTTGAGCCGTAGCCGCAGTAGATTCCGAGTTGAGTCGTAGCCGCAGTAGATTCCGAGTTGAGTCGTAGCCGCAGGAGATTCCGAGTTGAGTCGTAGCCGCAGGAGATTCCGAGTTGAGTCGTAGCCGCAGTAGATTCCGAGTTGAGTCGTAGCCGCAGTAGATTCCGAGTTGAGTCGTAGCTGCAGTATATTCCGAGTTAAGACGAAGCCGCAGTAGATTCCGAGTTAAGACGTAGCCGCAGTAGATTCCGAGTTGACTCGTAGCCGCAGTAGATTCCGTGTTGAGTCGCAGCCGCAGTAGATTCTGAGTTGAGTCGTAGCCGCAGTAGAATCCGAGTTAAGATGTAGCCACATAGATTCCGAGTTGTTACGTAGCCGCAGTATATTCCGAGTTGAGTCGTAGCCGCAGGAGATTCTGAGTTGATTCGTAACCGCTGGAGATTCCGAGTTGAGTCGTAGCCGCAGTAGATTCCGAGTTGCGTCGTAGCCGCCGTAGATTCCGAGTTGAGTCGTAGCCGCAGTAGAATCCGAGTTAAGATGTAGCCACAGTAGATTCCGAGTTGAGTCGTAGCCGCAGTAGATTCCGAGTTGAGTCGTAGCCGCAGTAGATTCCGAGTTGAGTCGTAGCCGCAGGAGATTCCGAGTTGAGTCGTAGCCGCAGGAGATTCCGAGTTGAGTCGTAGCCGCAGTAGATTCCGAGTTGAGGCGCAGCCGCAGTAGATTCCGAGTTGAGTCGTAGCCGCAGTAGATTCCGAGTTGAGTCGTAGCCGCAGTATATTCCGAGTTGAGTCGTAGCCGCAGGAGATTCCGAGTTGAGTCGTACCCGCAGGAGATTCCGAGTTGAGTCGTAGCCGCAGGAGATTCCGAGTTGAGTCTTAGCCGCTGGAGATTCCGAGTTGATTCGTAACCGCAGTAGATTCCGAGTTGCGTCGTAGCCGCCGTAGATTCCGAGTTGAGTCGTAGCCGCAGTAGATTTTGAGTTAAGATGTAACCACAGTAGATTCCGAGTTGAGTCGTAGCCGCAGTAGATTCCGAGTTGAGTCATAGCCGCAGTAGATTCCGAGTTGAGTCGTAGCCGCAGTAGATTCTGAGTTAAGACGTAGCCGCAGTAGATTCCGAGTTGAGTCGTAGCCGCAGTAGATTCCGAGTTAAGACGTAGCCGCAGTAGATTCCGAGTTGAGTCGTAGCCGCAGGAGATTCTGAGTTGAGCCGTAGCCGCAGTAGATTCCGAGTTGAGTCGTAGCCGCAGTAGATTCCGAGTTGAGTCGTAGCCGCAGGAGATTCCGAGTTGAGTCGTAGCCGCAGGAGATTCCGAGTTGAGTCGTAGCCGCAGTAGATTCCGAGTTGAGTCGTAGCCGCAGTATATTCCGAGCTAAGACGAAGCCGCAGTAGATTCCGAGTTAAGACGTAGCCGCAGTAGATTTCGAGTTGACTCGTAGCCGCAGTAGATTCCGTGTTGAGTCGCAGCCGCAGTAGATTCTGAGTTGAGTCGTAGCCGCAGTAGAATCCGAGTTAAGATGTAGCCACATAGATTCCGAGTTGTTACGTAGCCGCAGTATATTCCGAGTTGAGTCGTAGCCGCAGGAGATTCTGAGTTGATTCGTAACCGCTGGAGATTCCGAGTTGAGTCGTAGCCGCAGTAGATTCCGAGTTGCGTCGTAGCCGCCGTAGATTCCGAGTTGAGTCGTAGCCGCAGTAGAATCCGAGATAAGATGTAGCCACAGTAGATTCCGAGTTGAGTCGTAGCCGCAGTAGATTCCGAGTTGAGTCGTAGCCGCAGTAGATTCCGAGTTGAGTCGTAGCCGCAGGAGATTCCGAGTTGAGTCGTAGCCGCAGGAGATTCCGAGTTGAGTCGTAGCCGCAGTAGATTCCGAGTTGAGTCGCAGCCGCAGTAGATTCCGAGTTGAGTCGTAGCCGCAGTAGATTCCGAGTTGAGTCGTAGCCGCAGTATATTCCGAGTTGAGTCGTAGCCGCAGGAGATTCCGAGTTGAGTCGTACCCGCAGGAGATTCCGAGTTGAGTCGTAGCCGCAGGAGATTCCGAGTTGAGTCTTAGCCGCAGGAGATTCCGAGTTGATTCGTAACCGCAGTAGATTCCGAGTTGCGTCGTAGCCGCCGTAGATTCCGAGTTGAGTCGTAGCCGCAGTAGATTTTGAGTTAAGATGTAACCACAGTAGATTCCGAGTTGAGTCGTAGCCGCAGTAGATTCCGAGTTGAGTCATAGCCGCAGTAGATTCCGAGTTGAGTCGTAGCCGCAGTCGATTCCGAGTTAAGACGTAGCCCCAGTAGATTCCGAGTTAAGATGTAGCCACAGTAGATTCCGAGTTGAGTCGTAGCCGCAGGAGATTCCGAGTTGAGTCGTAGCCGCAGTAGATTCCGAGTTGAGTCGTAGCTGCAGTAGTTGCTGAGTTGAGTCGTAGCCGCAGCAGATTCCGAGTTGAGTCGTAGCCGCAGTAGATTCCGAGTTGAGTCGTAGCCGCAGTAGATTCCGAGTTGAGTCGTAGCTGCAGGAGACTACGAGTTGAGTCGTAGCCGCAGGAGATTCCGAGTTGAGTCGTAGCCGCAGTAGATTTTGAGTTGAGTCGTAGCCGCAGTAGATTCTGAGTTGAGTCGTAGCCGCAGTAGATTCCGAGTTGAGTCGTAGCCGCAGTAGAACCCGAGTTAAGACGTAGCCGCAGTAGATTCCGAGTTACGATGTAGTCGCAGTAGATTCCGAGTTGAGTCGTAGCCGCAGTAGATTCCGAGTTAAGACGTAGCCGCAGTAGATTCCGAGTTAAGATGTAGCCACAGTAGATTCCGAGTTGAGTCGTAGCCGCAGTAGTTGCTGAGTTGAGTCGTAGCCGCAGTAGAATCCGAGTTAAGATGTAGCCACAGTAGATTCCGAGTTGAGTCGTAGCCGCAGTAGATTCCGAGTTGAGTCGTAGCCGCAGTAGATTCCGAGTTGAGTCGTAGCCGCAGTAGAATCCGAGTTAAGACGTAGTCGCAGTAGATTCCGAGTTGAGTCGTAGCCGCAGGAGATTCCGAGTTGAGTCGTAGCCACAGTAGATTCCGAGTTGAGTCGTAGCCGCAGTAGAATCCGAGTTAAGACGTAGCCGCAGTAGATTCCGAGTTAAGATGTAGCCACAGTAGATTCCGAGTTGAGTCGTAGCCGCAGTAAATTTTGAGTTGAGTCGTAGCCGCAGTAGTTGCTGAGTTGAGTCGTAGCCGCAGCAGATTCCGAGTTGAGTCGTAGCCGCAGTAGATTCTGAGTTAAGACGTAGCCGCAGTAGATTCCGAGTTGAGTCGTAGCCGCAGTAGATTCCGAGTTGAGTCGTAGCCGCAGTAGATTCCGAGTTAAGACGTAGCCGCAGTAGATTCCGAGTTGAGTCGTAGCCGCAGGAGATTCTGAGTTGAGCCGTAGCCGCAGTAGATTCCGAGTTGAGTCGTAGCCGCAGTAGATTCCGAGTTGAGTCGTAGCCGCAGGAGATTCCGAGTTGAGTCGTAGCCGCAGGAGATTCCGAGTTGAGTCGTAGCCGCAGTAGATTCCGAGTTGAGTCGTAGCCGCAGTAGATTCCGAGTTGAGTCGTAGCTGCAGTATATTCCGAGTTAAGACGAAGCCGCAGTAGATTCCGAGTTAAGACGTAGCCGCAGTAGATTCCGAGTTGACTCGTAGCCGCAGTAGATTCCGTGTTGAGTCGCAGCCGCAGTAGATTCTGAGTTGAGTCGTAGCCGCAGTAGAATCCGAGTTAAGATGTAGCCACATAGATTCCGAGTTGTTACGTAGCCGCAGTATATTCCGAGTTGAGTCGTAGCCGCAGGAGATTCTGAGTTGATTCGTAACCGCTGGAGATTCCGAGTTGAGTCGTAGCCGCAGTAGATTCCGAGTTGCGTCGTAGCCGCCGTAGATTCCGAGTTGAGTCGTAGCCGCAGTAGAATCCGAGTTAAGATGTAGCCACAGTAGATTCCGAGTTGAGTCGTAGCCGCAGTAGATTCCGAGTTGAGTCGTAGCCGCAGTAGATTCCGAGTTGAGTCGTAGCCGCAGGAGATTCCGAGTTGAGTCGTAGCCGCAGGAGATTCCGAGTTGAGTCGTAGCCGCAGTAGATTCCGAGTTGAGGCGCAGCCGCAGTAGATTCCGAGTTGAGTCGTAGCCGCAGTAGATTCTGAGTTGAGTCGTAGCCGCAGTATATTCCGAGTTGAGTCGTAGCCGCAGGAGATTCCGAGTTGAGTCGTACCCGCAGGAGATTCCGAGTTGAGTCGTAGCCGCAGGAGATTCCGAGTTGAGTCTTAGCCGCTGGAGATTCCGAGTTGATTCGTAACCGCAGTAGATTCCGAGTTGCGTCGTAGCCGCCGTAGATTCCGAGTTGAGTCGTAGCCGCAGTAGATTTTGAGTTAAGATGTAACCACAGTAGATTCCGAGTTGAGTCGTAGCCGCAGTAGATTCCGAGTTGAGTCATAGCCGCAGTAGATTCCGAGTTGAGTCGTAGCCGCAGTCGATTCCGAGTTAAGACGTAGCCCCAGTAGATTCCGAGTTAAGATGTAGCCACAGTAGATTCCGAGTTGAGTCGTAGCCGCAGGAGATTCCGAGTTGAGTCGTAGCCGCAGTAGATTCCGAGTTGAGTCGTAGCTGCAGTAGTTGCTGAGTTGAGTCGTAGCCGCAGCAGATTCCGAGTTGAGTCGTAGCCGCAGTAGATTCCGAGTTGAGTCGTAGCCGCAGTAGATTCCGAGTTGAGTCGTAGCTGCAGGAGACTACGAGTTGAGTCGTAGCCGCAGGAGATTCCGAGTTGAGTCGTAGCCGCAGTAGATTTTGAGTTGAGTCGTAGCCGCAGTAGATTCTGAGTTGAGTCGTAGCCGCAGTAGATTCCGAGTTGAGTCGTAGCCGCAGTAGAACCCGAGTTAAGACGTAGCCGCAGTAGATTCCGAGTTACGATGTAGTCGCAGTAGATTCCGAGTTGAGTCGTAGCCGCAGTAGATTCCGAGTTAAGACGTAGCCGCAGTAGATTCCGAGTTAAGATGTAGCCACAGTAGATTCCGAGTTGAGTCGTAGCCGCAGTAGTTGCTGAGTTGAGTCGTAGCCGCAGTAGAATCCGAGTTAAGATGTAGCCACAGTAGATTCCGAGTTGAGTCGTAGCCGCAGTAGATTCCGAGTTGAGTCGTAGCCGCAGTAGATTCCGAGTTGAGTCGTAGCCGCAGTAGAATCCGAGTTAAGACGTAGTCGCAGTAGATTCCGAGTTGAGTCGTAGCCGCAGGAGATTCCGAGTTGAGTCGTAGCCACAGTAGATTCCGAGTTGAGTCGTAGCCGCAGTAGAATCCGAGTTAAGACGTAGCCGCAGTAGATTCCGAGTTAAGATGTAGCCACAGTAGATTCCGAGTTGAGTCGTAGCCGCAGTAAATTTTGAGTTGAGTCGTAGCCGCAGTAGTTGCTGAGTTGAGTCGTAGCCGCAGCAGATTCCGAGTTGAGTCGTAGCCGCAGTAGATTCTGAGTTAAGACGTAGCCGCAGTAGATTCCGAGTTGAGTCGTAGCCGCAGTAGATTCCGAGTTGAGTCGTAGCCGCAGTAGATTCCGAGTTAAGACGTAGCCGCAGTAGATTCCGAGTTGAGTCGTAGCCGCAGGAGATTCTGAGTTGAGCCGTAGCCGCAGTAGATTCCGAGTTGAGTCGTAGCCGCAGTAGATTCCGAGTTGAGTCGTAGCCGCAGGAGATTCCGAGTTGAGTCGTAGCCGCAGGAGATTCCGAGTTGAGTCGTAGCCGCAGTAGATTCCGAGTTGAGTCGTAGCCGCAGTAGATTCCGAGTTGAGTCGTAGCTGCAGTATATTCCGAGTTAAGACGAAGCCGCAGTAGATTCCGAGTTAAGACGTAGCCGCAGTAGATTCCGAGTTGACTCGTAGCCGCAGTAGATTCCGTGTTGAGTCGCAGCCGCAGTAGATTCTGAGTTGAGTCGTAGCCGCAGTAGAATCCGAGTTAAGATGTAGCCACATAGATTCCGAGTTGTTACGTAGCCGCAGTATATTCCGAGTTGAGTCGTAGCCGCAGGAGATTCTGAGTTGATTCGTAACCGCTGGAGATTCCGAGTTGAGTCGTAGCCGCAGTAGATTCCGAGTTGCGTCGTAGCCGCCGTAGATTCCGAGTTGAGTCGTAGCCGCAGTAGAATCCGAGTTAAGATGTAGCCACAGTAGATTCCGAGTTGAGTCGTAGCCGCAGTAGATTCCGAGTTGAGTCGTAGCCGCAGTAGATTCCGAGTTGAGTCGTAGCCGCAGGAGATTCCGAGTTGAGTCGTAGCCGCAGGAGATTCCGAGTTGAGTCGTAGCCGCAGTAGATTCCGAGTTGAGTCGTAGCCGCAGTAGATTCTGAGTTGAGTCGTAGCCGCAGTAGATTCCGAGTTGAGTCGTAGCCGCAGTATATTCCGAGTTGAGTCGTAGCCGCAGGAGATTCCGAGTTGAGTCGTACCCGCAGGAGATTCCGAGTTGAGTCGTAGCCGCAGGAGATTCCGAGTTGAGTCTTAGCCGCAGGAGATTCCGAGTTGATTCGTAACCGCAGTAGATTCCGAGTTGCGTCGTAGCCGCCGTAGATTCCGAGTTGAGTCGTAGCCGCAGTAGATTTTGAGTTAAGATGTAACCACAGTAGATTCCGAGTTGAGTCGTAGCCGCAGTAGATTCCGAGTTGAGTCATAGCCGCAGTAGATTCCGAGTTGAGTCGTAGCCGCAGTCGATTCCGAGTTAAGACGTAGCCCCAGTAGATTCCGAGTTAAGATGTAGCCACAGTAGATTCCGAGTTGAGTCGTAGCCGCAGGAGATTCCGAGTTGAGTCGTAGCCGCAGTAGATTCCGAGTTGAGTCGTAGCTGCAGTAGTTGCTGAGTTGAGTCGTAGCCGCAGCAGATTCCGAGTTGAGTCGTAGCCGCAGTAGATTCCGAGTTGAGTCGTAGCCGCAGTAGATTCCGAGTTGAGTCGTAGCTGCAGGAGACTACGAGTTGAGTCGTAGCCGCAGGAGATTCCGAGTTGAGTCGTAGCCGCAGTAGATTTTGAGTTGACTCGTAGCCGCAGTAGATTCTGAGTTGAGTCGTAGCCGCAGTAGATTCCGAGTTGAGTCGTAGCCGCAGTAGAACCCGAGTTAAGACGTAGCCGCAGTAGATTCCGAGTTACGATGTAGTCGCAGTAGATTCCGAGTTGAGTCGTAGCCGCAGTAGATTCCGAGTTAAGACGTAGCCGCAGTAGATTCCGAGTTAAGATGTAGCCACAGTAGATTCCGAGTTGAGTCGTAGCCGCAGTAGTTGCTGAGTTGAGTCGTAGCCGCAGTAGAATCCGAGTTAAGATGTAGCCACAGTAGATTCCGAGTTGAGTCGTAGCCGCAGTAGATTCCGAGTTGAGTCGTAGCCGCAGTAGATTCCGAGTTGAGTCGTAGCCGCAGTAGAATCCGAGTTAAGACGTAGTCGCAGTAGATTCCGAGTTGAGTCGTAGCCGCAGGAGATTCCGAGTTGAGTCGTAGCCACAGTAGATTCCGAGTTGAGTCGTAGCCGCAGTAGAATCCGAGTTAAGACGTAGCCGCAGTAGATTCCGAGTTAAGATGTAGCCACAGTAGATTCCGAGTTGAGTCGTAGCCGCAGTAAATTTTGAGTTGAGTCGTAGCCGCAGTAGTTGCTGAGTTGAGTCGTAGCCGCAGCAGATTCCGAGTTGAGTCGTAGCCGCAGTAGTTCCTGAGTTGAGTCGTAGCCGCAGGAGATTCCGAGTTAAGACGTAGCCGCAGTAGATTCCGAGTTGAGTCGTAGCCGCAGTAGATTCTGAGTTGAGTCGTAGCCGCAGTAGTTGCTGAGGTGATTCGTAGCCGCAGTAGATTCCGAGTTGAGTCGTAGCCGCAGCAGATTCCGAGTTGAGTCGTAGTTGCAGTAGATTCCGAGTTGAGTCGTAGCCGCAATAGATTCCGAGTTGAGTCGTAGCCGCAGTAGAATCCGAGTTAAGACGTAGCCGCTGTAGATTCCGAGTTAAGATGTAGCCACAGTAGATTCCGAGTTGAGTCGTAGCCGCAGTAAATTTTGAGTTGAGTCGTAGCCGCAGTAGTTGCTGAGTTGAGTCGTAGCCGCAGTAGATTCCGAGTTGAGTCGTAGCCGCAGTAGATTCCGAGTTGAGTCGTAGGCGCAGTAGATTCCGAGTTAAGACGTAGCCGCAGTAGATTCCGAGTTGAGTCGTAGCCGCAGTAGATTCTGTGTTGAGTCGTAGGCGCAGTAGATTCCGAGTTAAGACGTAGCCGCAGTAGATTCCGAGTTGAGTCGTAGCCGCAGGAGATTCTGAGTTGAGTCGTAGCCGCAGTAGATTCCGAGTTGAGTCGTAGCCGCAGTAGATTCCGAGTTGAGTCGTAGCCGCAGTAGATTCCGAGTTGAGTCGTAGCCGCAGTAGATTCCGTGTTGAGTCGCAGCCGCAGTAGATTCTGAGTTGAGTCGTAGCCGCAGTAGAATCCGAGTTAAGATGTAGCCACAGTAGATTCCGAGTTGTTACGTAGCTGCACTATATTCCGAGTTGAGTCGTAGCCGCAGGAGATTCCGAGTTGATTTGTAACCGCAGGAGATTCCGAGTTGAGTCGTAGTCGAAGGAGATTCCGAGTTGAGTCGTAGCCGCAGGAGATTCCGAGTTGAGCCGTAGCCGCAGGAGATTCCGAGTTGAGTCGTAGCCGCAGTAGATTCCGAGTTGCGTCGTAGCCGCCGTAGATTCCGAGTTGAGTCGTAGCCGCAGTAGAATCCGAGTTAAGATGTAGCCACAGTAGATTCCGAGTTGAGTCGTAGCCGCAGTAGATTCCGAGTTGAGTCGAAGCCGCAGGAGAATCCGAGTTTAGTCGTAGCCGCAGGAGATTCCGAGTTAAGACGTAGCCGCAGTAGATTCCGAGTTGAGTCGTAGCCGCAGTAGATTCCGAGTTGAGTCGTAGCTGCAGTAGATTCCGAGTTGAGTCGTAGCCGCAGTAGATACCGAGTTGAGTCGTAGCCGCAGTAGAATCCGAGTAAAGACGTAGCCGCAGTAGATTCCGAGTTAAGATGTAGCCACAGTAGATTCCGAGTTGAGTCGTAGCCGCAGTAGATTCCGAGTTGAGTCGTAGCCGCCGTAGATTCCGAGTCGTAGCCGCAGTAGTTGCTTAGTTGAGTCGTAGCCGCAGCAGATTCCGAGTTGAGTCGTAGCCGCAGTAGATTCCGAGTTGAGTTGTAGCCGCAGTAGATTCCGAGTTGAGTCGTAGCTGCAGGAGACTACGAGTTGAGTCGTAGCCGCAGCAGATTCCGAGTTGAGTCGTAGCCGCAGTAAATTTTGAGTTGAGTCGTAGCCGCAGTAGAATCCGAGTTAAGACGTAGCCGCAGTAGATTCCGAGTTAAGATATAGCCACAGTAGATTCCGAGTTGAGTCGTAGCCGCAGTAGATTCCGAGTTGAGTCGTAGCCGCAGTAGTTGCTGAGTTGAGTCGTAGCCGCAGTAGATTCCGAGTTGAGTCGTAGCTGCAGTAGATTCCGAGTTGAGTCGTAGCCGCAGCAGATTCCGAGTTGAGTCGTAGCCGCACTAGATTCCGAGTTGAGTCGTAGCTGCAGGAGACTACGAGTTGAGTCGTAGCCGCAACAGATTCCGAGTTGAGTCGTAGCCGCAGTAGATTCTGAGTTGAGTCGTAGCCGCAGTAGATTCTGAGTTGAGTCGTAGCCGCAGTAGTTGCTGAGTTGAGTCGTAGCCGCAGTAGATTCCGAGTTGAGTCGTAGCCGCAGGAGATTCTGAGTTGAGTCGTAGCCGCAGGAGATTCCGAGTTGAGTCGTAGCCGCAGTAGATTCCGAGTTGAGTCGTAGCCGCAGTAGAATCCGAGTTAAGACGTAGCCGCAGTAGATTCCGAGTTAAGACGTAGCCGCAGTAGATTCCGAGTTAAGATGTAGCCACAGTAGATTCCGAGTTGGGTCGTAGCCGCAGTAGATTCCGAGTTTAGTCGTAGCCGCAGCAGATTCCGAGTTGAGTCGTAGCCGCAGTAGATTCCGAGTTGAGTCGTAGCCGCAGTAGATTCCGAGTTGAGTCGTAGCCGCAGTAGAATCCGAGTTAAGACGTAGCCGCAGTAGATTCCGAGTTGAGTCGAAGCCGCAGGAGAATCCGAGTTTAGTCGTAGCCGCAGGAGATTCCGAGTTAAGACGTAGCCGCAGTAGATTCCGAGTTGAGTCGTAGCCGCAGTAGATTCCGAGTTGAGTCGTAGCTGCAGTAGATTCCGAGTTGAGTCGTAGCCGCAGTAGATAACGAGTTGAGTCGTAGCCGCAGTAGAATCCGAGTAAAGACGTAGCCGCAGTAGATTCCGAGTTAAGATGTAGCCACAGTAGATTCCGAGTTGAGTCGTAGCCGCAGTAGATTCCGAGTTAAGTCGTAGCCGCCGTAGATTCCGAGTCGTAGCCGCAGTAGTTGCTGAGTTGAGTCGTAGCCGCAGCAGATTCCGAGTTGAGTCGTGGCCGCAGTAGATTCCGAGTTGAGTTGTAGCCGCAGTAGATTCCGAGTTGAGTCGTAGCTGCAGGAGACTACGAGTTGAGTCGTAGCCGCAGCAGATTCCGAGTTGAGTCGTAGCCGCAGTAGATTTTGAGTTGAGTCGTAGCCGCAGTTGAATCCGAGTTAAGACGTAGCCGCAGTAGATTCCGAGTTAAGATATAGCCACAGTAGATTCCGAGTTGAGTCGTAGCCGCAGTAGATTCCGAGTTGAGTCGTAGCCGCAGTAGTTGCTGAGTTGAGTCGTAGCCGCAGTAGATTCCGAGTTGAGTCGTAGCTGCAGTAGATTCCGAGTTGAGTCGTAGCCGCAGCAGATTCCGAGTTGAGTCGTAGCCGCACTAGATTCCGAGTTGAGTCGTAGCTGCAGGAGACTACGAGTTGAGTCGTAGCCGCAACAGATTCCGAGTTGAGTCGTAGCCGCAGTAGATTCTGAGTTGAGTCGTAGCCGCAGTAGATTCTGAGTTGAGTCGTAGCCGCAGTAGTTGCTGAGTTGAGTCGTAGCCGCAGTAGATTCCGAGTTGAGTCGTAGCCGCAGGAGATTCTGAGTTGAGTCGTAGCCGCAGGAGATTCCGAGTTGAGTCGTAGCCGCAGTAGATTCCGAGTTGAGTCGTAGCCGCAGTAGAATCCGAGTTAAGACGTAGCCGCAGTAGATTCCGAGTTAAGACGTAGCCGCAGTAGATTCCGAGTTAAGATGTAGCCACAGTAGATTCCGAGTTGGGTCGTAGCCGCAGTAGATTCCGAGTTTAGTCGTAGCCGCAGCAGATTCCGAGTTGAGTCGTAGCCGCAGTAGATTCCGAGTTGAGTCGTAGCCGCAGTAGATTCCGAGTTGAGTCGTAGCCGCAGTAGAATCCGAGTTAAGACGTAGCCGCAGTAGATTCCGAGTTAAGATGTAGCCACAGTAGATTCCGAGTTGAGTCGTAGCCGCAGTAAATTTTGAGTTGAGTCGTAGCCGCAGTAGTTGCTGAGTTGAGTCGTAGCCGCAGTAGATTCTGAGTTGAGTCGTAGCCGCAGTAGATTCTGAGTTGAGTCGTAGCAGCAGTAGTTGCTGAGTTGAGTCGTAGCCGCAGTAGATTCTGAGTTGAGTCGTAGCCGCAGTAGATTCCGAGTTGAGTCGTAGCCGCAGGAGATTCCGAGTTGAGTCGTAGCCGCAGTAGATTCCGAGTTGAGTCGTAGCCGCAGTAGATTACGAGTTGAGTCGTAGCCGCAGTAGATTCCGAGTTGAGCCGTAGCCGCAGTAGATTTTGAGTTGAGTCGTAGCCGCAGTAGAATCCGAGTTAAGACGTAGCCGCAGTAGATTCCGAGTTAAGATGTAGCCACAGTAGATTCCGAGTTGAGTCGTAGCCGCAGTAAATTTTGAGTTGAGTCGTAGCCGAAGTAGTTGCTGAGTTGAGTCGTAGCCGCAGTAGATTCCGAGTTGAGTCGTAGCTGCAGTAGATTCCGAGTTGAGTCGTAGCCGCAGTAGATTCCGAGTTGAGTCGTAGCCGCACTAGATTCCGAGTTGAGTCGTAGCTGCAGGAGACTACGAGTTGAGTCGTAGCCGCAACAGATTCCAAGTTGAGTCGTAGCCGCAGTAGATTCTGAGTTGAGTCGTAGCCGCAGTAGATTCTGAGTTGAGTCGTAGCCGCAGTAGTTGCTGAGTTTAGTCGTAGCCGCAGTAGATTCCGAGTTGAGTCGTAGCCGCAGGAGATTCCGAGTTGAGTCGTAGCCGCAGGAGATTCCGAGTTGAGTCGTAGCCGCAGTAGATTCCGAGTTGAGTCGTAGCCGCAGTAGAATCCGAGTTAAGACGTAGCCGCAGTAGATTCCGAGTTAAGATGCAGCCGCAGTAGATTCCGAGTTGAGTCGTAGCCGCAATAGAATCCGAGTTAAGACATAGCCGCAGTAGATTCCGAGTTGAGTCGTAGCCGCAGTAGATTCCGAGTTGAGTCGTAGCCGCAGGAGATTCCGAGTTGAGTCGTAGCCGCAGGAGATTCCGAGTTAAGACGTAGCCGCAGTAGATTCCGAGTTGAGTCGTAGCCGCAGTAGATTCCGAGTTGAGTCGTAGCCGCAGTAGATTCCGAGTTGAGTCGTAGCCGCCGTAGATTCCGAGTTGAGTCGAAGCCGCAGGAGAATCCGAGTTTAGTCGTAGCCGCAGGAGATTCCGAGTTAAGACGTAGCCGCAGTAGATTCCGAGTTGAGTCGTAGCCGCAGTAGATTCCGAGTTGAGTCGTAGCTGCAGTAGATTCCGAGTTGAGTCGTAGCCGCAGTAGATACCGAGTTGAGTCGTAGCCGCAGTAGAATCCGAGTTAAGACGTAGCCGCAGTAGATTCCGAGTTAAGATGTAGCCACAGTAGATTCCGAGTTGAGTCGTAGCCGCAGTAGATTCCGAGTTGAGTCGTAGCCGCCGTAGATTCCGAGTCGTAGCCGCAGTAGTTGCTGAGTTGAGTCGTAGCCGCAGCAGATTCCGAGTTGAGTCGTAGCCGCAGTAGATTCCGAGTTGAGTTGTAGCCGCAGTAGATTCCGAGTTGAGTCGTAGCTGCAGGAGACTACGAGTTGAGTCGTAGCCGCAGCAGATTCCGAGTTGAGTCGTAGCCGCAGTAGATTTTGAGTTGAGTCGTAGCCGCAGTAGAATCCGAGTTAAGACGTAGCCGCAGTAGATTCCGAGTTAAGATATAGCCACAGTAGATTCCGAGTTGAGTCGTAGCCGCAGTAGATTCCGAGTTGAGTCGTAGCCGCAGTAGTTGCTGAGTTGAGTCGTAGCCGCAGTAGATTCCGAGTTGAGTCGTAGCTGCAGTAGATTCCGAGTTGAGTCGTAGCCGCAGCAGATTCCGAGTTGAGTCGTAGCCGCACTAGATTCCGAGATGAGTCGTAGCTGCAGGAGACTACGAGTTGAGTCGTAGCCGCAACAGATTCCGAGTTGAGTCGTAGCCGCAGTAGATTCTGAGTTGAGTCGTAGCCGCAGTAGATTCTGACTTGAGTCGTAGCCGCAGTAGTTGCTGAGTTGAGTCGTAGCCGCAGTAGATTCCGAGTTGAGTCGTAGCCGCAGGAGATTCCGAGTTGAGTCGTAGCCGCAGGAGATTCCGAGTTGAGTCGTAGCCGCAGTAGATTCCGAGTTGAGTCGTAGCCGCAGTAGAATCCGAGTTAAGACGTAGCCGCAGTAGATTCCGAGTTAAGACGTAGCCGCAGTAGATTCCGAGTTAAGATGTAGCCACAGTAGATTCCGAGTTGGGACGTAGCCGCAGTAGATTCTGAGTTTAGTCGTAGCCGCAGCAGATTCCGAGTTGAGTCGTAGCCGCAGTAGATTCCGAGTTGAGTCGTAGCCGCAGTAGATTCCGAGTTGAGTCGTAGCCGCAGTAGAATCCGAGTTAAGACGTAGCCGCAGTAGATTCCGAGTTAAGATGTAGCCACAGTAGATTCCGAGTTGAGTCGTAGCCGCAGTAAATTTTGAGTTAAATCGTAGCCGCAGTAGTTGCTGAGTTGAGTCGTAGCCGCAGTAGATTCTGAGTTGAGTCGTAGCCGCAGTAGATTCTGAGTTGAGTCGTAGCCGCAGTAGTTGCTGAGTTGAGTCGTAGCCGCAGTAGATTCTGAGTTGAGTCGTAGCCGCAGTAGATTCCGAGTTGAGTCGTAGCCGCAGGAGATTCCGAGTTGAGTCGTAGCCGCAGTAGTTGCTGAGTTGATTCGTAGCCGCAGTAGATTCCGAGTTGAGTCGTAGCCGCAGTAGATTCCGAGTTGAGCCGTAGCCGCAGTAGATTTTGAGTTGAGTCGTAGCCGCAGTAGAATCCGAGTTAAGACGTAGCCGCAGTAGATTCCGAGTTAAGATGTAGCCACAGTAGATTCCGAGTTGAGTCGTAGCCGCAGTAAATTTTGAGTTGAGTCGTAGCCGAAGTAGTTGCTGAGTTGAGTCGTAGCCGCAGTAGATTCGGAGTTGAGTCGTAGCTGCAGTAGATTCCGAGTTGAGTCGTAGCCGCAGTAGATTCCGAGTTGAGTCGTAGCCGCACTAGATTCCGAGTTGAGTCGTAGCTGCAGGAGACTACGAGTTGAGTCGTAGCCGCAACAGATTCCGAGTTGAGTCGTAGCCGCAGTAGATTCTGAGTTGAGTCGTAGCCGCAGTAGATTCTGAGTTGAGTCGTAGCCGCAGTAGTTGCTGAGTTTAGTCGTAGCCGCAGTAGATTCCGAGTTGAGTCGTAGCCGCAGGAGATTCCGAGTTGAGTCGTAGCCGCAGTAGATTCCGAGTTGAGTCGTAGCCGCAGTAGAATCCGAGTTAAGACGTAGCCGCAGTAGATTCCGAGTTAAGATGCAGCCGCAGTAGATTCCGAGTTGAGTCGTAGCCGCAATAGAATCCGAGTTAAGACATAGCCGCAGTAGATTCTGAGTTGAGTCGTAGCCGCAGTAGATTCCGAGTTGAGTCGTAGCCGCAGGAGATTCCGAGTTGAGTCGTAGCCGCAGGAGATTCCGAGTTAAGACGTAGCCGCAGTAGATTCCGAGTTGAGTCGTAGCCGCAGTAGATTCCGAGTTGAGTCGTAGCTGCAGTAGATTCCGAGTTGAGTCGTAGCCGCAGTAGATTCCGAGTTGAGTCGTAGCCGCAGTAGAATCCGAGTTAAGACGTATCCGCAGTAGATTCCGAGTTAAGATGTAGCCACAGTAGATTCCGAGTTGAGTCGTAGCCGCAGTAGATTCCGAGTTGAGTCGTAGCCGCCGTAGATTCCGAGTTGAGTCGTAGCCGCAGTAGTTGCTGAGTTGAGTCGTAGCCGCAGTAGTTGCTGAGTTGAGTCGTAGCCGCAGCAGATTCCGAGTTGAGTCGTAGCCGCAGTAGATTCCGAGTTGAGTCGTAGCCGCAGTAGATTACGAGTTGAGTCGTAGCTGCAGGAGACTACGAGTTGAGTCGTAGCCGCAGCAGATTCCGAGTTGAGTCGTAGCCACAGTAGATTTTGAGTTGAGTCGTAGCCGCAGTAGAATCCGAGTTAAGACGTAGCCGCAGTAGATTCCGAGTTAAGATGTAGCCACAGTAGATTCCGAGTTGAGTCGTAGCCGCAGTAGATTCCGAGTCGTGTCGTAGCCGCAGTAGATTCCGAGTTGAGTCGTAGCCGCAGTAGTTGCTGAGTTGAGTCGTAGCCGCAGTAGATTCCGAGTTGAGTCGTAGCTGCAGTAGATTCCGAGTTGAGTCGTAGCCGCAGTAGATTCCGAGTTGAGTCGTAGCCGCACTAGATTCCGAGTTGAGTCGTAGCTGCAGGAGACTACGAGTTGAGTCGTAGCCGCAACAGATTTAGAGTTGAGTCGTAGCCTCAGTAGATTCTGAGTTGAGTCGTAGCCGCAGTAGATTCTGAGTTGAGTCGTAGCCGCAGTAGTTGCTGAGTTGAGTCGTAGCCGCAGTAGATTCCGAGTTGAGTCGTAGCCGCAGGAGATTCCGAGTTGAGTCGTAGCCGCAGGAGATTCCGAGTTGAGTCGTAGCCGCAGTAGATTCCGAGTTGAGTCGTAGCCGCAGTAGAATCCGAGTTAAGACGTAGCCGCAGTAGATTCCGAGTTAAGACGTAGCCGCAGTAGATTCCGAGTTAAGATGTAGCCACAGTAGATTCCGAGTTGAGTCGTAGCCGCAGTAGATTCCGAGTTTAGTCGTAGCCGCAGCAGATTCCGAGTTGAGTCGTAGCCGCAGTAGATTCCGAGTTGAGTCGTAGCCGCAGTAGATTCCGAGTTGAGTCGTAGCCGCAGTAGATTCTGAGTTGAGTCGTAGCCGCAGTAGTTGCTGAGCTGATTCGTAGCCGCAGTAGATTCCGTGTTGAGTCGTAGCCGCAGTAGATTCCGAGTTGAGTCGTAGCCGCAGCAGATTCCGAGTTGAGTCGTAGCCGCAGTAGATTCCGAGTTGAGTCGTAGCCGCAGTAGATTCCGAGTTGAGTCGTAGCTGCAGGAGACTACGAGTTGAGTCGTAGCCGCAGCAGATTCCGAGTTGAGTCGTAGCCGCAGTAGATTTTGAGTTGAGTCGTAGCCGCAGTAGAATCCGAGTTAAGACGTAGCCGCAGTAGATTCCGAGTTAAGATGTAGCCACAGTAGATTCCGAGTTGAGTCGTAGCCGCAGTAGATTCCGAGTTGAGTCGTAGCCGCAGTAGATTCCGAGTTGAGTCGTAGCCGCAGTAGTTGCTGAGTTGATTCGTAGCCGCAGTAGATTCCGAGTTGAGTCGTAGCCGCAGTAGATTCCGAGTTGAGCCGTAGCCGCAGTAGATTTTGAGTTGAGTCGTAGCCGCAGTAGAATCCGAGTTAAGACGTAGCCGCAGTAGATTCCGAGTTAAGATGTAGCCACAGTAGATTCCGAGTTGAGTCGTAGCCGCAGTAAATTTTGAGTTGAGTCGTAGCCGAAGTAGTTGCTGAGTTGAGTCGTAGCCGCAGTAGATTCCGAGTTGAGTCGTAGCTGCAGTAGATTCCGAGTTGAGTCGTAGCCGCAGTAGATTCCGAGTTGAGTCGTAGCCGCACTAGATTCCGAGTTGAGTCGTAGCTGCAGGAGACTACGAGTTGAGTCGTAGCCGCAACAGATTCCGAGTTGAGTCGTAGCCGCAGTAGATTCTGAGTTGAGTCGTAGCCGCAGTAGATTCTGAGTTGAGTCGTAGCCGCAGTAGTTGCTGAGTTTAGTCGTAGCCGCAGTAGATTCCGAGTTGAGTCGTAGCCGCAGGAGATTCCGAGTTGAGTCGTAGCCGCAGGAGATTCCGAGTTGAGTCGTAGCCGCAGTAGATTCCGAGTTGAGTCGTAGCCGCAGTAGAATCCGAGTTAAGACGTAGCCGCAGTAGATTCCGAGTTAAGATGCAGCCGCAGTAGATTCCGAGTTGAGTCGTAGCCGCAATAGAATCCGAGTTAAGACATAGCCGCAGTAGATTCCGAGTTGAGTCGTAGCCGCAGTAGATTCCGAGTTGAGTCGTAGCCGCAGGAGATTCCGAGTTGAGTCGTAGCCGCAGGAGATTCCGAGTTAAGACGTAGCCGCAGTAGATTCCGAGTTGAGTCGTAGCCGCAGTAGATTCCGAGTTGAGTCGTAGCTGCAGTAGATTCCGAGTTGAGTCGTAGCCGCAGTAGATTCCGAGTTGAGTCGTAGCCGCAGTAGAATCCGAGTTAAGACGTATCCGCAGTAGATTCCGAGTTAAGATGTAGCCACAGTAGATTCCGAGTTGAGTCGTAGCCGCAGTAGATTCCGAGTTGAGTCGTAGCCGCCGTAGATTCCGAGTTGAGTCGTAGCCGCAGTAGTTGCTGAGTTGAGTCGTAGCCGCAGTAGTTGCTGAGTTGAGTTGTAGCCGCAGCAGATTCCGAGTTGAGTCGTAGCCGCAGTAGATTCCGAGTTGAGTCGTAGCCGCAGTAGATTACGAGTTGAGTCGTAGCTGCAGGAGACTACGAGTTGAGTCGTAGCCGCAGCAGATTCCGAGTTGAGTCGTAGCCACAGTAGATTTTGAGTTGAGTCGTAGCCGCAGTAGAATCCGAGTTAAGACGTAGCCGCAGTAGATTCCGAGTTAAGATGTAGCCACAGTAGATTCCGAGTTGAGTCGTAGCCGCAGTAGATTCCGAGTTGAGTCGTAGCCGCAGTAGAATCCGAGTTAAGACGTAGCCGCAGTAGATTCCGAGTTAAGATGTAGCCACAGTAGATTCCGAGTTGAGTCGTAGCCGCAGTAAATTTTGAGTTGAGTCGTAGCCGCAGTAGTTGCTGAGTTGAGTCGTAGCCGCAGCAGATTCCGAGTTGAGTCGTAGCCGCAGTAGATTCCGAGTTGAGTCGTAGCCGCAGTAGAATCCGAGTTAAGACGTAGCCGCAGTAGATTCTGAGTTGAGTCGTAGCCGCAGTAGATTCCGAGTTGAGTCGTAGCCGCAGGAGATTCCGAGTTGAGTCGTAGCCGCAGTAGTTGCTGAGTTGATTCGTAGCCGCAGTAGATTCCGAGTTGAGTCGTAGCCGCAGTAGATTCCGAGTTGAGCCGTAGCCGCAGTAGATTTTGAGTTGAGTCGTAGCCGCAGTAGAATCCGAGTTAAGACGTAGCCGCAGTAGATTCCGAGTTAAGATGTAGCCACAGTAGATTCCGAGTTGAGTCGTAGCCGCAGTAAATTTTGAGTTGAGTCGTAGCCGAAGTAGTTGCTGAGTTGAGTCGTAGCCGCAGTAGATTCCGAGTTGAGTCGTAGCTGCAGTAGATTCCGAGTTGAGTCGTAGCCGCAGTAGATTCCGAGTTGAGTCGTAGCCGCACTAGATTCCGAGTTGAGTCGTAGCTGCAGGAGACTACGAGTTGAGTCGTAGCCGCAACAGATTCCGAGTTGAGTCGTAGCCGCAGTAGATTCTGAGTTGAGTCGTAGCCGCAGTAGATTCTGAGTTGAGTCGTAGCCGCAGTAGATTCCGAGTTGAGTCGTAGCCGCAGTAGAATCCGAGTTAAGACGTATCCGCAGTAGATTCCGAGTTAAGATGTAGCCACAGTAGATTCCGAGTTGAGTCGTAGCCGCAGTAGATTCCGAGTTGAGTCGTAGCCACAGTAGATTTTGAGTTGAGTCGTAGCCGCAGTAGAATCCGAGTTAAGACGTAGCCGCAGTAGATTCCGAGTTAAGATGTAGCCACAGTAGATTCCGAGTTGAGTCGTAGCCGCAGTAGATTCCGAGTCGTGTCGTAGCCGCAGTAGATTCCGAGTTGAGTCGTAGCCGCAGTAGTTGCTGAGTTGAGTCGTAGCCGCAGTAGATTCCGAGTTGAGTCGTAGCTGCAGTAGATTCCGAGTTGAGTCGTAGCCGCAGTAGATTCCGAGTTGAGTCGTAGCCGCACTAGATTCCGAGTTGAGTCGTAGCTGCAGGAGACTACGAGTTGAGTCGTAGCCGCAACAGATTCCGAGTTGAGTCGTAGCCGCAGTAGATTCTGAGTTGAGTCGTAGCCGCAGTAGATTCTGAGTTGAGTCGTAGCCGCAGTAGTTGCTGAGTTGAGTCGTAGCCGCAGTAGATTCCGAGTTGAGTCGTAGCCGCAGGAGATTCCGAGTTGAGTCGTAGCCGCAGGAGATTCCGAGTTGAGTCGTAGCCGCAGTAGAATCCGAGTTAAGACGTAGCCGCAGTAGATTCCGAGATAAGACGTAGCCGCAGTAGATTCCGAGTTAAGATGTAGCCACAGTAGATTCCGAGTTGAGTCGTAGCCGCAGTAGATTCCGAGTTTAGTCGTAGCCGCAGCAGATTCCGAGTTGAGTCGTAGCCGCAGTAGATTCCGAGTTGAGTCGTAGCCGCAGTAGATTCTGAGTTGAGTCGTAGCCGCAGTAGTTGCTGAGTTGATTCGTAGCCGCAGTAGATTCCGTGTTGAGTCGTAGCCGCAGTAGATTCCGAGTTGAGTCGTAGCCGCAGCAGATTCCGAGTTGAGTCGTAGCCGCAGTAGATTCCGAGTTGAGTCGTAGCCGCAGTAGATTCCGAGTTGAGTCGTAGCTGCAGGAGACTACGAGTTGAGTCGTAGCCGCAGCAGATTCCGAGTTGAGTCGTAGCCGCAGTAGATTTTGAGTTGAGTCGTAGCCGCAGTAGATTCCGAGTTAAGACGTAGCCGCAGTAGATTCCGAGTTAAGATGTAGCCACAGTAGATTCCGAGTTGAGTCGTAGCCGCAGTAGATTCCGAGTTAAGTCGTAGCCGCAGGAGATTCCGAGTTGAGTCGTAGCCGCAGTAGTTGCTGAGTTGATTCGTAGCCGCAGTAGATTCCGAGTTGAGTCGTAGCCGCAGTAGATTCCGAGTTGAGCCGTAGCCGCAGTAGATTTTGAGTTGAGTCGTAGCCGCAGTAGAATCCGAGTTAAGACGTAGCCGCAGTAGATTCCGAGTTAAGATGTAGCCACAGTAGATTCCGAGTTGAGTCGTAGCCGCAGTAAATTTTGAGTTGAGTCGTAGCCGAAGTAGTTGCTGAGTTGAGTCGTAGCCGCAGTAGATTCCGAGTTGAGTCGTAGCTGCAGTAGATTCCGAGTTGAGTCGTAGCCGCAGTAGATTCCGAGTTGAGTCGTAGCCGCACTAGATTCCGAGTTGAGTCGTAGCTGCAGGAGACTACGAGTTGAGTCGTAGCCGCAACAGATTCCGAGTTGAGTCGTAGCCGCAGTAGATTCTGAGTTGAGTCGTAGCCGCAGTAGATTCTGAGTTGAGTCGTAGCCGCAGTAGTTGCTGAGTTTAGTCGTAGCCGCAGTAGATTCCGAGTTGAGTCGTAGCCGCAGGAGATTCCGAGTTGAGTCGTAGCCGCAGGAGATTCCGAGTTGAGTCGTAGCCGCAGTAGATTCCGAGTTGAGTCGTAGCCGCAGTAGAATCCGAGTTAAGACGTAGCCGCAGTAGATTCCGAGTTAAGATGCAGCCGCAGTAGATTCCGAGTTGAGTCGTAGCCGCAATAGAATCCGAGTTAAGACATAGCCGCAGTAGATTCCGAGTTGAGTCGTAGCCGCAGGAGATTCCGAGTTGAGTCGTAGCCGCAGGAGATTCCGAGTTAAGACGTAGCCGCAGTAGATTCCGAGTTGAGTCGTAGCCGCAGTAGATTCCGAGTTGAGTCGTAGCTGCAGTAGATTCCGAGTTGAGTCGTAGCCGCAGTAGATTCCGAGTTGAGTCGTAGCCGCAGTAGAATCCGAGTTAAGACGTAGCCGCAGTAGATTCCGAGTTAAGATGTAGCCACAGTAGATTCCGAGTTGAGTCGTAGCCGCAGTAGATTCCGAGTTGAGTCGTAGCCGCCGTAGATTCCGAGTTGAGTCGTAGCCGCAGTAGTTGCTGAGTTGAGTCGTAGCCGCAGCAGATTCCGAGTTGAGTCGTAGCCCCAGTAGATTCCGAGTTGAGTCGTAGCCACAGTAGATTACGAGTTGAGTCGTAGCTGCAGGAGACTACGAGTTGAGTCGTAGCCGCAGCAGATTCCGAGTTGAGTCGTAGCCACAGTAGATTTTGAGTTGAGTCGTAGCCGCAGTAGAATCCGAGTTAAGACGTAGCCGCAGTAGATTCCGAGTTAAGATGTAGCCACAGTAGATTCCGAGTTGAGTCGTAGCCGCAGTAGATTCCGAGTTGTGTCGTAGCCGCAGTAGATTCCGAGTTGAGTCGTAGCCGCAGTAGTTGCTGAGTTGAGTCGTAGCCGCAGTAGATTCCGAGTTGAGTCGTAGCCGCAGGAGATTCCAAGTTGAGTCGTAGCCGCAGGAGATTCCGAGTTGAGTCGTAGCCGCAGTAGATTCCGAGTTGAGTCGTAGCCGCAGTAGAATCCGAGTTAAGACGTAGCCGCAGTAGATTCCGAGTTAAGACGTAGCCGCAGTAGATTCCGAGTTAAGATGTAGCCACAGTAGATTCCGAGTTGAGTCGTAGCCGCAGTAGATTCCGAGTTTAGTCGTAGCCGCAGTAGATTCCGAGTTAAGATGTAGCCACAGTAGATTCCGAGTTGAGTCGTAGCCGCAGTAGATTCCGAGTTGTGTCGTAGCCGCAGTAGATTCCGAGTTGAGTCGTAGCCGCAGTAGTTGCTGAGTTGAGTCGTAGCCGCAGTAGATTCCGAGTTGAGTCGTAGCCGCAGGAGATTCCAAGTTGAGTCGTAGCCGCAGGAGATTCCGAGTTGAGTCGTAGCCGCAGTAGATTCCGAGTTGAGTCGTAGCCGCAGTAGAATCCGAGTTAAGACGTAGCCGCAGTAGATTCCGAGTTAAGACGTAGCCGCAGTAGATTCCGAGTTAAGATGTAGCCACAGTAGATTCCGAGTTGAGTCGTAGCCGCAGTAGATTCCGAGTTTAGTCGTAGCCGCAGCAGATTCCGAGTTGAGTCGTAGCCGCAGTAGATTCCGAGTTGAGTCGTAGCCGCAGTAGATTCCGAGTTGAGTCGTAGCCGCAGTAGATTCTGAGTTGAGTCGTAGCCGCAGTAGTTGCTGAGTTGATTCGTAGCCGCAGTAGATTCCGTGTTGAGTCGTAGCCGCAGTAGATTCCAAGTTGAGTCGTAGCCGCAGCAGATTCCGAGTTGAGTCGTAGCCGCAGTAGATTCCGAGTTGAGTCGTAGCCGCAGTAGATTCCGAGTTGAGTCGTAGCCGCAGGAGATTCCGAGTTAAGACGTAGCCGCAGCAGATTCCGAGTTGAGTCGTAGCCGCAGTAGATTTTGAGTTGAGTCGTAGCCGCAGTAGAATCCGAGTTAAGACGTAGCCGCAGTAGATTCCGAGTTAAGATGTAGCCACAGTAGATTCCGAGTTGAGTCGTAGCCGCAGTAGATTCCGAGTTGAGTCGTAGCCGCAGTAGATTCCGAGTTGAGTCGTAGCCGCAATAGTTGCTGAGTTGAGTCGTAGCCGCAGTAGATTCCGAGTTGAGTCGTAGCTGCAGTAGATTCCGAGTTGAGTCGTAGCCGCAGCAGATTCCGAGTTGAGTCGTAGCCGCACTAGATTCCGAGTTGAGTTGTAGCTGCAGGAGACTACGAGTTGAGTCGTAGCCGCAACAGATTCCGAGTTGAGTCGTAGCCGCAGTAGATTCTGAGTTGAGTCGTAGCCGCAGTAGATTCTGAGTTGAGTCGTAGCCGCAGTAGTTGCTGAGTTGAGTCGTAGCCGCAGTAGATTCCGAGTTGAGTCGTAGCCGCAGGAGATTCCGAGTTGAGTCGTAGCCGCAGTAGAATCTGAGTTAAGACGTAGCCGCAGTAGATTCCGAGTTAAGACGTAGCCGCAGTAGATTCCGAGTTAAGATGTAGCCACAGTAGATTCCGAGTAGAGTCGTAGCCGCAGTAGATTCCGAGTTTAGTCGTAGCCGCAGCAGATTCCGAGTTGAGTCGTAGCCGCAGTAGATTCCGAGTTGTGTCGTAGCCGCAGTAGATTCCGAGTTGAGTCGTAGCCGCAGTAGAATCCGAGTTAAGACATAGCCGCAGTAGATTCCGAGTTAAGATGTAGCCACAGTAGATTCCGAGTTGAGTCGTAGCCGCAGTAAATTTTGAGTTGAGTCGTAGCCGCAGTAGTTGCTGAGTTGAGTCGTAGCCGCAGCAGATTCCGAGTTGAGTCGTAGCCGCAGTAGATTCCGAGTTGAGTCGTAGCCGCAGTAGATTCTGAGTTGAGTCGTAGCCGCAGTAGTTGCTGAGTTGATTCGTAGCCGCAGTAGATTCCGAGTTGAGTCGTAGCCGCAGTAGATTCTGAGTTGAGCCGTAGCCGCAGTAGATTTTGAGTTGAGTCGTAGCCGCAGTAGAATCCGAGTTAAGACGTAGCCGCAGTAGATTCCGAGTTAAGATGTAGCCACAGTAGATTCCGAGTTGAGTCGTAGCCGCAGTAAATTTTGAGTTGAGTCGTAGCCGCAGTAGTTGCTGAGTTGAGTCGTAGCCGCAGTAGATTCCGAGTTGAGTCGTAGCTGCAGTAGATTCCGAGTTGAGTCGTAGCCGCAGTAGATTCCGAGTTGAGTCGTAGCCGCACCAGATTCCGAGTTGAGTCGTAGCTGCAGGAGACTACGAGTTGAGTCGTAGCCGCAACAGATTCCGAGTTGAGTCGTAGCCGCAGTAGATTCTGAGTTGAGTCGTAGCCGCAGTAGATTCTGAGTTGAGTCGTAGCCGCAGTAGTTGCTGAGTTGAGTCGTAGCCGCAGTAGATTCCGAGTTGAGTCGTAGCCGCAGTAGATTCCGAGTTGAGTCGTAGCCACCGTAGATTCCGAGTTGAGTCGTAGCCGCAGGAGATTCCGAGTTAAGACGTAGCCGCAGTAGATTCCGAGTTGAGTCGTAGCCGCAGTAGATTCCGAGTTGAGTCGTAGCTGCAGTAGATTCCGAGTTGAGTCGTAGCCGCAGTAGATTCCGAGTTGAGTCGTAGCCGCAGTAGAATCCGAGTTAAGACGTATCCGCAGTAGATTCCGAGTTAAGATGTAGCCACAGTAGATTCCGAGTTGAGTCGTAGCCGCAGTAGATTCCGAGTTGAGTCGTAGCCGCCGTAGATTCCGAGTTGAGTCGTAGCCGCAGTAGTTGCTGAGTTGAGTCGTAGCCGCAGTAGTTGCTGAGTTGAGTCGTAGCCGCAGCAGATTCCGAGTTGAGTCGTAGCCGCAGTAGATTCCGAGTTGAGTCGTAGCCGCAGTAGATTCCGAGTTGAGTCGTAGCTGCAGTAGACTACGAGTTGAGTCGTAGCCGCAGCAGATTCCGAGTTGAGTCGTAGCCGCAGTAGATTTTGAGTTGAGTCGTAGCCGCAGTAGAATCCGAGTTAAGACGTAGCCGCAGTAGATTCCGAGTTAAGATGTAGCCACAGTAGATTCCGAGTTGAGTCGTAGCCGCAGTAGATTCCGAGTTGTGTCGTAGCCGCAGTAGATTCCGAGTTGAGTCGTAGCCGCAGTAGTTGCTGAGTTGAGTCGTAGCCGCAGTAGATTCCGAGTTGAGTCGTAGCTGCAGTAGATTCCGAGTTGAGTCGTAGCCGCAGTAGATTCCGAGTTGAGTCGTAGCCGCACTAGATTCCGAGTTGAGTCGTAGCTGCAGGAGACTACGAGTTGAGTCGTAGCCGCAGCAGATTCCGAGTTGAGTCGTAGCCGCAGTAGATTCTGAGTTGAGTCGTAGCCGCAGTAGATTCTGAGTTGAGTCGTAGCCGCAGTAGTTGCTGAGTTGAGTCGTAGCCGCAGTAGATTCCGAGTTGAGTCGTAGCCGCAGGAGATTCCGAGTTGAGTCGTAGCCGCAGGAGATTCCGAGTTGAGTCGTAGCCGCAGTAGATTCCGAGTTGAGTCGTAGCCGCAGTAGAATCCGAGTTAAGACGTAGCCGCAGTAGATTCTGAGTTAAGACGTAGCCGCAGTAGATTCCGAGTTAAGATGTAGCCACAGTAGATTCCGAGTTGAGTCGTAGCCGCAGTAGATTCCGAGTTTAGTCGTAGCCGCAGCAGAATCCGAGTTGAGTCGTAGCCGCAGTAGATTCCGAGTTGAGTCGTAGCCGCAGTAGATTCCGAGTTGAGTCGTAGCCGCAGTAGAATCCGAGTTAAGACGTAGCCGCAGTAGATTCCGAGTTAAGATGTAGCCACAGTAGATTCCGAGTTGAGTCGTAGCCGCAGTAGATTCCGAGTTGTGTCGTAGCCGCAGTAGATTCCGAGTTGAGTCGTAGCCGCAGTAGTTGCTGAGTTGAGTCGTAGCCGCAGTAGATTCTGAGTTGAGTCGTAGCTGCAGTAGATTCCGAGTTGAGTCGTAGCCGCAGTAGATTCCGAGTTGAGTCGTAGCCGCACTAGATTCCGAGTTGAGTCGTAGCTGCAGGAGACTACGAGTTGAGTCGTAGCCGCAACAGATTCCGAGTTGAGTCGTAGCCGCAGTAGATTCTGAGTTGAGTCGTAGCCGCAGTAGATTCTGACTTGAGTCGTAGCCGCAGTAGTTGCTGAGTTGAGTCGTAGCCGCAGTAGATTCCGAGTTGAGTCGTAGCCGCAGGAGATTCCGAGTTGAGTCGTAGCCGCAGGAGATTCCGAGTTGAGTCGTAGCCGCAGTAGATTCCGAGTTGAGTCGTAGCCGCAGTAGAATCCGAGTTAAGACGTAGCCGCACTAGATTCCGAGTTAAGACGTACCTGCAGTAGATTCCGAGTTAAGATGTAGCCACAGTAGATTCCGAGTTGAGTCGTAGCCGCAGTAGATTCCGAGTTTAGTCGTAGCCGCAGCAGATTCCGAGTTGAGTCGTAGCCGCAGTAGATTCCGAGTTGAGTCGTAGCCGCAGTAGATTCCGAGTTGAGTCGTAGCCGCAGTAGATTCTGAGTTGAGTCGTAGCCGCAGTAGTTGCTGAGTTGATTCGTAGCCGCAGTAGATTCCGTGTTGAGTCGTAGCCGCAGTAGATTCCGAGTTGAGTCGTAGCCGCAGCAGATTCCGAGTTGAGTCGTAGCCGCAGTAGATTCCGAGTTGAGTCGTAGCCGCAGTAGATTCCGAGTTGAGTCGTAGCTGCAGGAGACTACGAGTTGAGTCGTAGCCGCAGCAGATTCCGAGTTGAGTCGTAGCCGCAGTAGATTCTGAGTTGAGTCGTAGCCGCAGTAGAATCCGAGTTAAGACGTAGCCGCAGTAGATTCCGAGTTAAGATGTAGCCACAGTAGATTCCGAGTTGAGTCGTAGCCGCAGTAGATTCCGAGTTGAGTCGTAGCCGCAGTAGATTCCGAGTTGAGTCGTAGCCGCAATAGTTGCTGAGTTGAGTCGTAGCCGCAGTAGATTCCGAGTTGAGTCGTAGCTGCAGTAGATTCCGAGTTGAGTCGTAGCCGCAGCAGATTCCGAGTTGAGTCGTAGCCGCACTAGATTCCGAGTTGAGTTGTAGCTGCAGGAGACTACGAGTTGAGTCGTAGCCGCAACAGATTCCGAGTTGAGTCGTAGCCGCAGTAGATTCTGAGTTGAGTCGTAGCCGCAGTAGATTCTGAGTTGAGTCGTAGCCGCAGTAGTTGCTGAGTTGAGTCGTAGCCGCAGTAGATTCCGAGTTGAGTCGTAGCCGCAGGAGATTCCGAGTTGAGTCGTAGCCGCAGTAGAATCCGAGTTAAGACGTAGCCGCAGTAGATTCCGAGTTAAGACGTAGCCGCAGTAGATTCCGAGTTAAGATGTAGCCACAGTAGATTCCGAGTTGAGTCGTAGCCGCAGTAGATTCCGAGTATAGTCGTAGCCGCAGCAGATTCCGAGTTGAGTCGTAGCCGCAGTAGATTCCGAGTTGAGTCGTAGCCGCAGTAGATTCCGAGTTGAGTCGTAGCCGCAGTAGAATCCGAGTTAAGACGTAGCCGCAGTAGATTCCGAGTTAAGATGTAGCCACAGTAGATTCCGAGTTGAGTCGTAGCCGCAGTAAATTTTGAGTTGAGTCGTAGCCGCAGTAGTTGCTGAGTTGAGTCGTAGCCGCAGCAGATTCCGAGTTGAGTCGTAGCCGCAGTAGATTCCGAGTTGAGTCGTAGCCGCAGTAGATTCCGAGTTGAGTCGTAGCCGCAGTAGATTCTGAGTTGAGTCGTAGCCGCAGTAGTTGCTGAGTTGATTCGTAGCCGCAGTAGATTCCGAGTTGAGTCGTAGCCGCAGAAGATTCTGAGTTGAGCCGTAGCCGCAGTAGATTTTGAGTTGAGTCGTAGCCGCAGTAGAATCCGAGTTAAGACGTAGCCGCAGTAGATTCCGAGTTAAGATGTAGCCACAGTAGATTCCGAGTTGAGTCGTAGCCGCAGTAAATTTTGAGTTGAGTCGTAGCCGCAGTAGTTGCTGAGTTGAGTCGTAGCCGCAGTAGATTCCGAGTTGAGTCGTAGCTGCAGTAGATTCCGAGTTGAGTCGTAGCCGCAGTAGATTCCGAGTTGAGTCGTAGCCGCACTAGATTCCGAGTTGAGTCGTAGCTGCAGGAGACTAAGAGTTGAGTCGTAGCCGCAACAGATTCCGAGTTGAGTCGTAGCCGCAGTAGATTCTGAGTTGAGTCGTAGCCGCAGTAGATTCTGAGTTGAGTCGTAGCCGCAGTAGTTGCTGAGTTGAGTCGTAGCCGCAGTAGATTCCGAGTTGAGTCGTAGCCGCAGTAGATTCCGAGTTGAGTCGTAGCCGCAGGAGATTCCGAGTTGAGTCGTAGCCGCAGGAGATTCCGAGTTAAGACGTAGCCGCAGTAGATTCCGAGTTGAGTCGTAGCCGCAGTAGATTCCGAGTTGAGTCGTAGCCGCAGTAAATTTTGAGTTGAGTCGTAGCCGCAGTAGTTGCTGAGTTGAGTCGTAGCCGCAGTAGATTCCGAGTTGAGTCGTAGCTGCAGTAGATTCCGAGTTGAGTCGTAGCCGCAGTAGATTCCGAGTTGAGTCGTAGCCGCACCAGATTCCGAGTTGAGTCGTAGCTGCAGGAGACTACGAGTTGAGTCGTAGCCGCAACAGATTCCGAGTTGAGTCGTAGCCGCAGTAGATTCTGAGTTGAGTCGTAGCCGCAGTAGATTCCCAGTTGAGTCGTAGCCGCAGTAGTTGCTGAGTTGAGTCGTAGCCGCAGTAGATTCCGAGTTGAGTCGTAGCCGCAGTAGATTCCGAGTTGAGTCGTAGCCGCAGGAGATTCCGAGTTGAGTCGTAGCCGCAGGAGATTCCGAGTTAAGACGTAGCCGCAGTAGATTCCGAGTTGAGTCGTAGCCGCAGTAGATTCCGAGTTGAGTCGTAGCTGCAGTAGATTCCGAGTTGAGTCGTAGCCGCAGTAGATTCCGAGTTGAGTCGTAGCCGCAGTAGAATCCGAGTTAAGACGTATCCGCAGTAGATTCCGAGTTAAGATGTAGCCACAGTAGATTCCGAGTTGAGTCGTAGCCGCAGTAGATTCCGAGTTGAGTCGTAGCCGCCGTAGATTCCGAGTTGAGTCGTAGCCGCAGTAGTTGCTGAGTTGAGTCGTAGCCGCAGTAGTTGCTGAGTTGAGTCGTAGCCGCAGCAGATTCCGAGTTGAGTCGTAGCCGCAGTAGATTCCGAGTTGAGTCGTAGCCGCAGTAGATTCCGAGTTGAGTCGTAGCTGCAGTAGACTACGAGTTGAGTCGTAGCCGCAGCAGATTCCGAGTTGAGTCGTAGCCGCAGTAGATTTTGAGTTGAGTCGTAGCCGCAGTAGAATCCGAGTTAAGACGTAGCCGCAGTAGATTCCGAGTTAAGATGTAGCCACAGTAGATTCCGAGTTGAGTCGTAGCCGCAGTAGATTCCGAGTTGTGTCGTAGCCGCAGTAGATTCCGAGTTGAGTCGTAGCCGCAGTAGTTGCTGAGTTGAGTCGTAGCCGCAGTAGATTCCGAGTTGAGTCGTAGCTGCAGTAGATTCCGAGTTGAGTCGTAGCCGCAGTAGATTCCGAGTTGAGTCGTAGCCGCACTAGATTCCGAGTTGAGTCGTAGCTGCAGGAGACTACGAGTTGAGTCGTAGCCGCAGCAGATTCCGAGTTGAGTCGTAGCCGCAGTAGATTCTGAGTTGAGTCGTAGCCGCAGTAGATTCTGAGTTGAGTCGTAGCCGCAGTAGTTGCTGAGTTGAGTCGTAGCCGCAGTAGATTCCGAGTTGAGTCGTAGCCGCAGGAGATTCCGAGTTGAGTCGTAGCCGCAGGAGATTCCGAGTTGAGTCGTAGCCGCAGTAGATTCCGAGTTGAGTCGTAGCCGCAGTAGAATCCGAGTTAAGACGTAGCCGCAGTAGATTCTGAGTTAAGACGTAGCCGCAGTAGATTCCGAGTTAAGATGTAGCCACAGTAGATTCCGAGTTGAGTCGTAGCTGCAGTAGATTCCGAGTTTAGTCGTAGCCGCAGCAGAATCCGAGTTGAGTCGTAGCCGCAGTAGATTCCGAGTTGAGTCGTAGCCGCAGTAGATTCCGAGTTGAGTCGTAGCCGCAGTAGAATCCGAGTTAAGACGTAGCCGCAGTAGATTCCGAGTTAAGATGTAGCCACAGTAGATTCCGAGTTGAGTCGTAGCCGCAGTAGATTCCGAGTTGTGTCGTAGCCGCAGTAGATTCCGAGTTGAGTCGTAGCCGCAGTAGTTGCTGAGTTGAGTCGTAGCCGCAGTAGATTCTGAGTTGAGTCGTAGCTGCAGTAGATTCCGAGTTGAGTCGTAGCCGCAGTAGATTCCGAGTTGAGTCGTAGCCGCACTAGATTCCGAGTTGAGTCGTAGCTGCAGGAGACTACGAGTTGAGTCGTAGCCGCAACAGATTCCGAGTTGAGTCGTAGCTGCAGTAGATTCTGAGTTGAGTCGTAGCCGCAGTAGATTCTGACTTGAGTCGTAGCCGCAGTAGTTGCTGAGTTGAGTCGTAGCCGCAGTAGATTCCGAGTTGAGTCGTAGCCGCAGGAGATTCTGAGTTGAGTCGTAGCCGCAGGAGATTCCGAGTTGAGTCGTAGCCGCAGTAGATTCCGAGTTGAGTCGTAGCCGCAGTAGAATCCGAGTTAAGACGTAGCCGCACTAGATTCCGAGTTAAGACGTACCTGCAGTAGATTCCGAGTTAAGATGTAGCCACAGTAGATTCCGAGTTGAGTCGTAGCCGCAGTAGATTCCGAGTTTAGTCGTAGCCGCAGCAGATTCCGAGTTGAGTCGTAGCCGCAGTAGATTCCGAGTTGAGTCGTAGCCGCAGTAGATTCCGAGTTGAGTCGTAGCCGCAGTAGATTCTGAGTTGAGTCGTAGCCGCAGTAGTTGCTGAGTTGATTCGTAGCCGCAGTAGATTCCGTGTTGAGTCGTAGCCGCAGTAGATTCCGAGTTGAGTCGTAGCCGCAGCAGATTCCGAGTTGAGTCGTAGCCGCAGTAGATTCCGAGTTGAGTCGTAGCCGCAGTAGATTCCGAGTTGAGTCGTAGCTGCAGGAGACTACGAGTTGAGTCGTAGCCGCAGCAGATTCCGAGTTGAGTCGTAGCCGCAGTAGATTCTGAGTTGAGTCGTAGCCGCAGTAGAATCCGAGTTAAGACGTAGCCGCAGTAGATTCCGAGTTAAGATGTAGCCACAGTAGATTCCGAGTTGAGTCGTAGCCGCAGTAGATTCCGAGTTGAGTCGTAGCCGCAGTAGATTCCGAGTTGAGTCGTAGCCGCAATAGTTGCTGAGTTGAGTCGTAGCCGCAGTAGATTCCGAGTTGAGTCGTAGCTGCAGTAGATTCCGAGTTGAGTCGTAGCCGCAGCAGATTCCGAGTTGAGTCGTAGCCGCACTAGATTCCGAGTTGAGTTGTAGCTGCAGGAGACTACGAGTTGAGTCGTAGCCGCAACAGATTCCGAGTTGAGTCGTAGCCGCAGTAGATTCTGAGTTGAGTCGTAGCCGCAGTAGATTCTGAGTTGAGTCGTAGCCGCAGTAGTTGCTGAGTTGAGTCGTAGCCGCAGTAGATTCCGAGTTGAGTCGTAGCCGCAGGAGATTCCGAGTTGAGTCGTAGCCGCAGTAGAATCCGAGTTAAGACGTAGCCGCAGTAGATTCCGAGTTAAGACGTAGCCGCAGTAGATTCCGAGTTAAGATGTAGCCACAGTAGATTCCGAGTTGAGTCGTAGCCGCAGTAGATTCCGAGTATAGTCGTAGCCGCAGCAGATTCCGAGTTGAGTCGTAGCCGCAGTAGATTCCGAGTTGAGTCGTAGCCGCAGTAGATTCCGAGTTGAGTCGTAGCCGCAGTAGAATCCGAGTTAAGACGTAGCCGCAGTAGATTCCGAGTTAAGATGTAGCCACAGTAGATTCCGAGTTGAGTCGTAGCCGCAGTAAATTTTGAGTTGAGTCGTAGCCGCAGTAGTTGCTGAGTTGAGTCGTAGCCGCAGCAGATTCCGAGTTGAGTCGTAGCCGCAGTAGATTCCGAGTTGAGTCGTAGCCGCAGTAGATTCCGAGTTGAGTTGTAGCCGCAGTAGATTCTGAGTTGAGTCGTAGCCGCAGTAGTTGCTGAGTTGATTCGTAGCCGCAGTAGATTCCGAGTTGAGTCGTAGCCGCAGAAGATTCTGAGTTGAGCCGTAGCCGCAGTAGATTTTGAGTTGAGTCGTAGCCGCAGTAGAATCCGAGTTAAGACGTAGCCGCAGTAGATTCCGAGTTAAGATGTAGCCACAGTAGATTCCGAGTTGAGTCGTAGCCGCAGTAAATTTTGAGTTGAGTCGTAGCCGCAGTAGTTGCTGAGTTGAGTCGTAGCCGCAGTAGATTCCGAGTTGAGTCGTAGCTGCAGTAGATTCCGAGTTGAGTCGTAGCCGCAGTAGATTCCGAGTTGAGTCGTAGCCGCACTAGATTCCGAGTTGAGTCGTAGCTGCAGGAGACTAAGAGTTGAGTCGTAGCCGCAACAGATTCCGAGTTGAGTCGTAGCCGCAGTAGATTCTGAGTTGAGTCGTAGCTGCAGTAGATTCCGAGTTGAGTCGTAGCCGCAGTAGATTCCGAGTTGAGTCGTAGCCGCAGTAGAATCCGAGTTAAGACGTATCCGCAGTAGATTCCGAGTTAAGATGTAGCCACAGTAGATTCCGAGTTGAGTCGTAGCCGCAGTAGATTCCGAGTTGAGTCGTAGCCGCCGTAGATTCCGAGTTGAGTCGTAGCCGCAGTAGTTGCTGAGTTGAGTCGTAGCCGCTGTAGTTGCTGAGTTGAGTCGTAGCCACAGCAGATTCCGAGTTGAGTCGTAGCCGCAGTAGATTCCGAGTTGAGTCGTAGCCGCAGTAGATTCCGAGTTGAGTCGTAGCTGCAGTAGACTACGAGTTGAGTCGTAGCCACAGCAGATTCCGAGTTGAGTCGTAGCCGCAGTAGATTTTGAGTTGAGTCGTAGCCGCAGTAGAATCCGAGTTAAGACGTAGCCGCAGTAGATTCCGAGTTAAGATGTAGCCACAGTAGATTCCGAGTTGAGTCGTAGCCGCAGTAGATTCCGAGTTGTGTCGTAGCCGCAGTAGATTCCGAGTTGAGTCGTAGCCGCAGTAGTTGCTGAGTTGAGTCGTAGCCGTTGTAGATTCCGAGTTGAGTCGTAGCTGCAGTAGATTCCGAGTTGAGTCGTAGCCGCAGTAGATTCCGAGTTGAGTCGTAGCTGCAGTAGATTCCGAGTTGAGTCGTAGCCGCAGTAGATTCCGAGTTGAGTCGTAGCCGCAGTAGAATCCGAGTTAAGACGTATCCGCAGTAGATTCCGAGTTAAGATGTAGCCACAGTAGATTCCGAGTTGAGTCGTAGCCGCAGTAGATTCCGAGTTGAGTCGTAGCCGCCGTAGATTCCGAGTTGAGTCGTAGCCGCAGTAGTTGCTGAGTTGAGTCGTAGCCGCTGTAGTTGCTGAGTTGAGTCGTAGCCGCAGCAGATTCCGAGTTGAGTCGTAGCCGCAGTAGATTCCGAGTTGAGTCGTAGCCGCAGTAGATTCCGAGTTGAGTCGTAGCTGCAGTAGACTACGAGTTGAGTCGTAGCCGCAGCAGATTCCGAGTTGAGTCGTAGCCGCAGTAGATTTTGAGTTGAGTCGTAGCCGCAGTAGAATCCGAGTTAAGACGTAGCCGCAGTAGATTCCGAGTTAAGATGTAGCCACAGTAGATTCCGAGTTGAGTCGTAGCCGCAGTAGATTCCGAGTTGTGTCGTAGCCGCAGTAGATTCCGAGTTGAGTCGTAGCCGCAGTAGTTGCTGAGTTGAGTCGTAGCCGCAGTAGATTCCGAGTTGAGTCGTAGCCGCAGTAGATTCCGAGTTGAGTCGTAGCTGCGGGAGACTACGAGTTGAGTCGTAGCCGCAGCAGATTCCGAGTTGAGTCGTAGCCGCAGTAGATTCTGAGTTGAGTCGTAGCCGCAGTAGAATCCGAGTTAAGACGTAGCCGCAGTAGATTCCGTGTTAAGATGTAGCCACAGTAGATTCCGAGTTGAGTCGTAGCCGCAGTAGATTCCGAGTTGAGTCGTAGCCGCAGTAGATTCCGAGTTGAGTCGTAGCCGCAATAGTTGCTGAGTTGAGTCGTAGCCGCAGTAGATTCCGAGTTGAGTCGTAGCTGCAGTAGATTCCGAGTTGAGTCGTAGCCGCAGCAGATTCCGAGTTGAGTCGTAGCCGCACTAGATTCCGAGTTGAGTTGTAGCTGCAGGAGACTACGAGTTGAGTCGTAGCCGCAACAGATTCCGAGTTGAGTCGTAGCCGCAGTAGATTCTGAGTTGAGTCGTAGCCGCAGTAGATTCTGAGTTGAGTCGTAGCCGCAGTAGTTGCTGAGTTGAGTCGTAGCCGCAGTAGATTCCGAGTTGAGTCGTAGCCGCAGGAGATTCCGAGTTGAGTCGTAGCCGCAGTAGAATCCGAGTTAAGACGTAGCCGCAGTAGATTCCGAGTTAAGACGTAGCCGCAGTAGATTCCGAGTTAAGATGTAGCCACAGTAGATTCCGAGTTGAGTCGTAGCCGCAGTAGATTCCGAGTTTAGTCGTAGCCGCAGCAGATTCCGAGTTGAGTCGTAGCCGCAGTAGATTCCGAGTTGAGTCGTAGCCGCAGTAGATTCCGAGTTGAGTCGTAGCCGCAGTAGAATCCGAGTTAAGACGTAGCCGCAGTAGATTCCGAGTTAAGATGTAGCCACAGTAGATTCCGAGTTGAGTCGTAGCCGCAGTAAATTTTGAGTTGAGTCGTAGCCGCAGTAGTTGCTGAGTTGAGTCGTAGCCGCAGCAGATTCCGAGTTGAGTCGTAGCCGCAGTAGATTCCGAGTTGAGTCGTAGCCGCAGTAGATTCCGAGTTGAGTCGTAGCCGCAGTAGATTCTGAGTTGAGTCGTAGCCGCAGTAGTTGCTGAGTTGATTAGTAGCCGCAGTAGATTCCGAGTTGAGTCGTAGCCGCAGTAGATTCTGAGTTGAGCCGTAGCCGCAGTAGATTTTGAGTTGAGTCGTAGCCGCAGTAGAATCCGAGTTAAGACGTAGCCGCAGTAGATTCCGAGTTAAGATGTAGCCACAGTAGATTCCGAGTTGAGTCGTAGCCGCAGTAAATTTTGAGTTGAGTCGTAGCCGCAGTAGTTGCTGAGTTGAGTCGTAGCCGCAGTAGATTCCGAGTTGAGTCGTAGCTGCAGTAGATTCCGAGTTGAGTCGTAGCCGCAGTAGATTCCGAGTTGAGTCGTAGCCGCACTAGATTCCGAGTTGAGTCGTAGCTGCAGGAGACCACGAGTTGAGTCGTAGCCGCAACAGATTCCGAGTTGAGTCGTAGCCGCAGTAGATTCTGAGTTGAGTCGTAGCCGCAGTAGATTCTGAGTTGAGTCGTAGCCGCAGTAGTTGCTGAGTTGAGTCGTAGCCGCAGTAGATTCCGAGTTGAGTCGTAGCCGCAGTAGATTCCGAGTTGAGTCGTAGCCGCAGGAGATTCCGAGTTGAGTCGTAGCCGCAGGAGATTCCGAGTTGAGTCGTAGCCGCACTAGATTCCGAGTTGAGTCGTAGCTGCAGGAGACTAAGAGTTGAGTCGTAGCCGCAACAGATTCCGAGTTGAGTCGTAGCCGCAGTAGATTCTGAGTTGAGTCGTAGCCGCAGTAGATTCTGAGTTGAGTCGTAGCCGCAGTAGTTGCTGAGTTGAGTCGTAGCCGCAGTAGATTCCGAGTTGAGTCGTAGCCGCAGTAGATTCCGAGTTGAGTCGTAGCCGCAGGAGATTCCGAGTTGAGTCGTAGCCGCAGGAGATTCCGAGTTAAGACGTAGCCGCAGTAGATTCCGAGTTGAGTCGTAGCCGCAGTAGATTCCGAGTTGAGTCGTAGCTGCAGTAGATTCCGAGTTGAGTCGTAGCCGCAGTAGATTCCGAGTTGAGTCGTAGCCGCAGTAGAATCCGAGTTAAGACGTATCCGCAGTAGATTCCGAGTTAAGATGTAGCCACAGTAGATTCCGAGTTGAGTCGTAGCCGCAGTAGATTCCGAGTTGAGTCGTAGCCGCCGTAGATTCCGAGTTGAGTCGTAGCCGCAGTAGTTGCTGAGTTGAGTCGTAGCCGCTGTAGTTGCTGAGTTGAGTCGTAGCTGCAGCAGATTCCGAGTTGAGTCGTAGCCGCAGTAGATTCCGAGTTGAGTCGTAGCCGCAGTAGATTCCGAGTTGAGTCGTAGCTGCAGTAGACTACGAGTTGAGTCGTAGCCGCAGCAGATTCCGAGTTGAGTCGTAGCCGCAGTAGATTTTGAGTTGAGTCGTAGCCGCAGTAGAATCCGAGTTAAGACGTAGCCGCAGTAGATTCCGAGTTAAGATGTAGCCACAGTAGATTCCGAGTTGAGTCGTAGCCGCAGTAGATTCCGAGTTGTGTCGTAGCCGCAGTAGATTCCGAGTTGAGTCGTAGCCGCAGTAGTTGCTGAGTTGAGTCGTACCCGCAGTAGATTCCGAGTTGAGTCGTAGCTGCAGTAGATTCCGAGTTGAGTCGTAGCCGCAGTAGATTCCGAGTTGAGTCGTAGCTGCAGTAGATTCCGAGTTGAGTCGTAGCCGCAGTAGATTCCGAGTTGAGTCGTAGCCGCAGTAGAATCCGAGTTAAGACGTATCCGCAGTAGATTCCGAGTTAAGATGTAGCCACAGTAGATTCCGAGTTGAGTCGTAGCCGCAGTAGATTCCGAGTTGAGTCGTAGCCGCCGTAGATTCCGAGTTGAGTCGTAGCCGCAGTAGTTGCTGAGTTGAGTCGTAGCCGCTGTAGTTGCTGAGTTGAGTCGTAGCCGCAGCAGATTCCGAGTTGAGTCGTAGCCGCAGTAGATTCCGAGTTGAGTCGTAGCCGCAGTAGATTCCGAGTTGAGTCGTAGCTGCAGTAGACTACGAGTTGAGTCGTAGCCGCAGCAGATTCCGAGTTGAGTCGTAGCCGCAGTAGATTTTGAGTTGAGTCGTAGCCGCAGTAGAATCCGAGTTAAGACGTAGCCGCAGTAGATTCCGAGTTAAGATGTAGCCACAGTAGATTCCGAGTTGAGTCGTAGCCGCAGTAGATTCCGAGTTGTGTCGTAGCCGCAGTAGATTCCGAGTTGAGTCGTAGCCGCAGTAGTTGCTGAGTTGAGTCGTAGCCGCAGTAGATTCCGAGTTGAGTCGTAGCCGCAGTAGATTCCGAGTTGAGTCGTAGCTGCAGGAGACTACGAGTTGAGTCGTAGCCGCAGCAGATTCCGAGTTGAGTCGTAGCCGCAGTAGATTCTGAGTTGAGTCGTAGCCGCAGTAGAATCCGAGTTAAGACGTAGCCGCAGTAGATTCCGTGTTAAGATGTAGCCACAGTAGATTCCGAGTTGAGTCGTAGCCGCAGTAGATTCCGAGTTGAGTCGTAGCCGCAATAGTTGCTGAGTTGAGTCGTAGCCGCAGTAGATTCCGAGTTGAGTCGTAGCTGCAGTAGATTCCGAGTTGAGTCGTAGCCGCAGCAGATTCCGAGTTGAGTCGTAGCCGCACTAGATTCCGAGTTGAGTTGTAGCTGCAGGAGACTACGAGTTGAGTCGTAGCCGCAACAGATTCCGAGTTGAGTCGTAGCCGCAGTAGATTCTGAGTTGAGTCGTAGCCGCAGTAGATTCTGAGTTGAGTCGTAGCCGCAGTAGTTGCTGAGTTGAGTCGTAGCCGCAGTAGATTCCGAGTTGAGTCGTAGCCGCAGTAGTTGCTGAGTTGAGTCGTAGCCGCAGTAGATTCCGAGTTGAGTCGTAGCCGCAGGAGATTCCGAGTTGAGTCGTAGCCGCAGTAGAATCCGAGTTAAGACGTAGCCGCAGTAGATTCCGAGTTAAGACGTAGCCGCAGTAGATTCCGAGTTAAATTGTAGCCACAGTAGATTCCGAGTTGAGTCGTAGCCGCAGTAGATTCCGAGTTTAGTCGTAGCCGCAGCAGATTCCGAGTTGAGTCGTAGCCGCAGTAGATTCCGAGTTGAGTCGTAGCCGCAGTAGATTCCGAGTTGAGTCGTAGCCGCAGTAGAATCCGAGTTAAGACGTAGCCGCAGTAGATTCCGAGTTAAGATGTAGCCACAGTAGATTCCGAGTTGAGTCGTAGCCGCAGTAAACTTTGAGTTGAGTCGTAGCCGCAGTAGTTGCTGAGTTGAGTCGTAGCCGCAGCAGATTCCGAGTTGAGTCGTAGCCGCAGTAGATTCCGAGTTGAGTCGTAGCCGCAGTAGATTCCGAGTTGAGTCGTAGCCGCAGTAGATTCTGAGTTGAGTCGTAGCCGCAGTAGTTGCTGAGTTGATTCGTAGCCGCAGTAGATTCCGAGTTGAGTCGTAGCCGCAGTAGATTCTGAGTTGAGCCGTAGCCGCAGTAGATTTTGAGTTGAGTCGTAGCCGCAGTAGAATCCGAGTTAAGACGTAGCCGCAGTAGATTCCGAGTTAAGATGTAGCCACAGTAGATTCCGAGTTGAGTCGTAGCCGCAGTAAATTTTGAGTTGAGTCGTAGCCGCAGTAGTTGCTGAGTTGAGTCGTAGCCGCAGTAGATTCCGAGTTGAGTCGTAGCTGCAGTAGATTCCGAGTTGAGTCGTAGCCGCAGTAGATTCCGAGTTGAGTCGTAGCCGCACTAGATTCCGAGTTGAGTCGTAGCTGCAGGAGACTACGAGTTGAGTCGTAGCCGCAACAGATTCCGAGTTGAGTCGTAGCCGCAGTAGATTCTGAGTTGAGTCGTAGCCGCAGTAGATTCTGAGTTGAGTCGTAGCCGCAGTAGTTGCTGAGTTGAGTCGTAGCCGCAGTAGATTCCGAGTTGAGTCGTAGCCGCAGTAGATTCCGAGTTGAGTCGTAGCCGCAGGAGATTCCGAGTTGAGTCGTAGCCGCAGGAGATTCCGAGTTAAGACGTAGCCGCAGTAGATTCCGAGTTGAGTCGTAGCCGCAGTAGATTCCGAGTTGAGTCGTAGCTGCAGTAGATTCCGAGTTGAGTCGTAGCCGCAGTAGATTCCGAGTTGAGTCATAGCCGCAGTAGAATCCGAGTTAAGACGTATCCGCAGTAGATTCCGAGTTAAGATGTAGCCACAGTAGATTCCGAGTTGAGTCGTAGCCGCAGTAGATTCCGAGTTGAGTCGTAGCCGCCGTAGATTCCGAGTTGAGTCGTAGCCGCAGTAGTTGCTGAGTTGAGTCGTAGCCGCTGTAGTTGCTGAGTTGAGTCGTAGCCGCAGCAGATTCCGAGTTGAGTCGTAGCCGCAGTAGATTCCGAGTTGAGTCGTAGCCGCAGTAGATTCCGAGTTGAGTCGTAGCTGCAGTAGACTACGAGTTGAGTCGTAGCCGCAGCAGATTCCGAGTTGAGTCGTAGCCGCAGTAGATTTTGAGTTGAGTCGTAGCCGCAGTAGAATCCGAGTTAAGACGTAGCCGCAGTAGATTCCGAGTTAAGATGTAGCCACAGTAGATTCCGAGTTGAGTCGTAGCCGCAGTAGATTCCGAGTTGTGTCGTAGCCGCAGTAGATTCCGAGTTGAGTCGTAGCCGCAGTAGTTGCTGAGTTGAGTCGTAGCCGCAGTAGATTCCGAGTTGAGTCGTAGCTGCAGTAGATTCCGAGTTGAGTCGTAGCCGCAGTAGATTTCGAGTTGAGTCGTAGCCGCACTAGATTCCGAGTTGAGTCGTAGCTGCAGGAGACTACGAGTTGAGTCGTAGCCGCAACAGATTCCGAGTTGAGTCGTAGCCGCAGTAGATTCTGAGTTGAGTCGTAGCCGCAGTAGATTCTGAGTTGAGTCGTAGCCGCAGTAGTTGCTGAGTTGAGTCGTAGCCGCAGTAGATTCCGAGTTGAGTCGTAGCCGCAGGAGATTCCGAGTTGAGTCGTAGCCGCAGGAGATTCCGAGTTGAGTCGTAGCCGCAGTAGATTCCGAGTTGAGTCGTAGCCGCAGTAGAATCCGAGTTAAGACGTAGCCGCAGTAGATTCTGAGTAAAGACGTAGCCGCAGTAGATTCCGAGTTAAGATGTAGCCACTGTAGATTCCGAGTTGAGTCGTAGCTGCAGTAGATTCCGAGTTTAGTCGTAGCCGCAGCAGAATCCGAGTTGAGTCGTAGCCGCAGTAGATTCCGAGTTGAGTCGTAGCCGCAGTAGATTCCGAGTTGAGTCGTAGCCGCAGTAGAATCCGAGTTAAGACGTAGCCGCAGTAGATTCCGAGTTAAGATGTAGCCACAGTAGATTCCGAGTTGAGTCGTAGCCGCAGGAAATTTTGAGTTGAGTCGTAGCCGCAGTAGTTGCTGAGTTGAGTCATAGCCGCAGCAGATTCCGAGTTGAGTCGTAGCCGCAGTAGATTCCGAGATGAGTCGTAGCCACAGTAGCATCCGAGTTAAGACGTAGCCGCAGTAGATTCTGAGTTGAGTCGTAGCCGCAGTAGATTCCGAGTTGAGTCGTAGCCGCAGTAGATTCTGAGTTGAGTCTTAGCCGCAGTAGTTGCTGAGTTGATTCGTAGCCGCAGTAGATTCCGAGTTGAGTCGTAGCCGCAGTAGATTCCGAGTTGAGCCGTAGCCGCAGTAGATTTTGAGTTGAGTCGTAGCCGCAGTAGAATCCGAGTTAAGACGTAGCCGCAGTAGATTCCGAGTTAAGATGTAGCCACAGTAGATTCCGAGTTGAGTCGTAGCCGCAGTAAAGTTTGTGTTGAGTCGTAACCGCAGTAGTTGCTGAGTTGAGTCGTAGCCGCAGCAGATTCCGAGTTGAGTCGAAGCCGCAGTAGATTCCGAGTTGAGTAGTAGCCGCAGTAGAATCCGAGTTAAGACGTAGCCGCAGTACATTCTGAGTTGAGTCGTAGCCGCAGTAGATTCCGAGTTGAGTCGTAGCCGCAGTAGATTCTGAGTTGAGTCGTAGCCGCAGTAGTTTCTGAGTTGATTCGTAGCCGCAGTAGATTCCGAGTTGAGTCGTAGCCGCAGTAGATTCCGAGTTGAGCCGTAGCCGCAGTAGATTTTGAGTTGAGTCGTAGCCGCAGTAGAATCCGAGTTGAGTCGTAGCCGCAGTAGATTCTGAGTTGAGTCGTAGCCGCAGTAGATTCTGAGTTGAGTCGTAGCCGCAGTAGTTGCTGAGTTGAGTCGTAGCCGCAGTAGATTCCGAGTTGAGTCGTAGCCGCAGGAGATTCCGAGTTGAGTCGTAGCCGCAGGAGATTCCGAGTTGAGTCGTAGCCGCAGTAGATTCCGAGTTGAGTCGTAGCCGCAGTAGAATCCGAGTTAAGACGTAGCCGCAGTAGATTCTGAGTAAAGACGTAGCCGCAGTAGATTCCGAGTTAAGATGTAGCCACTGTAGATTCCGAGTTGAGTCGTAGCTGCAGTAGATTCCGAGTTTAGTCGTAGCCGCAGCAGAATCCGAGTTGAGTCGTAGCCGCAGTAGATTCCGAGTTGAGTCGTAGCCGCAGTAGATTCCGAGTTGAGTCGTAGCCGCAGTAGAATCCGAGTTAAGACGTAGCCGCAGTAGATTCCGAGTTAAGATGTAGCCACAGTAGATTCCGAGTTGAGTCGTAGCCGCAGGAAATTTTGAGTTGAGTCGTAGCCGCAGTAGTTGCTGAGTTGAGTCATAGCCGCAGCAGATTCCGAGTTGAGTCGTAGCCGCAGTAGATTCCGAGTTGAGTCGTAGCCACAGTAGCATCCGAGTTAAGACGTAGCCGCAGTAGATTCTGAGTTGAGTCGTAGCCGCAGTAGATTCCGAGTTGAGTCGTAGCCGCAGTAGATTCTGAGTTGAGTCTTAGCCGCAGTAGTTGCTGAGTTGATTCGTAGCCGCAGTAGATTCCGAGTTGAGTCGTAGCCGCAGTAGATTCCGAGTTGAGCCGTAGCCGCAGTAGATTTTGAGTTGAGTCGTAGCCGCAGTAGAATCCGAGTTAAGACGTAGCCGCAGTAGATTCCGAGTTAAGATGTAGCCACAGTAGATTCCGAGTTGAGTCGTAGCCGCAGTAAAGTTTGTGTTGAGTCGTAACCGCAGTAGTTGCTGAGTTGAGTCGTAGCCGCAGCAGATTCCGAGTTGAGTCGAAGCCGCAGTAGATTCCGAGTTGAGTAGTAGCCGCAGTAGAATCCGAGTTAAGACGTAGCCGCAGTACATTCTGAGTTGAGTCGTAGCCGCAGTAGATTCCGAGTTGAGTCGTAGCCGCAGTAGATTCTGAGTTGAGTCGTAGCCGCAGTAGTTTCTGAGTTGATTCGTAGCCGCAGTAGATTCCGAGTTGAGTCGTAGCCGCAGTAGATTCCGAGTTGAGCCGTAGCCGCAGTAGATTTTGAGTTGAGTCGTAGCCGCAGTAGAATCCGAGTTAAGACGTAGCCGCAGTAGATTCCGAGTTAAGATGTAGCCACAGTAGATTCCGAGTTGAGTCGTAGCCGCAGGAGATTCCGAGTTGAGTCGTAGCTGCAGTAGATTCCGAGTTGAGTCGTAGCCGCAGTAGATTCCGAGTTGAGTCGTAGCCGCAACAGATTCCGAGTTGAGTCGTAGCCGCAGTAGATTCTGAGTTGAGTCGTAGCCGCAGTAGATTCTGAGTTGAGTCGTAGCCGCAGTAGTTGCTGAGTTGAGTCGTAGCCGCAGTAGATTCCGAGTTAAGATGTACCCACAGTAGATTCCGAGTTGAGCCGTAGCCGCAGTAAATTTTGAGTTGAGTCGTAGCCGCAGTAGTTGCTGAGTTGATTCGTAGCCGCAGCAGATTCCGAGTTGAGTCGTAGCCGCAGTAGATTCCGAGTTGAGTCGTAGCCGCAGTAGATTCCGAGTTGAGTCGTAGCCGCAGGAGATTCCGAGTTAAGACGTAGCCGCAGTAGATTCCGAGTTGAGTCGTAGCCGCAGTAGATTCCGAGTTGAGTCGTAGCCGCAGTAGATTCCGAGTTGAGTCGTAGCCGCAGTAGATACCGAGTTGAGTCGTAGCCGCAGTAGAATCCGAGTTAAGACGTAGCCGCAGTAGATTCCGAGTTAAGATGTAGCCACAGTAGATTCCGAGTTGAGTCGTAGCCGCAGTAGATTCCGAGTTGAGTCGTAGCCACCGTAGATTCCGAGTTGAGTCGTAGCCGCAGTAGTTGCTGAGTTGAGTCGTAGCCGCAGCAGATTCCGAGTTGAGTCGTAGCCGCAGTAGATTCCGAGTTGAGTCGTAGCCGCAGTAGATTCCGAGTTGAGTCGTAGCTGCAGTAGATTCCGAGTTGAGTCGTAGCCGCAGTAGATTTCGAGTTGAGTCGTAGCCGCACTAGATTCCGAGTTGAGTCGTAGCTGCAGGAGACTACGAGTTGAGTCGTAGCCGCAACAGATTCCGAGTTGAGTCGTAGCCGCAGTAGATTCTGAGTTGAGTCGTAGCCGCAGTAGATTCTGAGTTGAGTCGTAGCCGCAGTAGTTGCTGAGTTGAGTCGTAGCCGCAGTAGATTCCGAGTTGAGTCGTAGCCGCAGGAGATTCCGAGTTGAGTCGTAGCCGCAGGAGATTCCGAGTTGAGTCGTAGCCGCAGTAGATTCCGAGTTGAGTCGTAGCCGCAGTAGAATCCGAGTTAAGACGTAGCCGCAGTAGATTCTGAGTAAAGACGTAGCCGCAGTAGATTCCGAGTTAAGATGTAGCCACTGTAGATTCCGAGTTGAGTCGTAGCTGCAGTAGATTCCGAGTTTAGTCGTAGCCGCAGCAGAATCCGAGTTGAGTCGTAGCCGCAGTAGATTCCGAGTTGAGTCGTAGCCGCAGTAGATTCCGAGTTGAGTCGTAGCCGCAGTAGAATCCGAGTTAAGACGTAGCCGCAGTAGATTCCGAGTTAAGATGTAGCCACAGTAGATTCCGAGTTGAGTCGTAGCCGCAGGAAATTTTGAGTTGAGTCGTAGCCGCAGTAGTTGCTGAGTTGAGTCATAGCCGCAGCAGATTCCGAGTTGAGTCGTAGCCGCAGTAGATTCCGAGATGAGTCGTAGCCACAGTAGCATCCGAGTTAAGACGTAGCCGCAGTAGATTCTGAGTTGAGTCGTAGCCGCAGTAGATTCCGAGTTGAGTCGTAGCCGCAGTAGATTCTGAGTTGAGTCTTAGCCGCAGTAGTTGCTGAGTTGATTCGTAGCCGCAGTAGATTCCGAGTTGAGTCGTAGCCGCAGTAGATTCCGAGTTGAGCCGTAGCCGCAGTAGATTTTGAGTTGAGTCGTAGCCGCAGTAGAATCCGAGTTAAGACGTAGCCGCAGTAGATTCCGAGTTAAGATGTAGCCACAGTAGATTCCGAGTTGAGTCGTAGCCGCAGTAAAGTTTGTGTTGAGTCGTAACCGCAGTAGTTGCTGAGTTGAGTCGTAGCCGCAGCAGATTCCGAGTTGAGTCGAAGCCGCAGTAGATTCCGAGTTGAGTAGTAGCCGCAGTAGAATCCGAGTTAAGACGTAGCCGCAGTACATTCTGAGTTGAGTCGTAGCCGCAGTAGATTCCGAGTTGAGTCGTAGCCGCAGTAGATTCTGAGTTGAGTCGTAGCCGCAGTAGTTTCTGAGTTGATTCGTAGCCGCAGTAGATTCCGAGTTGAGTCGTAGCCGCAGTAGATTCCGAGTTGAGTCGTAGCCGCAGTAGATTCCGAGTTGAGCCGTAGCCGCAGTAGATTTTGAGTTGAGTCGTAGCCGCAGTAGAATCCGAGTTAAGACGTAGCCGCAGTAGATTCCGAGTTAAGATGTAGCCACAGTAGATTCCGAGTTGAGTCGTAGCCGCAGTAAAGTTTGTGTTGAGTCGTAACCGCAGTAGTTGCTGAGTTGAGTCGTAGCCGCAGCAGATTCCGAGTTGAGTCGAAGCCGCAGTAGATTCCGAGTTGAGTAGTAGCCGCAGTAGAATCCGAGTTAAGACGTAGCCGCAGTACATTCTGAGTTGAGTCGTAGCCGCAGTAGATTCCGAGTTGAGTCGTAGCCGCAGTAGATTCTGAGTTGAGTCGTAGCCGCAGTAGAATCCGAGTTAAGACGTAGCCGCAGTAGATTCCGAGTTAAGATGTAGCCACAGTAGATTCCGAGTTGAGTCGTAGCCGCAGGAGATTCCGAGTTGAGTCGTAGCTGCAGTAGATTCCGAGTTGAGTCGTAGCCGCAGTAGATTCCGAGTTGAGTCGTAGCCGCAACAGATTCCGAGTTGAGTCGTAGCCGCAGTAGATTCTGAGTTGAGTCGTAGCCGCAGTAGATTCTGAGTTGAGTCGTAGCCGCAGTAGTTGCTGAGTTGAGTCGTAGCCGCAGTAGATTCCGAGTTAAGATGTACCCACAGTAGATTCCGAGTTGAGCCGTAGCCGCAGTAAATTTTGAGTTGAGTCGTAGCCGCAGTAGTTGCTGAGTTGATTCGTAGCCGCAGCAGATTCCGAGTTGAGTCGTAGCCGCAGTAGATTCCGAGTTGAGTCGTAGCCGCAGTAGATTCCGAGTTGAGTCGTAGCCGCAGGAGATTCCGAGTTAAGACGTAGCCGCAGTAGATTCCGAGTTGAGTCGTAGCCGCAGTAGATTCCGAGTTGAGTCGTAGCCGCAGTAGATTCCGAGTTGAGTCGTAGCCGCAGTAGATACCGAGTTGAGTCGTAGCCGCAGTAGAATCCGAGTTAAGACGTAGCCGCAGTAGATTCCGAGTTAAGATGTAGCCACAGTAGATTCCGAGTTGAGTCGTAGCCGCAGTAGATTCCGAGTTGAGTCGTAGCCACCGTAGATTCCGAGTTGAGTCGTAGCCGCAGTAGTTGCTGAGTTGAGTCGTAGCCGCAGCAGATTCCGAGTTGAGTCGTAGCCGCAGTAGATTCCGAGTTGAGTCGTAGCCGCAGTAGATTCCGAGTTGAGTCGTAGCTGCAGTAGATTCCGAGTTGAGTCGTAGCCGCAGTAGATTTCGAGTTGAGTCGTAGCCGCACTAGATTCCGAGTTGAGTCGTAGCTGCAGGAGACTACGAGTTGAGTCGTAGCCGCAACAGATTCCGAGTTGAGTCGTAGCCGCAGTAGATTCTGAGTTGAGTCGTAGCCGCAGTAGATTCTGAGTTGAGTCGTAGCCGCAGTAGTTGCTGAGTTGAGTCGTAGCCGCAGTAGATTCCGAGTTGAGTCGTAGCCGCAGGAGATTCCGAGTTGAGTCGTAGCCGCAGGAGATTCCGAGTTGAGTCGTAGCCGCAGTAGATTCCGAGTTGAGTCGTAGCCGCAGTAGAATCCGAGTTAAGACGTAGCCGCAGTAGATTCTGAGTAAAGACGTAGCCGCAGTAGATTCCGAGTTAAGATGTAGCCACTGTAGATTCCGAGTTGAGTCGTAGCTGCAGTAGATTCCGAGTTTAGTCGTAGCCGCAGCAGAATCCGAGTTGAGTCGTAGCCGCAGTAGATTCCGAGTTGAGTCGTAGCCGCAGTAGATTCCGAGTTGAGTCGTAGCCGCAGTAGAATCCGAGTTAAGACGTAGCCGCAGTAGATTCCGAGTTAAGATGTAGCCACAGTAGATTCCGAGTTGAGTCGTAGCCGCAGGAAATTTTGAGTTGAGTCGTAGCCGCAGTAGTTGCTGAGTTGAGTCATAGCCGCAGCAGATTCCGAGTTGAGTCGTAGCCGCAGTAGATTCCCAGATGAGTCGTAGCCACAGTAGCATCCGAGTTAAGACGTAGCCGCAGTAGATTCTGAGTTGAGTCGTAGCCGCAGTAGATTCCGAGTTGAGTCGTAGCCGCAGTAGATTCTGAGTTGAGTCTTAGCCGCAGTAGTTGCTGAGTTGATTCGTAGCCGCAGTAGATTCCGAGTTGAGTCGTAGCCGCAGTAGATTCCGAGTTGAGCCGTAGCCGCAGTAGATTTTGAGTTGAGTCGTAGCCGCAGTAGAATCCGAGTTAAGACGTAGCCGCAGTAGATTCCGAGTTAAGATGTAGCCACAGTAGATTCCGAGTTGAGTCGTAGCCGCAGTAAAGTTTGTGTTGAGTCGTAACCGCAGTAGTTGCTGAGTTGAGTCGTAGCCGCAGCAGATTCCGAGTTGAGTCGAAGCCGCAGTAGATTCCGAGTTGAGTAGTAGCCGCAGTAGAATCCGAGTTAAGACGTAGCCGCAGTACATTCTGAGTTGAGTCGTAGCCGCAGTAGATTCCGAGTTGAGTCGTAGCCGCAGTAGATTCTGAGTTGAGTCGTAGCCGCAGTAGTTTCTGAGTTGATTCGTAGCCGCAGTAGATTCCGAGTTGAGTCGTAGCCGCAGTAGATTCCGAGTTGAGCCGTAGCCGCAGTAGATTTTGAGTTGAGTCGTAGCCGCAGTAGAATCCGAGTTGAGTCGTAGCCGCAGTAGATTCTGAGTTGAGTCGTAGCCGCAGTAGATTCTGAGTTGAGTCGTAGCCGCAGTAGTTGCTGAGTTGAGTCGTAGCCGCAGTAGATTCCGAGTTGAGTCGTAGCCGCAGGAGATTCCGAGTTGAGTCGTAGCCGCAGGAGATTCCGAGTTGAGTCGTAGCCGCAGTAGATTCCGAGTTGAGTCGTAGCCGCAGTAGAATCCGAGTTAAGACGTAGCCGCAGTAGATTCTGAGTAAAGACGTAGCCGCAGTAGATTCCGAGTTAAGATGTAGCCACTGTAGATTCCGAGTTGAGTCGTAGCTGCAGTAGATTCCGAGTTTAGTCGTAGCCGCAGCAGAATCCGAGTTGAGTCGTAGCCGCAGTAGATTCCGAGTTGAGTCGTAGCCGCAGTAGATTCCGAGTTGAGTCGTAGCCGCAGTAGAATCCGAGTTAAGACGTAGCCGCAGTAGATTCCGAGTTAAGATGTAGCCACAGTAGATTCCGAGTTGAGTCGTAGCCGCAGGAAATTTTGAGTTGAGTCGTAGCCGCAGTAGTTGCTGAGTTGAGTCATAGCCGCAGCAGATTCCGAGTTGAGTCGTAGCCGCAGTAGATTCCGAGTTGAGTCGTAGCCACAGTAGCATCCGAGTTAAGACGTAGCCGCAGTAGATTCTGAGTTGAGTCGTAGCCGCAGTAGATTCCGAGTTGAGTCGTAGCCGCAGTAGATTCTGAGTTGAGTCTTAGCCGCAGTAGTTGCTGAGTTGATTCGTAGCCGCAGTAGATTCCGAGTTGAGTCGTAGCCGCAGTAGATTCCGAGTTGAGCCGTAGCCGCAGTAGATTTTGAGTTGAGTCGTAGCCGCAGTAGAATCCGAGTTAAGACGTAGCCGCAGTAGATTCCGAGTTAAGATGTAGCCACAGTAGATTCCGAGTTGAGTCGTAGCCGCAGTAAAGTTTGTGTTGAGTCGTAACCGCAGTAGTTGCTGAGTTGAGTCGTAGCCGCAGCAGATTCCGAGTTGAGTCGAAGCCGCAGTAGATTCCGAGTTGAGTAGTAGCCGCAGTAGAATCCGAGTTAAGACGTAGCCGCAGTACATTCTGAGTTGAGTCGTAGCCGCAGTAGATTCCGAGTTGAGTCGTAGCCGCAGTAGATTCTGAGTTGAGTCGTAGCCGCAGTAGTTTCTGAGTTGATTCGTAGCCGCAGTAGATTCCGAGTTGAGTCGTAGCCGCAGTAGATTCCGAGTTGAGCCGTAGCCGCAGTAGATTTTGAGTTGAGTCGTAGCCGCAGTAGAATCCGAGTTAAGACGTAGCCGCAGTAGATTCCGAGTTAAGATGTAGCCACAGTAGATTCCGAGTTGAGTCGTAGCCGCAGGAGATTCCGAGTTGAGTCGTAGCTGCAGTAGATTCCGAGTTGAGTCGTAGCCGCAGTAGATTCCGAGTTGAGTCGTAGCCGCAACAGATTCCGAGTTGAGTCGTAGCCGCAGTAGATTCTGAGTTGAGTCGTAGCCGCAGTAGATTCTGAGTTGAGTCGTAGCCGCAGTAGTTGCTGAGTTGAGTCGTAGCCGCAGTAGATTCCGAGTTAAGATGTACCCACAGTAGATTCCGAGTTGAGCCGTAGCCGCAGTAAATTTTGAGTTGAGTCGTAGCCGCAGTAGTTGCTGAGTTGATTCGTAGCCGCAGCAGATTCCGAGTTGAGTCGTAGCCGCAGTAGATTCCGAGTTGAGTCGTAGCCGCAGTAGATTCCGAGTTGAGTCGTAGCCGCAGGAGATTCCGAGTTAAGACGTAGCCGCAGTAGATTCCGAGTTGAGTCGTAGCCGCAGTAGATTCCGAGTTGAGTCGTAGCCGCAGTAGATTCCGAGTTGAGTCGTAGCCGCAGTAGATACCGAGTTGAGTCGTAGCCGCAGTAGAATCCGAGTTAAGACGTAGCCGCAGTAGATTCCGAGTTAAGATGTAGCCACAGTAGATTCCGAGTTGAGTCGTAGCCGCAGTAGATTCCGAGTTGAGTCGTAGCCACCGTAGATTCCGAGTTGAGTCGTAGCCGCAGTAGTTGCTGAGTTGAGTCGTAGCCGCAGCAGATTCCGAGTTGAGTCGTAGCCGCAGTAGATTCCGAGTTGAGTCGTAGCCGCAGTAGATTCCGAGTTGAGTCGTAGCTGCAGGAGACTACGAGTTGAGTCGTAGCCGCAGCAGATTCCGAGTTGAGTCGTAGCCGCAGTAGATTTTGAGTTGAGTCGTAGCCGCAGTAGAATCCGAGTTAAGACGTATCCGCAGTAGATTCCGAGTGAAGATGTAGCCACAGTAGATTCCGAGTTGAGTCGTAGCTGCAGTAGATTCCGAGTTGAGTCGTAGCCGCAGTAGTTGCTGAGTTGAGTCGCAGCCGCAGTAGATTCCGAGTTGAGTCGTAGCTGCAGTAGATTCCGAGTTGAGTCGTAGCCGCAGCAGATTCCGAGTTGAGTCATAGCCGCACTAGATTCCGAGTTGAGTCGTAGCTGCAGGAGACTACGAGTTGAGTCGTAGCCGCAACAGATTCCGAGTTGAGTCGTAGCCGCAGTAGATTCTGAGTTGAGTCGTAGCCGCAGTAGATTCTGAGTTGAGTCGTAGCCGCAGTAGTTGCTGAGTTGAGTCGTAGCCGCAGTAGTTGCTGAGTTGAGTCGTAGCCGCAGTAGATTCCGAGTTGAGTCGTAGCCGCAGGAGATTCCGAGTTGAGTCGTAGCCGCAGGAGATTCCGAGTTGAGTCGTAGCCGCTGTAGATTCCGAGTTGAGTTGTAGCCGCAGTAGAATCCGAGTTAAGACGTAGCCGCAGTAGATTCCGAGTTAAGACGTAGCCGCAGTAGATTCCGAGTTAAGATGTAGCCACAGTAGATTCCGAGTTGAGTCGTAGCCGCAGTAGATTCCGAGTTTAGTCGTAGCCGCAGCAGATTCCGAGTTGAGTCGTAGCCGCAGTAGATTCCGAGTTGAGTCGTAGCCGCAGTAGATTCCGAGTTGAGTCGTAGCCGCAGTAGAATCCGAGTTAAGACGTAGCCGCAGTAGATTCCGAGTTAAGATGTAGCCACAGTAGATTCCGAGTTGAGTCGTAGCCGCAGTAAATTTTGAGTTGAGTCGTAGCCGCAGCAGATTCCGAGTTGAGTCGTAGCCGCAGTAGATTCCGAGTTGAGTCGTAGCCGCAGTAGCATCCGAGTTAAGACGTAGCCGCAGTAGATTCTGAGTTGAGTCGTAGCCGCAGTAGATTCCGAGTTGAGTCGTAGCCGCAGTAGATTCTGAGTTGAGTCTTAGCCGCAGTAGTTGCTGAGTTGATTCGTAGCCGCAGTAGATTCCGAGTTGAGTCGTAGCCGCAGTAGATTCCGAGTTGAGCCGTAGCCGCAGTAGATTTTGAGTTGAGTCGTAGCCGCAGTAGAATCCGAGTTAAGACGTAGCCGCAGTAGATTCCGAGTTAAGATGTAGCCACAGTAGATTCCGAGTTGAGTCGTAGCCGCAGTAAATTTTGTGTTGAGTCGTAACCGCAGTAGTTGCTGAGTTGAGTCGTAGCCGCAGCAGATTCCGAGTTGAGTCGAAGCCGCAGTAGATTCCGAGTTGAGTCGTAGCCGCAGTAGAATCCGAGTTAAGACGTAGCCGCAGTACATTCTGAGTTGAGTCGTAGCCGCAGTAGATTCCGAGTTGAGTCGTAGCCGCAGTAGATTCTGAGTTGAGTCGTAGCCGCAGTAGTTTCTGAGTTGATTCGTAGCCGCAGTAGATTCCGAGTTGAGTCGTAGCCGCAGTAGATTCCGAGTTGAGCCGTAGCCGCAGTAGATTTTGAGTTGAGTCGTAGCCGCAGTAGAATCCGAGTTAAGACGTAGCCGCAGTAGATTCCGAGTTAAGATGTAGCCACAGTAGATTCCGAGTTGAGTCGTAGCCGCAGGAGATTCCGAGTTGAGTCGTAGCTGCAGTAGATTCCGAGTTGAGTCGTAGCCGCAGTAGATTCCGAGTTGAGTCGTAGCCGCAACAGATTCCGAGTTGAGTCGTAGCCGCAGTAGATTCTGAGTTGAGTCGTAGCCGCAGTAGATTCTGAGTTGAGTCGTAGCCGCAGTAGTTGCTGAGTTGAGTCGTAGCCGCAGTAGATTCCGAGTTAAGATGTACCCACAGTAGATTCCGAGTTGAGCCGTAGCCGCAGTAAATTTTGAGTTGAGTCGTAGCCGCAGTAGTTGCTGAGTTGATTCGTAGCCGCAGCAGATTCCGAGTTGAGTCGTAGCCGCAGTAGATTCCGAGTTGAGTCGTAGCCGCAGTAGATTCCGAGTTGAGTCGTAGCCGCAGGAGATTCCGAGTTAAGACGTAGCCGCAGTAGATTCCGAGTTGAGTCGTAGCCGCAGTAGATTCCGAGTTGAGTCGTAGCCGCAGTAGATTCCGAGTTGAGTCGTAGCCGCAGTAGATACCGAGTTGAGTCGTAGCCGCAGTAGAATCCGAGTTAAGACGTAGCCGCAGTAGATTCCGAGTTAAGATGTAGCCACAGTAGATTCCGAGTTGAGTCGTAGCCGCAGTAGATTCCGAGTTGAGTCGTAGCCACCGTAGATTCCGAGTTGAGTCGTAGCCGCAGTAGTTGCTGAGTTGAGTCGTAGCCGCAGCAGATTCCGAGTTGAGTCGTAGCCGCAGTAGATTCCGAGTTTAGTCGTAGCCTCAGTAGATTCCGAGTTGAGTCGTAGCTGCAGGAGACTACGAGTTGAGTCGTAGCCGCAGCAGATTCCGAGTTGAGTCGTAGCCGCAGTAGATTTTGAGTTGAGTCGTAGCCGCAGTAGAATCCGAGTTAAGACGTATCCGCAGTAGATTCCGAGTTAAGATGTAGCCACAGTAGATTCCGAGTTGAGTCGTAGCTGCAGTAGATTCCGAGTTGAGTCGTAGCCGCAGTAGTTGCTGAGTTGAGTCGCAGCCGCAGTAGATTCCGAGTTGAGTCGTAGCTGCAGTAGATTCCGAGTTGAGTCGTAGCCGCAGCAGATTCCGAGTTGAGTCGTAGCCGCACTAGATTCCGAGTTGAGTCGTAGCTGCAGGAGACTACGAGTTGAGTCGTAGCCGCAACAGATTCCGAGTTGAGTCGTAGCCGCAGTAGATTCTGAGTTGAGTCGTAGCCGCAGTAGATTCTGAGTTGAGTCGTAGCCGCAGTAGTTGCTGAGTTGAGTCGTAGCCGCAGTAGTTGCTGAGTTGAGTCGTAGCCGCAGTAGATTCCGAGTTGAGTCGTAGCCGCAGGAGATTCCGAGTTGAGTCGTAGCCGCAGGAGATTCCGAGTTGAGTCGTAGCCGCAGTAGATTCCGAGTTGAGTTCTAGCCGCAGTAGAATCCGAGTTAAGACGTAGCCGCAGTAGATTCCGAGTTAAGACGTAGCCGCAGTAGATTCCGAGTTAAGATGTAGCCACAGTAGATTCCGAGTTGAGTCGTAGCCGCAGTAGATTCCGAGTTTAGTCGTAGCCGCAGCAGATTCCGAGTTGAGTCGTAGCCGCAGTAGATTCCGAGTTGAGTCGTAGCCGCAGTAGATTCCGAGTTGAGTCGTAGCCGCAGTAGAATCCGAGTTAAGACGTAGCCGCAGTAGATTCCGAGTTAAGATGTAGCCACAGTAGATTCCGAGTTGAGTCGTAGCCGCAGTAAATTTTGAGTTGAGTCGTAGCCGCAGTAGTTGCTGAGTTGAGTCGTAGCCGCAGCAGATTCCGAGTTGAGTCGTAGCCGCAGTAGATTCCGAGTTGAGTCGTAGCCGCAGTAGAATCCGAGTTAAGACGTAGCCGCAGTAGATTCTGAGTTGAGTCGTAGCCGCAGTAGATTCCGAGTTGAGTCGTAGCCGCAGTAGATTCTGAGTTGAGTCGTAGCCGCAGTAGAAGCTGAGTTGATTCGTAGCCGCAGTAGATTCCGAGTTGAGTCGTAGCCGCAGTAGATTCCGAGTTGAGCCGTAGCCGCAGTAGATTTTGAGTTGAGTCGTAGCCGCAGTAGAATCCGAGTTAAGACGTAGCCGCAGTAGATTCCGAGTTAAGATGTAGCCACAGTAGATTCCGAGTTGAGTCGTAGCCGCAGTAAATTTTGTGTTGAGTCGTAGCCGCAGTAGTTGCTGAGTTGAGTCGTAGCCGCAGCAGATTCCGAGTTGAGTCGTAGCCGCAGTAGATTCCGAGTTGATTCGTAGCCGCAGTAGAATCCGAGTTAAGACGTAGCCGCAGTAGATTCTGAGTTGAGTCGTAGCCGCAGTAGATTCCGAGTTGAGTCGTAGCCGCAGTAGATTCTGAGTTGAGTCGTAGCCGCAGTAGTTTCTGAGTTGATTCGTAGCCGCAGTAGATTCCGAGTTGAGTCGTAGCCGCAGTAGATTCCGAGTTGAGCCGTAGCCGCAGTAGATTTTGAGTTGAGTCGTAGCCGCAGTAGAATCCGAGTTAAGACGTAGCCGCAGTAGATTCCGAGTTAAGATGTAGCCACAGTAGATTCCGAGTTGAGTCGTAGCCGCAGGAGATTCCGAGTTGAGTCGTAGCTGCAGTAGATTCCGAGTTGAGTCGTAGCCGCAGTAGATTCCGAGTTGAGTCGTAGCCGCAACAGATTCCGAGTTGAGTCGTAGCCGCAGTAGATTCTGAGTTGAGTCGTAGCCGCAGTAGATTCTGAATTGAGTCGTAGCCGCAGTAGTTGCTGAGTTGAGTCGTAGCCGCAGTAGATTCCGAGTTAAGATGTACCCACAGTAGATTCCGAGTTGAGTCGTAGCCGCAGTAAATTTTGAGTTGAGTCGTAGCCGCAGTAGTTGCTGAGTTGAGTCGTAGCCGCAGCAGATTCCGAGTTGAGTCGTAGCCGCAGTAGATTCCGAGTTGAGTCGTAGCCGCAGTAGATTCCGAGTTGAGTCGTAGCCGCAGGAGATTCCGAGTTAAGACGTAGCCGCAGTAGATTCCGAGTTGAGTCGTAGCCGCAGTAGATTCCGAGTTGAGTCGTAGCTGCAGTAGATTCCGAGTTGAGTCGTAGCCGCAGTAGATACCGAGTTGAGTCGTAGCCGCAGTAGAATCCGAGTTAAGACGTAGCCGCAGTAGATTCCGAGTTAAGATGTAGCCACAGTAGATTCCGAGTTGAGTCGTAGCCGCAGTAGATTCCGAGTTGAGTCGTAGCCGCCGTAGATTCCGAGTTGAGTCGTAGCCGCAGTAGTTGCTGAGTTGAGTCGTAGCCGCAGCAGATTCCGAGTTGTGTCGTAGCCGCAGTAGATTCCGAGTTGAGTCGTAGCCACAGTAGATTCCGAGTTGAGTCGTAGCTGCAGGAGACTACGAGTTGAGTCGTAGCCGCAGCAGATTCCGAGTTGAGTCGTAGCCGCAGTAGATTTTGAGTTGAGTCGTAGCCGCAGTAGAATCCGAGTTAAGACGTAGCCGCAGTAGATTCCGAGTTAAGATGTAGCCACAGTAGATTCCGAGTTGAGTCGTAGCCGCAGTAGATTCCGAGTTGAGTCGTAGCCGCAGTAGATTCCGAGTTGAGTCGTAGCCGCAGTAGTTGCTGAGTTGAGTCGTAGCCGCAGTAGATTCCGAGTTGAGTCGTAGCTGCAGTAGATTCCGAGTTGAGTCGTAGCCGCAGCAGATTCCGAGTTGAGTCATAGCCGCACCAGATTCCGAGTTGAGTCGTAGCTGCAGGAGACTACGAGTTGAGTCGTAGCCGCAACAGATTCCGAGTTGAGTCGTAGCCGCAGTAGATTCTGAGTTGAGTCGTAGCCGCAGTAGTTGCTGAGTTGAGTCGTAGCCGCAGTAGATTCCGAGTTGAGTCGTAGCCGCAGGAGATTCCGAGTTGAGTCGTAGCCGCAGGAGATTCCGAGTTGAGTCGTAGCCGCAGTAGATTCCGAGTTGAGTCGTAGCCGCAGTAGAATCCGAGTTAAGACGTAGCCGCAGTAGATTCCGAGTTAAGACGTAGCCGCAGTAGATTCCGAGTTAATATGTAGCCACAGTAGATTCCGAGTTGAGTCGTAGCCGCAGTAGATTCCGAGTTTAGTCGTAGCCGCAGCAGATTCCGAGTTGAGTCGTAGCCGCAGTAGATTCCGAGTTGAGTCGTAGCCGCAGTAGATTCCGAGTTGAGTCGTAGCCGCAGTAGAATCCGAGTTAAGACGTAGCCGCAGTAGATTCCGAGTTAAGATGTAGCCACAGTAGATTCCGAGTTGAGTCGTAGCCGCAGTAAATTTTGAGTTGAGTCGTAGCCGCAGTAGTTGCTGAGTTGAGTCGTAGCCGCAGCAGATTCCGAGTTGAGTCGTAGCCGCAGTAGATTCCGAGTTGAGTCGTAGCCGCAGTAGAATCCGAGTTAAGACGTAGCCGCAGTAGATTCTGAGTTGAGTCGTAGCCGCAGTAGATTCCGAGTTGAGTCGTAGTCGCTGTAGATTCCGAGTTGAGTCGTAGCCGCAGTAGTTGCTGTGTTGATTCGTAGCCGCAGTAGATTCCGAGTTGAGTCGTAGCCGCAGTAGATTCCGAGTTGAGCCGTAGCCGTAGTAGATTTTGAGTTGAGTCGTAGCCGCAGTAGAATCCGAGTTAAGATGTAGCCGCAGTAGATTCCGAGTTAAGATGTAGCCACAGTAGATTCCGAGTTGAGTCGTAGCCGCAGTAAATTTTGAGTTGAGTCGTAGCCGCAGTAGTTGCTGAGTTGAGTCGTAGCCGCAGTAGATTCCGAGTTGAGTCGTAGCTGCAGTAGATTCCGAGTTGAGTCGTAGCCGCACTAGATTCCGAGTTGAGTCGTAGCTGCAGGAGACTACGAGTTGAGTCGTAGCCGCAACAGATTCCGAGTTGAGTCGTAGCCGCAGTAGATTCTGAGTTGAGTCGTAGCCGCAGTAGATTCTGAGTTGAGTCGTAGCCGCAGTAGTTGCTGAGTTGAGTCGTAGCCGCAGGAGATTCCGAGTTGAGTCGTAGCCGCAGGAGATTCCGAGTTGAGTCGTAGCCGCAGTAGATTCCGAGTTGAGTCGTAGCCGCAGTAGAATCCGAGTTAAGACGTAGCCGCAGTAGATTCCGAGTTAAGATGCAGCCGCAGTAGATTCCGAGTTGAGTCGTAGCCGCAATAGAATCCGAGTTAAGACATAGCCGCAGTAGATTCCGAGTTGAGTCGTAGCCACAGTAGATTCCGAGTTGAGTCGTAGCCGCAGGAGATTCCGAGTTGAGTCGTAGCCACAGTAGATTCCGAGTTAAGACGTAGCCGCAGTAGATTCCGAGTTGAGTCGTAGCCGCAGTAGATTCCGAGTTGAGTCGTAGCTGCAGTAGATTCCGAGTTAAGATGTAGCCACAGTAGATTCCGAGTTGAGTCGTAGCCGCAGTAGATTCCGAGTTAAGATGTAGCCACAGTAGATTCCGAGTTGAGTCGTAGCCGCAGTAGATTCCGAGTTGAGTCGTAGCCGCCGTAGATTCCGAGTTGAGTCGTAGCCGCAGTAGTTGCTGAGTTGAGTCGTAGCCGCAGCAGATTCCGAGTTGTGTCGTAGCCGCAGTAGATTCCGAGTTGAGTCGTAGCCACAGTAGATTCCGAGTTGAGTCGTAGCTGCAGGAGACTACGAGTTGAGTCGTAGCCGCAGCAGATTCCGAGTTGAGTCGTAGCCGCAGTAGATTTTGAGTTGAGTCGTAGCCGCAGTAGAATCCGAGTTAAGACGTAGCCGCAGTAGATTCCGAGTTAAGATGTAGCCACAGTAGATTCCGAGTTGAGTCGTAGCCGCAGTAGATTCCGAGTTGAGTCGTAGCCGCAGTAGATTCCGAGTTGAGTCGTAGCCGCAGTAGTTGCTGAGTTGAGTCGTAGCCGCAGTAGATTCCGAGTTGAGTCGTAGCTGCAGTAGATTCCGAGTTGAGTCGTAGCCGCAGCAGATTCCGAGTTGAGTCATAGCCGCACCAGATTCCGAGTTGAGTCGTAGCTGCAGGAGACTACGAGTTGAGTCGTAGCCGCAACAGATTCCGAGTTGAGTCGTAGCCGCAGTAGATTCTGAGTTGAGTCGTAGCCGCAGTAGTTGCTGAGTTGAGTCGTAGCCGCAGTAGATTCCGAGTTGAGTCGTAGCCGCAGGAGATTCCGAGTTGAGTCGTAGCCGCAGGAGATTCCGAGTTGAGTCGTAGCCGCAGTAGATTCCGAGTTGAGTCGTAGCCGCAGTAGAATCCGAGTTAAGACGTAGCCGCAGTAGATTCCGAGTTAAGACGTAGCCGCAGTAGATTCCGAGTTAATATGTAGCCACAGTAGATTCCGAGTTGAGTCGTAGCCGCAGTAGATTCCGAGTTTAGTCGTAGCCGCAGCAGATTCCGAGTTGAGTCGTAGCCGCAGTAGATTCCGAGTTGAGTCGTAGCCGCAGTAGATTCCGAGTTGAGTCGTAGCCGCAGTAGAATCCGAGTTAAGACGTAGCCGCAGTAGATTCCGAGTTAAGATGTAGCCACAGTAGATTCCGAGTTGAGTCGTAGCCGCAGTAAATTTTGAGTTGAGTCGTAGCCGCAGTAGTTGCTGAGTTGAGTCGTAGCCGCAGCAGATTCCGAGTTGAGTCGTAGCCGCAGTAGATTCCGAGTTGAGTCGTAGCCGCAGTAGAATCCGAGTTAAGACGTAGCCGCAGTAGATTCTGAGTTGAGTCGTAGCCGCAGTAGATTCCGAGTTGAGTCGTAGTCGCTGTAGATTCCGAGTTGAGTCGTAGCCGCAGTAGTTGCTGTGTTGATTCGTAGCCGCAGTAGATTCCGAGTTGAGTCGTAGCCGCAGTAGATTCCGAGTTGAGCCGTAGCCGTAGTAGATTTTGAGTTGAGTCGTAGCCGCAGTAGAATCCGAGTTAAGATGTAGCCGCAGTAGATTCCGAGTTAAGATGTAGCCACAGTAGATTCCGAGTTGAGTCGTAGCCGCAGTAAATTTTGAGTTGAGTCGTAGCCGCAGTAGTTGCTGAGTTGAGTCGTAGCCGCAGTAGATTCCGAGTTGAGTCGTAGCTGCAGTAGATTCCGAGTTGAGTCGTAGCCGCACTAGATTCCGAGTTGAGTCGTAGCTGCAGGAGACTACGAGTTGAGTCGTAGCCGCAACAGATTCCGAGTTGAGTCGTAGCCGCAGTAGATTCTGAGTTGAGTCGTAGCCGCAGTAGATTCTGAGTTGAGTCGTAGCCGCAGTAGTTGCTGAGTTGAGTCGTAGCCGCAGGAGATTCCGAGTTGAGTCGTAGCCGCAGGAGATTCCGAGTTGAGTCGTAGCCGCAGTAGATTCCGAGTTGAGTCGTAGCCGCAGTAGAATCCGAGTTAAGACGTAGCCGCAGTAGATTCCGAGTTAAGATGCAGCCGCAGTAGATTCCGAGTTGAGTCGTAGCCGCAATAGAATCCGAGTTAAGACATAGCCGCAGTAGATTCCGAGTTGAGTCGTAGCCACAGTAGATTCCGAGTTGAGTCGTAGCCGCAGGAGATTCCGAGTTGAGTCGTAGCCACAGTAGATTCCGAGTTAAGACGTAGCCGCAGTAGATTCCGAGTTGAGTCGTAGCCGCAGTAGATTCCGAGTTGAGTCGTAGCTGCAGTAGATTCCGAGTTGAGTCGTAGCCGCAGTAGATTCCGAGTTGAGTCGTAGCCGCAGTAGAATCCGAGTTAAGACGTATCCGCAGTAGATTCCGAGTTAAGATGTAGCCACAGTAGATTCCGAGTTGAGTCGTAGCCGCAGTAGATTCCGAGTTGAGTCGTAGCCGCAGTAGATTCCGAGTTGAGTCGTAGCCGCAGTAGTTGCTGAGTTGAGTCGTAGCCGCAGTAGTTGCTGAGTTGAGTCGTAGCCACAGCAGATTCCGAGTTGAGTCGTAGCCGCAGTAGATTCCGAGTTGAGTCGTAGCCGCAGTAGATTCCGAGTTGAGTCGTAGCTGCAGGGGACTACGAGTTGAGTCGTAGCCGCAGCAGATTCCGAGTTGAGTCGTAGCCGCAGTAGATTTTGAGTTGAGTCGTAGCCGCAGTAGAATCCGAGTTAAGACGTAGCCGCAGTAGATTCCGAGTTTAGTCGTAGCCGCAGCAGATTCCGAGTTGAGTCGTAGCCGCAGTAGATTCCGAGTTGAGTCGTAGCCGCAGTAGATTCCGAGTTGAGTCGTAGCCGCAGTAGAATCCGAGTTAAGACGTAGCCGCAGTAGATTCCGAGTTAAGATGTAGCCACAGTAGATTCCGAGTTGAGTCGTAGCCGCAGTAAATTTTGAGTTGAGTCGTAGCCGCAGTAGTTGCTGAGTTGAGTCGTAGCCGCAGCAGATTCCGAGTTGAGTCGTAGCCGCAGTAGATTCCGAGTTGAGTCGTAGCCGCAGTAGAATCCGAGATAAGACGTAGCCGCAGTAGATTCTGAGTTGAGTCGTAGCCGCAGTAGATTCCGAGTTGAGTCGTAGCCGCAGTAGATTCCGAGTTGAGTCGTAGCCGCAGTAGTTGCTGTGTTGATTCGTAGCCGCAGTAGATTCCGAGTTGAGTCGTAGCCGCAGTAGATTCCGAGTTGAGCCGTAGCCGTAGTAGATTTTGAGTTGAGTCGTAGCCGCAGTAGAATCCGAGTTAAGATGTAGCCGCAGTAGATTCCGAGTTAAGATGTAACCACAGTAGATTCCGAGTTGAGTCGTAGCCGCAGTAAATTTTGAGTTGAGTCGTAGCCGCAGTAGTTGCTGAGTTGAGTCGTAGCCGCAGTAGATTCCGAGTTGAGTCGTAGCTGCTGTAGATTCCGAGTTGAGTCGTAGCCGCAGTAGATTCCGAGTTGAGTCGTAGCCGCACTAGATTCCGAGTTGAGTCGTAGCTGCAGGAGACTACGAGTTGAGTCGTAGCCGCAACAGATTCCGAGTTGAGTCGTAGCCGCAGTAGATTCTGAGTTGAGTCGTAGCCGCAGTAGATTCTGAGTTGAGTCGTAGCCGCAGTAGTTGCTGAGTTGAGTCGTAGCCGCAGGAGATTCCGAGTTGAGTCGTAGCCGCAGGAGATTCCGAGTTGAGTCGTAGCCGCAGTAGATTCCGAGTTGAGTCGTAGCCGCAGTAGAATCCGAGTTAAGACGTAGCCGCAGTAGATTCCGAGTTAAGATGCAGCCGCAGTAGATTCCGAGTTGAGTCGTAGCCGCAATAGAATCCGAGTTAAGACATAGCCGCAGTAGATTCCAAGTTGAGTCGTAGCCGCAGTAGATTCCGAGTTGAGTCGTAGCCGCAGGAGATTCCGAGTTGAGTCGTAGCCGCAGTAGATTCCGAGTTAAGACGTAGCCGCAGTAGATTCCGAGTTGAGTCGTAGCCGCAGTAGATTCCGAGTTGAGTCGTAGCTGCAGTAGATTCCGAGTTGAGTCGTAGCCGCAGTAGATTCCGAGTTGAGTCGTAGCCGCAGTAGAATCCGAGTTAAGACGTATCCGCAGTAGATTCCGAGTTAAGATGTAGCCACAGTAGATTCCGAGTTGAGTCGTAGCCGCAGTAGATTCCGAGTTGAGTCGTAGCCGCAGTAGATTCCGAGTTGAGTCGTAGCCGCAGTAGTTGCTGAGTTGAGTCGTAGCCACAGCAGATTCCGAGTTGAGTCGTAGCCGCAGTAGATTCCGAGTTGAGTCGTAGCCGCAGTAGATTCCGAGTTGAGTCGTAGCTGCAGGAGACTACGAGTTGAGTCGTAGCCGCAGCAGATTCCGAGTTGAGTCGTAGCCGCAGTAGATTTTGAGTTGAGTCGTAGCCGCAGTAGAATCCGAGTTAAGACGTAGCCGCAGTAGATTCCGAGTTAAGATGTAGCCACAGTAGATTCCGAGTTGAGTCGTAGCCGCAGTAGATTCCGAGTTGAGTCGTAGCCGCAGTAGATTCCGAGTTGAGTCGTAGCCGCACTAGATTCCGAGTTGAGTCGTAGCTGCAGGAGACTACGAGTTGAGTCGTAGCCGCAACAGATTCCGAGTTGAGTCGTAGCCGCAGTAGATTCCGAGTTGAGTCGTAGCCGCAGGAGATTCCGAGTTGAGTCGTTGCCGCAGGAGATTCCGAGTTGAGTCGTAGCCGCAGTAGATTCCGAGTTGAGTCGTAGCCGCAGTAGAATCCGAGTTAAGACGTAGCCGCAGTAGATTCCGAGTTAAGATGTAGCCACAGTAGATTCCGAGTTGAGTCGAAGCCGCAGTAGATTCCGAGATTAGTCGTAGCCGCAGCAGATTCCGAGTTGAGTCGTAGCCGCAGTAGATTCCGAGTTGAGTCGTAGCCGCAGTAGATTCCGAGTTGAGTCGTAGCCGCAGTAGAATCCGAGTTAAGATGTAGCCACAGTAGATTCCGAGTTATTACGTAGCCACAGTAGATTCCGAGTTGAGTCGTAGCCGCAGTAAATTTTGAGTTGAGTCGTAGCCGCAGTAGTTGCGGAGTTGAGTCGTAGCCGTATTTCCTCCAGGTAACCCTCCTTCTTTTTTCTCTCTCCTAACTTCCTCTGCTCCTCATACTTCTTCTGCTCCTCTATTATCTTCTTATACCCCTCTAACATCCTCTGCTCCTCCAACTTCTTCTGGTCGTCTGACTCCCCCTGCTCTCCTGAGTCCCCCTGCTCTCCTGAGTCCCCCTGCTCTCCTGAGTCCTGCTCTCCTAACTCCCTCCGCTCTTCTAACTCCTTCTGCATTTTCTCTAACTGAGTTGAAAATTGTTTTACTTTTCGCCCTCTTACAGGGGCAACCAACATTGTATCTGGTGCCCCTGGTAGTTGGTCAAGGTGTGGTACATACGGTTCAGACTTGGGGATGTTCCCCTTGGACTGGAGGGTGCATAGCTTGGATCGGAGGAGATCGCGCTCGAACTCCAGGGTGTCGAACTCAGCCCTGAGGGCGTTGTACCTGGACTGAATTGTGTCGAACCCGGACTCGAGCGCGTTGTGTTTGAACTGGAGAGTGTTGCGCTCAGATTGGACGGCATCGTACATGGTCTGGAGGTTGTTACGATCGATCTTGATAGCATCGAACTGAACCTTGAGGTCGCTGTACATGGACCGGAGAACATCTCGCTCAGATCGGAGGGTGTTACACTCGGACTGGAGGATGTTGTGCTCAGACTGGAGGGCATTGTAATCAGTCTGGAGGGTGTCACGCTCCGACGGGAGAATGTCACACTCAGACTGGGGGCAGCTATTCTCAGTCTGGAGGACGTTGTGCTCGGACTGGAGAGTGCCGTGCTCGGACTGGAGAGTGCCGTGCTCGGACTGGAGAGCGTTGTGCTCGGACTGGAGAGCGTTGTGCTTGGACCGGAGAGCGTTGTGCTCGGACTGGAGAGTGTCGTGCTTGGACCGGAGAGCATTGTGCTCGGACTGGAGAGCATTGTGCTCGGACTGGAGAGTGTCGTGCTCGGACCGGAGAGCGTTGTGCTCGGACTGGAGGGTGCCGTGCCCGGACTGGAGAGCGTTGTGCTCGGACTGAAGAGTGTTGAGTTTGGATTGCAGGGATTCTTTCTCATACCAATATGTGTCTCGTTGATGTAGGAGGTCTTCTCTCTCAGCTCTGAGACTCTCTTTCTCATACCAGAATGAGTCTCGTTGTTGTAGGAGGTTATTTCTCTCATCAAGGAGACTCTCATTCTCAGCCCTGAGACTCCCTCTCTCAGCATCAAAAACTTCCCTCTCAGAAATGGTATTAAATAAGGCCCGATAAGCATTAGCTAGGCCCCAAGTCATTTGTGCCTCCTGAGATCTGCCTGAGCCACAACATTCCTGTCTCAAATATGCGGTCAAACTCTTGGGATTCTTTAAGTGTTCAGGAGTAAAGCTCCATGACACTAAAGATGTCTGTCTTCTAAAAGTCTCTCCAAAGTCTCTCCACACTCCCTGCCACTCAGTATTCTCTAATTCTAGGGAAGACTTCCTCCTGAGGTTATAAATCCAGATACTGAGTGAGATCACTACAATAACCAACAGTAAATTCAGGGAGATTAATAAGATTGACAGTGTGGTCCACTGGGACAACTGGTCAGTCGAAGACTGCTTAAAGGATGCAAAGAAAAAAGGAAGAGCACGCTCAAAAACCACCATTTCCGTACTATTACTTGCATTAGTTGCATTAGTTGCATTAGTTGCTCCCTCTGGAGCTGCATGCAGATACCAAGTAAGCGTTGATAACCATGCTTTCAAATCATTATACATGTTTACAATTCCATAGGAAAAAGTGGCTAGCTTAAACATGCTCCAATATGTTTGGAGCATCACAAAAGAGGAACTAATGAAATGCAGTCCCTGGTAGAACAAACTTACTAGAGGGAACATTTTTTCTTTTTTTTTTTCTTTTTTCTTCAATAGAGAGAAAAAAACTAAAAGAAAACAAAGCTCAGCAGTGTTTATAAAATATACCGGAGTATTGGCAGTCCGCCTGGACTTTCAAGGTCAAGCTCGCAGGCGCAGAATCGCAAACCTAAGATAGCTCCTTAACAAAGAAAAACAACTTGTAGCTCTGTTAAAAGCTAAAAGAGTAACAGAAGAAAACACAGAAAAACAGCAACTCAATATGCCCGCATTCTCCACCAAAATCTGTCACGGTTTGAACTAAAAATCCACGTGCGTCCGTGACAGGGGCCGTGGGCCCCGGAGGGGCCCTGGGCCGAAAGGAAAAAGTTAATTAGGAAAAGAAAACAGCGGCAACGATCTAAGGAGGCACACTTATTTACTAAATACTATATCGAAATACAGGATAATAAAATATAATATAATATAATTGAAAATTGAGCTAACGAATCAGACAAAATAAGAGAGAGAATGAGTCCCGTAACCGAGAGGCCTACTGTGAAATTTAGGCGAGACGGTGAAGGCTCCCACACACTCCCCTGAACGCCAGAACTCGAAAGACGTCAGTCTGTTCTGCGACAGAGTTAATATAGAGTCCAGGTCCCGTGACCTATCGTGTTGCTCTCTCGGAGATGTAGTCTTCTTCTGTAAGTAGCACATTCAGTAAAATTATTCATGCTTTATATGATGTTATGATGTGGAATACTGATAGCAAAATTACATAATTATTAAACCATGACATTCCACCCCTTATTCTACATCATTACATTATGTTTATATATACATACACACTCATACATATAGTTGTGAATAAACAGCAACATTATTGTCTCAACAATTTATATTTATTCCATACAAATCCCTAAGTTTAGAACAAAACTCTGTAACCTAACCTGCTATTTATTAATTTTGAGAAAAAAAAATTGCAAATCTGCCAGAAAAAAGGAAGACATGTCAGTGGTAGAGGAGAAAGGTAGTGCTAGTAGGGCGTCCCCCACATCAAGGTGCACTCATCCTTTCCCAGCCACCACAGCAGATTTCCTTTTGACTTATACTTCTTTCCATGTGTACTCTACACATGCATGGCCAGTGCACGATATAGAGTCCAGATGGAAAACTTGCTTACAGAATGCCTAATTAAGGTATATAGGAAAAAAAAGTGTTTCCTTAACATTAATCCACTCTATCTTAAGCCCTGTACCTAATTGGACATTCGTCAAATATTTTCTGAGATTCTACCTATATATCTACAAGAAATCATTGGCTGCACTCCCCCAACATCAAATTCCCTTGTGGTACACATTGGACATTCCCATTTTTGTCCATCACCCACCACGTGCACCCAGGTCCCTGGGCAAAGACAGTACCCCGGAGAGGTTTGCCCTTTCCAGACGCTGGAAGGACCCAAACTGTTTTCCCCAACACACTCTTTATGTGTACTACAGGAACCTTATCTCCCTCCACGGTACGTAGGGAGCTGGATTGGTTAGGACCATTACGATTACTAGATCCTCGAGTGTTGACCAACCAGGTGGCTTCTGCTAAATGGTTCTCCCAATTTTTATATGTTCCGCCACCCATTGCTTTCAACATAGTTTTCAACAACCCATTGAATCGTTCAATCTTACCAGAAGCTGGTGCATGATAGGGAATATGGTAAATCCACTCAATGCCATGATTTTTGGCCCAAGTAGTTACAAGATAATTTTTAAAATGGGTCCCATTATCTGATTCAATTCTTTCCGGAGTGCCATGCCGCCACAGGATTTGCTTTTCTAACCCTAATATGGTGTTTCGGGCGGTAGCATTGGGTACTGCGTATGTTTCGAGCCACCCAGTGGTTGCCTCCACCATGGTGAGTACATACCGCTTACCATTGCGAGATCGTGGCAAGGTGATATAATCAACCTGCCATGCTTCTCCATATTTATACTTTTGCCATCGCCCTTCCCCCCAAAAAGGTTTCATCCTCTTGGCTTGTTTAATTATGGCGCATGTTTCACAATCATGAATAACTTGAGCAATAGCGTCCATAGTTAAGTCCACCCCTCGGTCTCTGGCCCACTTGTATGTCGCATCCCTTCCTTGATGACCTGAAGTCTCGTGGGCCCACCGAGCTAGGAATAATTCACCCTTGTTCTGCCAGTCCAAGTCTATTTGAGCCACCTCAATTTTAGCAGCTCGATCAACCTGATGGTTATTTTTATGTTCTTCAGTAGCCTTACTTTTAGGCACATGAGCATCTACATGGCGCACCTTTACAACAATGTTCCTTATTCGGGCAGCAATGTCTTTCCACAGTTCAGCAGCCCAAACAGGTTTACCCTTTCGTTGCCAATTATCATCTTCCCACTGTTGCAACCACCCCCATAAGGCATTTGCCACCATCCATGAATCAGTATAAAGATGAAGCATTGGCCACCTCTCCCGTTCAGCCACATCTAAAGCCAGCTGAACAGCCTTTACCTCTGCAAATTGACTTGATTCTCCTTTACCTTCAGTGGCCTCTGCAACTTGTCGTGTGGGGCTCCATACAGCAGCTTTCCATCTGCGATGCTTCCCTACAATACGACATGATCCATCTGTGAATAGGGCAAATTTCTTTTCGTTTTCTGGTAGCTCATTGTATGGTGGTGCCTCTTTAGCACGTGATACCTCTTCTGTAGGTGGTTTTTCAATTTTTTTACTCTCAGGCCAGTCCATGATCACTTCTAGAATTCCAGGACGGCTGAGTTTTCCCATTCGAGCTCGTTGAGTAATTAACGAAATCCACTTACTCCAAGTGGCATCAGTAGCATGATGGGTGGAGGGGACCTGTCCTTTAAACATCCAGTTTATTACTGGCAAGCGAGGTGCTAGAAGAAGCTGAACCTCTGTCCCAACTACTTCAGAAGCAGCCCGAACCCCCTCATACACGGCTAAGATCTCCTTCTCAGTCGGAGTGTAGCGCTCCTCAGACCCTTTATATGCTCGACTCCAGAATCCTAGGGGTCGGCCTCGGGTCTCTCCTGAGGCTCTTTGCCACAAACTCCAGGTGGGACCTTTCTCTCCAGCAGCAGTGTAGAGGATGTTCTTCACATCCTGTCCCGTCCGTACTGGCCCCAAGGCCACGGCACGGGCTCTTTCTTGTTTTACCTGCTCAAAAGCCTGCTGCTGCTCAGGACCCCATGAGAAATTATTCTTCTTCTGTGTTACCTGATAGAGGGGGCTCACTATGTGGCTGTAGTTTGGGACATGCATTCTCCAAAAGCCCACTACTCCCAGAAAAGATTGGGTCTCTGTTTTGTTGGTGGGCGGAGACATAGCAGTGATTTTGTCAATCACATCTGCTGGGATGTGACGACGTCCATCTTGCCATTTTATACCTAAGAACTGGATTTCCTGGGCAGGCCCCTTCACCTTGCTGCTCTTAATGGCAAAACCAGCTTTCAAAAGAATTTGGATTATCTGTTTTCCTTTCTGGAAAACCTCTGCTGCTGTATGGCCCCACACTACAATATCATCAATATACTGCAAGTGCTCAGGAGCATTACCCTGTTCCAAAACAGCTTGGATCAATCCATGGCAAATTGTTGGGCTGTGCTTCCACCCCTGAGGTAAACGGTTCCAGGTATACTGAATACCTCTCCAGGTAAAAGCAAACTGTGGCCTACATTTTGCAGCCAATGGGATGGAAAAGAAGGCATTAGCAATGTCAATGGTGGCATACCACCTAGCTTCTTTTGACTCCAATTCATACTGGAGTTCTAGCATGTCTGGTACAGCAGCACTTAATGGAGGTGTGACTTCATTCAGGCCACGGTAATCTACCGTCAGCCTCCATTCCCCACTGGTTTTACGCACTGGCCATATGGGGCTGTTAAAAGGCGAGTGAGTTTTGCTAATCACTCCCTGATTTTCTAATTGGCGAATTAGCTTGAGAATGGGGAGCAATGAGTCCCTATTGGTGCGGTACTGCCGTCTGTGAACCACTTTGGTGGCAATTGGTACCTCTTGGTCTTTTACCTGGAGCAACCCCACAGCAGAAGGATCATCTGACAGTCCAGGTAAAGCTGACAACTGCTTAACGCCGTTTGTGTTAACAGCAGCTATCCCAAAGGCCCATCGATACCCCTTGGGATCCTTAAAATGTCCCATCCTAAGGTAATCGATTCCCAGTATACATGGAGCCTCTGGACCAGTCACAATAGGGTGTTTTTGCCAGTTTTTACCAGTGAGGCTTATTTCGGCCTCCAACATAGTCAATTCTTGAGAACCCCCAGTCACTCCATGGATATATATTGGTTGTGTCCCTTGGTGACTTGAGGGCATTAGGGTGCATTATGCACCAGTGTCAACCAAGGCTTTATATTTCTGTGGTTGAGATGTGCCAGGCCACTTAATCCACACAGTCCAGTATACTCTGTTGTCCCTTTCCCCCCCCTGGCTGGGGGCAGGGCCCCTCTATTGTTTACCTCGGTGGCTTGCAGCAACTGGAACTTTCCCCCTTTTGGAAGAGTTCGCCTCGGTGGTTGTTTTGTACTGTAATTCTATCACTCGTGCCTGAAGTGCAGAAGTGGATGAATTATACCACCTCTTTATATCCTCCCCATGATTACTCAAGAAATACAACAAAGCAAAACGTATGGTCTTATCGTTGTCATTTGCTTGAATATGAGGACCTCTCTTTTTTTGGTTGAGATTTTCGATGATACGGGTCGAGAGGAACTCATGTTGTTTAGCTTTTTCAATAGGCGATCGTGGGAATCCTGGTCCCCATCATCTGGTACCACCATGGATCCATCTACATCAGGCATGTTAGTCAACATGTCAGTAATATCATTTTGTGTTCCCTCCATTCTGTTTAACCTTTCAGCTATTTTGACAATGGCTGAAGTATAACGATTAACTTCTGTAGTGCTTATAAATAATTCAAGCTCCTGAAGTTTAGCAATTAGTTCATTAACAAGGGGTTTCCTTTCCCCTTGGCCATATACTAATGCAAGTGCACTGGCATGCTTTTCTGGAGCAGCCCTTGTAAAGTCACGCCACATTTGTCGTGGTACACGGACTATCTCAGGATCATGTAATTGGTTCCGGTCATTGCGGTTGAAGTGGGAGCTGTATAGCATTTCCACCAGAGCATTTTCTCTCAAAGTTTGGATGCCTTTCTCTATATCAGTCCATTTCCTTTTCTCAGGCTCCAAGTCCCGTTTAAAGGGGAATCTATCTCTTACCGCTATCAACATCCGCTTCCAGAGGGTGTAGGACTGATCTTGGCATGTGCCAATACCTCTGTCCACACGTGCATCTCTGGAAATGCTACCCAGTTGGCGAGCTTCATTGCCATCAAGCCACACACTGCTGGCACCATTGTCCCAGCATCGAAGTAACCAAGTGACCATATGTTCTTTTGGTTGACGTGTGTAATCCTTTCTTAGATCCCGAATTTCACTCAGTTTTAAAGATCTATCAATAATGGTCGTAATACTTTGCTCACCTTTTGGTCTATCAAGAGTCCCAGGTGTTGATGGTGGCAACCGTGTTGATGAGGCTGCCCCATCTATAAGTTTGGACTCGAGAAATTCTCGTAAAGAAAATCTAACTTTTGGCTCCTCTTCATCTGACTCGGACTCTTGTATTATTTCCTCCAGGTAACCCTCCTTCTTTTTTCTCTCTCCTAACTTCCTCTGCTCCTCATACTTCTTCTGCTCCTCTATTATCTTCTTATACCCCTCTAACATCCTCTGCTCCTCCAACTTCTTCTGGTCGTCTGACTCCCCCTGCTCTCCTGAGTCCCCCTGCTCTCCTGAGTCCCCCTGCTCTCCTGAGTCCTGCTCTCCTAACTCCCTCCGCTCTTCTAACTCCTTCTGCATTTTCTCTAACTGAGTTGAAAATTGTTTTACTTTTCGCCCTCTTACAGGGGCAACCAACATTGTATCTGGTGCCCCTGGTAGTTGGTCAAGGTGTGGTACATACGGTTCAGACTTGGGGATGTTCCCCTTGGACTGGAGGGTGCATAGCTTGGATCGGAGGAGATCGCGCTCGAACTCCAGGGTGTCGAACTCAGCCCTGAGGGCGTTGTACCTGGACTGAATTGTGTCGAACCCGGACTCGAGCGCGTTGTGTTTGAACTGGAGAGTGTTGCGCTCAGATTGGACGGCATCGTACATGGTCTGGAGGTTGTTACGATCGATCTTGATAGCATCGAACTGAACCTTGAGGTCGCTGTACATGGACCGGAGAACATCTCGCTCAGATCGGAGGGTGTTACACTCGGACTGGAGGATGTTGTGCTCAGACTGGAGGGCATTGTAATCAGTCTGGAGGGTGTCACGCTCCGACGGGAGAATGTCACACTCAGACTGGGAGCAGCTATTCTCAGTCTGGAGGACGTTGTGCTCGAACTGGAGAGAGCCGTGCTCGGACTGGAGAGTGCCGTGCTCGGACTGGAGAGCGTTGTGCTCGGACTGGAGAGCGTTGTGCTTGGACCGGAGAGCGTTGTGCTTGGACCAGAGAGCGTTGTGCTCGGACTGGAGAGCGTTGTGCTCGGACTGGAGAGTGTCGTGCTTGGACCGGAGAGCGTTGTGCTCGGACTGGAGAGCGTTGTGCTCGGACTGGAGAGCGTTGTGCTTGGACCGGAGAGCATTGTGCTCGGAATGGAGAGCGTTGTGCTCGGACTGGAGAGTGTCGTGCTCGGACCGGAGAGCGTTGTGCTCGGACTGGAGGGTGCCATGCCCG